>NC_064931.1:8054341-8357371 GCF_023897955.1 Schistocerca gregaria
TAAAGAGAGTCATAGTTACTCGTCCCAATTGCTCACCCAGTCCAACATTTATTCTTACTGCGACCAGTCTGCCAGAAGCCATATGTCACTAGTTGTGTATCATAAAAGAGTCATCGTTACTCCTCCCAGGGGTTATTCGAGATATCTTAATCGAAACCCTAGTAACGAGGCATTGGCTACCTTAACAGAGTCATAGTTACTCGTCCCAATTGCTCACCCAGTCCAACATTTTCTCTTACTGCAGCCAGTCTGCCAGAAGCAATATGTCACTAGTTGTGTATCATAAAAGAGTCATCGTTACCCCTCCCAGGGGTTATTCGAGATATCTTAATCGAAACCCTAGTAACGAGGCATTGGCTTCCTTAAGAGAGTCATAGTTACTCGTCCCAATTGCTCACCCAGTCCTACATTTTCTCTTACTGTAGCCAGTCTGCCAGAAGCAATTTTTCACTAATTGTGTATCATAAAGAGTCATCGTTTCTCCTCCCAGGTGTTATTCGAGATATCTTAATCGAAACCCTAGTAACGAGGCATTGGCTACCTTAAGAGAGTCATAGTTACTCGTCCCAATTGCTCACCCAGTCTGCCATTTTGTCTTACTGTGGCCAGTCTGCCAGAAGCTAGATGTCACTAGTTGTGTATCATAAAAGAGTCATCGTTACTCCTCCCAGGGGTTATTCGAGATATCTTAATCGAAACCCTACTAACGTGGCATTGGCTACCTAAAGAGAGTCATAGTTACTCGTCCCAATTGCTCACCCAGTCCAACATTTATTCTTACTGCGACCAGTCTGCAAGAAGCCATATGTCACTAGTTGTGTATCATAAAAGAGTCATCGTTAATCCTCCCAGGGGTTATTCGAGATATCTTAATCGAAACCCTAGTAACGAGGCATTGGCTACCTAAAGAGAGTCATAGTTTCTCGTCCCAATTGCTCACCTTTTCTGAAATTTTTCTTACGGTTGCCAGTCAGCCAGAAGCGATATGTCACTAGCTGTGTATCATAAAAGAGTCATCGTTACTCCTCCCAGGGGTTATTCGAGATATCTTAATCGAAACCCTAGTAACGAGGCATTGGCTACCTAAAGAGAGTCATAGTTTCTCGTCCCAATTGCTCACCTTTTCTGAAATTTTTCTTACGGTGGCCAGTCAGCCAGAAGCGATATGTCACTAGCTGTGTATCATAAAAGAGTCATCGTTACTCCTCCCAGGGGTTATTCGAGATATCTTAATCGAAACCCTAGTAACGAGGCATTGGCTACCTTAAGAGAGTCATAGTTACTCGTCCCAATTGCTCACCCAGTCCAACATTTTCTCTTACTGCAGCCAGTCTGCCAGAAGCAATATGTCACTAGTTGTGTATCATAAAAGAGTCATCGTTTCTCCTCCCAGGGGTTATTCGAGATATCTTCATCGAAACCCTAGTAACGAGGCATTGGCTACCTTAAGAGAGTCATAGTTACTCGTCCCTATAGCTCAACCAGTCCAACATTTTTTCTTACTGCAGCCAGTCTGCCAAAAGCGATATGTCACTAGCTGTGTATCATAAAAGAGTCATCGTTACTCCTCCCAGGGGTTATTCGAGATATCTTAATCGAAACCCTAGTAACGAGGCATTGGCTTCCTTAAGAGAGTCATAGTTACTCGTCCCAATTGCTCACCCAGTCCTACATTTTCTCTTACTGCAGCCAGTCTGCCAGAAGCAATTTGTCACTAGTTGTGTATTATAAAGAGTCATCGTTTCTCCTCCCAGGGGTTATTCGAGATATCTTAATCGAAACCCTAGTAACGAGGCATTGGCTACCTTAAGAGAGTCATAGTTACTCGTCCCAATTGCTCACCCAGTCTGCCATTTTGTCTTACTGTGGCCAGTCTGCCAGAAGCTAGATGTCACTACTTGTGTATCATAAAAGAGTCATCGTTACTCCTCCCAGGGGTTATTCGAGATATCTTAATCGAAACCCTACTAACGAGGCATTGGCTACCTAAAGAGAGTCATAGTTACTCGTCCCAATTGCTCACCCAGTCCAACATTTATTCTTACTGCGACCAGTCTGCCAGAAGCCATATGTCACTAGTTGTGTATCATAAAAGAGTCATCGTTACTCCTCCGAGGGGTTATTCGAGATATCTTAATCGAAACTCTAGTAACGAGGCATTGGCTACCTAAAGAGAGTCATAGTCACTCGTCCCAATTGCTCACCTTTTCTGAAATTTTTCTTACGGTGGCCAGTCAGCCAGAAGCGATATGTCACTAGCTGTGTATCATAAAAGAGTCATCGTTACTCCTCCCAGGGGTTATTCGAGATATCTTAATCGAAACCCTAGTAACGAGGCATTGGCTACCTTAACAGAGTCATAGTTACTCGTCCCAATTGCTCACCCAGTCCAACATTTTCTCTTACTGCAGCCAGTCTGCCAGAAGCAATATGTCACTAGTTGTGTATCATAAAAGAGTCATCGTTTCTCCTCCCAGGGGTTATTCGAGATATCTTAATCGAAACCCTAGTAACGAGGCATTGGCTACCTTAAGAGAGTCATAGTTACTCGTCCCAATTGCTCATCCAGTCCAACATTTTCTCTTACTGCAGCCAGTCTGCCAGAAGCAATTTGTCACTAGTTGTGTATCATAAAAGAGTCATCGTTTCTCCTCCCAGGGGTTATTCGAGATATCTTAATCGAAACCCTAGTAACGAGGCATTGGCTACCTTAAGAGAGTCATAGTTACTCGTCCCAATTGCTCACCTAGTCCAACATTTTCTCTTACTGCAGCCAGTCTGCCAGAAGCAATTTGTCACTAGTTGTGTATCATAAAAGAGTCATCGTTTCTCCTCCCAGGGGTTATTCGAGATATCTTAATCGAAACCCTAGTAACGAGGCATTGGCTACCTTAAGAGAGTCATAGTTACTCGTTCCAATTGCTCACCGATTCTGAAATTTTTCTTACTGCGTCCAGTCTGCCAGAAGCGATATGTCACTAGCTGTGTATCATAAAAGAGTCATCGTTACTCCTCAAAGGGGTTATTCGAGATATCTTAATCGAAACCCTAGTAACGAGGCATTGGCTGCCTTAAGAGAGTCATAGTTACTCGTCCCAATTGCTCACACAGTCTCCCATATTTTCTTACTGCGGCCAGTCTGCCAGAAGCGATATGTCACTAGTTGTGTATCATAAAAGAGTCATCGTTACTCCTCCCAGAGGTTATTCGAGATATCTTAATCGAAACAGTAGTAACGAGGCATTGGCTACCTTAAGAGAGTAATAGTTACTCGTCCCAATTGCTCACCCAGTCGAACATTTTCTCTTACTGCAGCCAGTCTGCCAGAAGCAATTTGTCACTAGTTGTGTATCATAAAGAGTCATCGTTTCTCCTCCCAGGGGTTATTCGAGATATCTTAATCGAAACCCTAGTAACGAGGCATTGGCTACCTTAAGAGAGTCATAGTTACTCGTCCCAATTGCTCACCCAGTCTGCCATTTTGTCTTACTGTGGCCAGTCTGCCAGAAGCTAGATGTCACTAGTTGTGTATCATAAAAGAGTCATCGTTACTCCTCCCAGGGGTTATTCGTGATATCTTAATCGAAACCCTACTAAC
Source organism: Schistocerca gregaria (assembly GCF_023897955.1). Classification (NCBI taxonomy): domain Eukaryota; kingdom Metazoa; phylum Arthropoda; class Insecta; order Orthoptera; family Acrididae; genus Schistocerca; species Schistocerca gregaria. Next base: position 8,057,940 of record NC_064931.1, read on the forward strand.
GTGGCATTGGCTACCTAAAGAGAGTCATAGTTACTCGTCCCAATTGCTCACCCAGTCCAACATTTATTCTTACTGCGACCAGTCTGCAAGAAGCCATATGTCACTAGTTGTGTATCATAAAAGAGTCATCGTTACTCCTCCCAGGGGTTATTCGAGATATCTTAATCGAAACCCTAGTAACGAGGCATTGGCTACCTAAAGAGAGTCATAGTTTCTCGTCCCAATTGCTCACCTTTTCTGAAATTTTTCTTACGGTGGCCAGTCAGCCAGAAGCGATATGTCACTAGCTGTGTATCATAAAAGAGTCATCGTTACTCCTCCCAGGGGTTATTCGAGATATCTTAATCGAAACCCTAGTAACGAGGCATTGGCTACCTAAAGAGAGTCATAGTTTCTCGTCCCAATTGCTCACCTTTTCTGAAATTTTTCTTACGGTGGCCAGTCAGCCAGAAGCGATATGTCACTAGCTGTGTATCATAAAAGAGTCATCGTTACTCCTCCCAGGGGTTATTCGAGATATCTTAATCGAAACCCTAGTAACGAGGCATTGGCTACCTTAAGAGAGTCATAGTTACTCGTCCCAATTGCTCACCCAGTCCAACATTTTCTCTTACTGCAGCCAGTCTGCCAGAAGCAATATGTCACTAGTTGTGTATCATAAAAGAGTCATCGTTTCTCCTCCCAGGGGTTATTCGAGATATCTTAATCGAAACCCTAGTAACGAGGCATTGGCTACCTTAAGAGAGTCATAGTTACTCGTCCCAATAGCTCAACCAGTCCAACATTTTTTTCTTACTGCAGCCAGTCTGCCAAAAGCGATATGTCACTAGCTGTGTATCATAAAAGAGTCATCGTTACTCCTCCCAGGGGTTATTCGAGATATCTTAATCGAAACCCTAGTAACGAGGCATTGGCTTCCTTAAGAGAGTCATAGTTACTCGTCCCAATTGCTCACCCAGTCCTACATTTTCTCTTACTGCAGCCAGTCTGCCAGAAGCAATTTGTCACTAGTTGTGTATTATAAAGAGTCATCGTTTCTCCTCCCAGGGGTTATTCGAGATATCTTAATCGAAACCCTAGTAACGAGGCATTGGCTACCTTAAGAGAGTCATAGTTACTCGTCCCAATTGCTCACCCAGTCTGCCATTTTGTCTTACTGTGGCCAGTCTGCCAGAAGCTAGATGTCACTACTTGTGTATCATAAAAGAGTCATCGTTACTCCTCCCAGGGGTTATTCGAGATATCTTAATCGAAACCCTACTAACGAGGCATTGGCTACCTAAAGAGAGTCATAGTTACTCGTCCCAATTGCTCACCCAGTCCAACATTTATTCTTACTGCGACCAGTCTGCCATTAGCCATATGTCACTAGTTGTGTATCATAAAAGAGTCATCGTTACTCCTCCCAGGGGTTATTCGAGATATCTTAATCGAAACCCTAGTAACGAGGCATTGGCTACCTAAAGAGAGTCATAGTCACTCGTCCCAATTGCTCACCTTTTCTGAAATTTTTCTTACGGTGGCCAGTCAGCCAGAAGCGATATGTCACTAGCTGTGTATCATAAAAGAGTCATCGTTACTCCTCGCAGGGGTTTTTCGAGATATCTTAATCGAAACCCTAGTAACGAGGCATTGGCTGCCTTAACAGAGTCATAGTTACTCGTCCCAATTGCTCACCCAGTCCAACATTTTCTCTTACTGCAGCCAGTCTGCCAGAAGCAATATGTCACTAGTTGTGTATCATAAAAGAGTCATCGTTTCTCCTCCCAGGGGTTATTCGAGATATCTTAATCGAAACCCTAGTAACGAGGCATTGGCTACCTTAAGAGAGTCATAGTTACTCGTCCCAATTGCTCATCCAGTCCAACATTTTCTCTTACTGCAGCCAGTCTGCCAGAAGCAATTTGTCACTAGTTGTGTATCATAAAAGAGTCATCGTTTCTCCTCCCAGGGGTTATTCGAGATATCTTAATCGAAACCCTAGTAACGAGGCATTGGCTACCTTAAGAGAGTCATAGTTACTCGTTCCAATTGCTCACCGATTCTGAAATTTTTCTTACTGCGTCCAGTCTGCCAGAAGCGATATGTCACTAGCTGTGTATCATAAAAGAGTCATCGTTACTCCTCAAAGGGGTTATTCGAGATATCTTAATCGAAACCCTAGTAACGAGGCATTGGCTGCCTTAAGAGAGTCATAGTTACTCGTCCCAATTGCTCACACAGTCTCCCATATTTTCTTACTGCGGCCAGTCTGCCAGAAGCGATATGTCACTAGTTGTGTATCATAAAAGAGTCATCGTTACTCCTCCCAGAGGTTATTCGAGATATCTTAATCGAAACAGTAGTAACGAGGCATTGGCTACCTTAAGAGAGTAATAGTTACTCGTCCCAATTGCTCACCCAGTCGAACATTTTCTCTTACTGCAGCCAGTCTGCCAGAAGCAATTTGTCACTAGTTGTGTATCATAAAGAGTCATCGTTTCTCCTCCCAGGGGTTATTCGAGATATCTTAATCGAAACCCTAGTAACGAGGCATTGGCTACCTAAAGAGAGTCATAGTTACTCGTCCCAATTGCTCACCGATTCTGCCATTTTTTCTTACTGCGGCCAGTCTGCCAGAAGCGATATGTCACTAGTTGTGTATCATAAAAGAGTCATCGTTACTCCTCAAAGGGGTTATTCGAGATATCTTAATAGAAACCCTAGTAACGAGGCATTGGCTACCTTAAGAGAGTCATAGTTACTCGTCCCAATTGCTCACCCAGTCTGCCATTTTGTCTTACTGAGGCCAGTCTGCCAGAAGCTAGATGTCACTAGTTGTGTATCATAAAAGAGTCATCGTTACTCCTCCCAGGGGTTATTCGAGATATCTTAATCGAAACCCTAGTAACGAGGCATTGGCTACCTAAAGAGAGTCATAGTTACTCGTCCCAATTGCTCACCCAGTCCAACATTTTCTCCTAACTGCAGCCAGTCTGCCAGAAGCAATATGTCACTAGTTGTGTATCATAAAAGTGTCATCGTTACACTTCCCAGGGGTTATTCGAGATATCTTAATCGAAACCCTAGTAACGAGGCATTGGCTACCTTAAGAGAGTCATAGTTACTCGTCCCAATTGCTCACCCAGTCCAACATTTTCTCTTACTGCAGCCAGTCTGCCAGAAGCAATATGTCACTAGTTGTGTATCATAAAAGAGTCATCGTTACTCCTCAAAGGGGTTATACGAGATATCTTAATCGAAACCCTAGAAACGAGGCATTGGCTACCTTAAGAGAGTCATAGTTACTTGTCCCAATTGCTCACCCAGTCCAACATTTATTCTTACTGCGACCAGTCTGCCAGAAGCGATATGTCACTAGTTGTGTATCATAAAAGAGTCATCGTTACACTTCCCAGGGGTTATTCGAGATATCTTAATCGTAACCCTAGTAACGAGGCATTGGCTACCTTAAGAGGGTCATAGTTACTCGTCCCAATTGCTCACCCAGTCCAACATTTTCTCTTACTGCAGCCAGTCAGCCAGAAGCAATATATCACTAGTTGTGTATCATAAAAGAGTCATCGTTTCTCCTCCCAGGGGTTATTCGAGATATCTTAATCGAAACCCTAGTAACGAGGCATTGGCTACCTTAAGAGAGTCATAGTTACTCGTCCCAATTGCTCACACAGTCTGCCATTTTTTCTTACTGCGGCCAGTCTGCCAGAAGCGATATGTCACTAGTTGTGTATCATAAAAGAGTCATCGTTACTCCTCGCAGGGGTTATTTGAGATATCTTAATCGAAACCCTAGTAACGAGGCATTGGCTACCTTAAGAGAGTCATAGCTACTCGTCCCAATTGCTCACCCATTCCAACATTTTTTTTTACTGCAGCCAGTCTGCCAGATGCAATATGTCACTAGTTGTGTATCATAAAACAGTCGTCGTTACTCCTCCGAGGGGTTATTCGAGATATCTTAATCGAAACCCTAGTAACGAGGCATTGGCTGCCTTAAGAGAGTCATAGTTACTCGTCCCAATAGCTCAACTAGTCCAACATTTTTTCTTACTGCAGCCAGTCTGCCAAAAGCGATGTCACTAGTTGTGTATCATAAAAGAGTCATCGTTACTCCTCCGAGGGGTTATTCGAGATATCTTAATCGGAACCCTAGTAACGAGGCATTGGCTACCTTAAGAGAGTCATAGTTACTCGTCCCAATTGCTCACCCAGTCCAACATTTATTCTTACTGCGACCAGTCGGCCAGAAGCGATGTGTCACTAGTTGTGTATCATAAAATAGTGATCCTTACTCCTCCCAGGGGTTATACGAGATATCTTAATCGAAACCCTAGTAACGAGGCATTGGCTGCCTTAAGAGAGTCATAGTTACTCGTCCCAATAGCTCAACTAGTCCAACATTTTTTCTTACTGCAGCCAGTCTGCCAAAAGCGATGTCACTAGTTGTGTATCATAAAAGAGTCATCGTTACTCCTCCGAGGGGTTATTCGAGATATCTTAATCGGAACCCTAGTAACGAGGCATTGGCTACCTTAAGAGAGTCATAGTTACTCGTCCCAATTGCTCACCCAGTCCAACATTTATTCTTACTGCGACCAGTCGGCCAGAAGCGATGTGTCACTAGTTGTGTATCATAAAAGAGTCATCGTTACACTTCCCAGTGGTTATTCGAGATATCTTAATCGAAACCCTAGTAACGAGGCATTGGCTACCTTAAGAGAGTCATAGTAAATCGTCCCAATAGCTCAATCAGTCCAACATTTTTTCTTACTGCAGCCAGTCTGCCAAAAGCGATATGTCTCTAGTTGTGTATCATAAAAGAGTCATCGTTTCTCCTCCCAGGGGTTATTCGAGATATCTTAATCGAAACCCTAGTAACGAGGCATTGGCTACCTTAAGAGAGTCATAGTTACTCGTCCCAATTGCTCACCCAGTGTAACATTTATTCTTACAGCGACCAGTCTGCCAGAAGCGATATGTCACTAGTTGTGTATCATAAAAGAGTCATCGTTACACTTCCCAGGGGTTATTCGAGATATCTTAATCGAAACCCTAGTAACGAGGCATTGGCTACCTTAAGAGAGTTATAGTTACTCGTCCCAATTCCTCACCCAGTCCAACATTTTCTCTTACTGCAGCCAGTCTGCCAGAAGCAATATGTCACTAGTTGTGTATCATAAAAGAGTCATCGTTTGTCCTCCCAGGGGTTATTCGAGATATCTTAATCGAAACCCTAGTAACGAGGCATTGGCTACCTTAAGAGAGTCATAGTTACTCGTCCCAATTGCTCACCCAGTCCAACATTTATTCTTACTGCGACCAGTCGGCCAGAAGCGATGCGTCACTAGTTGTGTATCATAAAAGAGTCATCGTTACACTTCCCAGGGGTTATTCGAGATATCTTAATCGAAACCCTGGTAACGAGGCATTGGCTACCTTAAGAGAGTCATAGTTACTCGTCCCAATAGCTCAACCAGTCCAACACTTTTTCTTACTGCAGCCAGTCTGCCAAAATCGATATGTCTCTAGTTGTGTATCATAAAAGAGTCATCGTTACTCCTCCGAGGGGTTATTCGAGATATCTTAATCGAATCCCTAGTAACGAGGCATTTTCTACCTTAAGAGAGTCATAGTTACTCGTCCCAATTGCTCACCCAGTCCAACATTTATTCTTACTGCGACCAGTCTGCCAGAAGCGATATGTCACTAGTTGTGTATCATAAAAGAGTCATCGTTACACTTCCCAGGGGTTATTCGAGATATCTTAATCGAAACCCTAGTAACGATTCATTGGCTACCTTAAGAGAGTCATAGTTACTCGTCCCAATTGCTCACCCAGTCCAACATTTTCTCTTACTGCAGCCAGTCGGCCAGAAGCAATATGTCACTAGTTGTGTATCATAAAAGAGTCATCGTTTCTCCTCCCAGCGGTTACTCGAGATATCTTAATCGAAACCCTAGTAACGAGGCATTGGCTACCTTAAGAGAGTCATAGTTACTCGTCCCAATTGCTCACCCAGTTTGCCATTTTGTCTTACTGTGGCCAGTCTGGCAGAAGCGATATGTCACTAGTTGTGTATCATAAAAGAGTCATCGTTACTCCTCCCAGGGGTTATTCGAGATATCTTAATCGAAACCCTAGTAACGAGGCATTGGCTACCTAAAGAGAGTCATAGTTACTCGTCCCAATTGCTCACCGATTCTGCCATTTTTTCTTACTGTGGCCAGTCTGCCAGAAGCGATATGTCACTAGTTGTGTATCATAAAAGAGTCATCGTTACTCCTCAAAGGTGTTATTCGAGATATCTTAATCGAAACCCTAGTAACGAGTCATTGGCTACCTTAAGAGAGTCATAGTTACTCGTCCCAATTGCTCACACAGTCTGCCATTTTTTCTTACTGCGGCCAGTCTGCCAGAAGCGATATGTCACTAGTTGTGTATCATAAAAGAGTCATCGTTACTCCTCGCAGGGGTTGTTACAGTTATCTTAATCAAAACCCTAGTAACGAGGCATTGGCTACCTTAAGAGAGTCATAGTTACTCGTCCCAATTGCTCACCCAGTCCAACATTTTCTCTTACTGCAGCCAGTCTGCCAGAAGCAATTTGTCACTAGTTGTGTATCATAAAAGAGTCATCGTTTCTCCTCCCAGGGGTTATTCGAGATATCTTAATCGAAACCCTAGTAACGAGGCATTGGCTACCTTAAGAGAGTCATAGTTACTCGTCCCAATTGCTCACCCAGTCTGCCATTTTGTGTTACTGTGGCCAGTCTGCCAGAAGCGATATGTCACTAGTTGTCTATCATAAAAGAGTCATCGTTACTCCTCCCTGGGGTTATTCGAGATATCTTAATCGAAACCCTAGTAACGAGGCATTGGCTACCTAAAGAGAGACATAGTTACTCGTCCCAATTGCTCACCCAGTCCAACATATATTCTTACTGCGACCAGTCTGCCAGAAGCGATATGTCACTAGTTGTGTATCATAAAAGAGTCATCGTTACTCCTCCCAGGGATTATTCGAGATATCTTAATCGAAACCCTAGTAACGAGGCATTGGCTACCTAAAGAGAGTCATAGTTACTCGTCCCAATTGCTCACCGATTCTGCCATTTTTTCTTACTGTGGCCAGTCTGCCAGAAGCGATATGTCACTAGTTGTGTATCATAAAAGAGTCATCGTTACTCCTCAAAGGGTTATTCGAGATATCTTAATCGAAACCCTAGCAACGAGGCATTGGCTACCTTAAGAGAGTCATAGTTACTCGTCCCAATTGCTCACCCAGTCCAACATTTTCACTTACTGCAGCCAGTCTGCCAGAAGCAATATGTCACTAGTTGTGTATCATAAAAGAGTCATCGTTTCTCCTCCCAGCGGTTATTCGAGATATCTTAATCGAAACCCTAGTAACGAGGCATTGGCTACCTTAAGAGAGTCATAATTACTCGTCCCAATTGCTCACCCAGTTTGCCATCTTGTCTTACTGTGGCCAGTCTGCCAGAAGCGATATGTCACTATTTGTGTATCATAAAAGAGTCATCGTTACTCCTCCCTGGGGTTATTCGAGATATCTTAATCGAAACCCTAGTAACGAGGCATTGGCTACCTAAAGAGAGTCATAGTTACTCGTCCCAATTGCTCACCGTTTCTGAAATTTTTCTTACTGTGGCCAGTCTGCCAGAAGCGATATGTCACTAGCTGTGTATCATAAAAGAGTCATCGTTACTCCTCAAAGGGGTTATTCGAGATATCTTAATCGAAACCCTAGTAACGAGGCATTGGCTGCCTTAAGAGAGTCATAGTTACCCGTCCCAATTGCTCACCGATTCTGCCATTTTTTCTTACTGTGGCCAGTCTGCCAGAAGCGATATGTCACTAGCTGTGTATCATAAAAGAGTCATCGTTACTCCTCAAAGGGGTTATTCGAGATATCTTAATCGAAACCCTAGTAACGAGGCATTGGCTACCTTAAGAGAGTCATAGTTACTCGTCCCAATTGCTCACCCAGTTTGCCATTTTGTCTTACTGTGGCCAGTCTGCCAGAAGCGATCTGTCACTAGTTGTGTATCATAAAAGAGTCATCGTTACTCCCCCGAGGGGTTATTCGAGATATCTTAATCGAAACCCTAGTAACGAGGCATTTTCTACCTTAAGAGAGTCATAGTTTCTCGTCCCAATTGCTCACCCAGTCCAACATTTATTCTTACTGCGACCAGTCTGCCAGAAGCGATATGTCACTAGTTGTGTATCATAAAAGAGTCATCGTTACACTTCCCAGAGGTTATTCGAGATATCTTAATCGAAACCCTAGTAACGAGGCATTGGCTACCTTAAGAGAGTCATAGTTACTCATCCCAATTGCTCACCCAGTCCAACATTTTCTCATACTGCAGCCAGTCTGCCAGAAGCAATATGTCACTAGTTGTGTATCATAAAAGAGTCATCGTTTCTCCTCCCAGGGGTTATTCGAGATATCTTAATCGAAACCCTAGTAACAAGGCATTGGCTACCTTAAGAGAGTCATAGTTACTCGTCCCAATTGCTCATCCAGTTTGCCACTTTGTCTTACTGTGGCCAGTCTGCCAGAAGCGATATGTCACTAGTTGTGTATCATAAAAGAGTCATCGTTACTCCTCCCAGGGGTTATTCGAGATATCTTAATCGAAACCCTAGTAACGAGGCATTGGCTACCTAAAGAGAGTCATAGTTACTCGTCCCAATTGCTCACCCAGTCCAACATTTATTCTTACTGCGACCAGTCTGCCAGAAGCGATATGTCACTAGTTGTGTATCATAAAAGAGTCATCGTTACACTTCCCAGGGGTTATTCGAGATATCTTAATCGAAACCCTAGTAACGAGGCATTCGCCACCTTAAGAGAGTCATAGTTACTCGTCCCAATTGCTCACCTAGTGCAACATTTTCTCTTACTGCAGCCAGTCGGCCAGAAGCCATATGTCACTAGTTGTGTATCATAAAAGAGTCATCGTTTCTCCTCCCAGGGGTTATTCGAGATATCTTAATCAAAACCCTAGTAACGAGGCATTGGCTACCTTAAGAGAGTCATAGTTACTCGTCCCAATTGCTCACCCATTTTGCCATTTTGTCTTACTGTGGCCAGTCTAGCAGAAGAGAATGTCACTAGTTGTGTATCATAAAAGAGTCATCGTTACTCCTCCCAGGGGTTATTCGAGATATCTTAATCGAAACCCTAGTAACGAGGCATTGGCTACCTAAAGAGAGTCATAGTTACTCGTCCCAATTGCTCACCGATTCTGCCATTTTTTCTTACTGTGGCCAGTCTGCCAGAAGCGATATGTCACTAGTTGTGTATCATAAAAGAGTCATCGTTACTCCTCAAAGTTGTTATTCGAGATATCTTAATCGAAACCCTAGTAACGAGTCATTGGCTACCTTAAGAGAGTCATAGTTACTCGTCCCAATTGCTCACACAGTCTGCCATTTTTTCTTACTGCGGCCAGTCTGCCAGAAGCGATATGTCACTAGTTGTGTATCATAAAAGAGTCATCGTTACTCCTCGCAGGGGTTATTAGAGTTATCTTAATCGAAACCCTAGTAACGAGGCATTGGCTACCTTAAGAGAGTCATAGTTACTCGTCCCAACTGCTCACCCAGTTCAACATTTTCTCTTACTGCAGCCAGTCTGCCAGAAGCAATTTGTCACTAAATGTGTATCATAAAAGAGTCATCGTTTCTCCTCCCAGGGGTTATTCGAGATATCTTAATCGAAACCCTAGTAATGAGGCATTGGCTACCTTAAGAGAGTCATAGTTACTCGTCCCAATTGCTCACCCAGTCTGCCATTTTGTCTTACTGTGGCCAGTCTGCCAGAAGCGATATGTCACTAGTTGTGTATCATAAAAGAGTCATCGTTACTCCTCCCAGGGGTTATTCGAGATATCTTAATCGAAACCCTAGTAACGAGGCATTGGCTACCTAAAGAGAGTCATAGTTACTCGTCCCAATTGCTCACCCAGTCCAACATATATTCGTACTGCGACCAGTCTGCCAGAAGCGATATGTCACTAGATGTGTATCATAAAAGAGTCATCGTTACACTTCCCAGGGGTTATTCGAGATATCTTAATCGAAACCCTAGTAACGAGCCATTGGCTACCTTAAGAGAGTCATAGTTACTCGTCCCAATTGCTCACCCAGTCCAACATTTTCTCTTACGGCAGCCAGTCTGCCAGAAGCAATATGTCACTAGTTGTGTATCATAAAAGAGTCATCGTTACTCCTCAAAGGGGTTATTCGAGATATCTTAATCGAAACCCTAGTAACGAGGCATTGGCTACCTTAAAAGACAGATACTTACTCGTCCCAATTGCTCACCCAGTCCAACATTTTCACTTACTGCAGCCAGTCTGCCAGAAGCAATATGTCACTAGTTGTGTATCATAAAAGAGTCATCGTTTCTCCTCCCAGGGGTTATTCGAGATATCTTAATCGAAACCCTAGTAACGAGGCATTGGCTACCTTAAGAGAGTCATAGTTACTCGTCCCAATTGCTCACACAGTTTGCCATTTTGTCTTACTGTGGCCAGTCTGCCAGAAGCGATATGTCACTAGTTGTGTATCATAAAAGAGTCATCGTTACTCCTCCCAGGGGTTATTCGAGATATCTTAATCGAAACCCTAGTAAAGAGGCATTGGCTACCTTAAGAGAGTCATAGTTACTCGTCCCAATTGCTCACCCAGTCCAACATTTATTCTTACTGCGACCAGTCTGCCAGAAGCGATATGTCACTAGTTGTGTATCATAAAAGAGTCATCGTTACTCCTCCCAGGGGTTATTCGAGGTATCATAATCGAAACCCTAGTAACGAGGCATTGGCTACCTTAACAGAGTCATAGTTACTCGTCCCAATTGCTCACCCAGTCCAACATTTTCTCTTACTGCAGCCAGTCTGCCAGATGCGATATGTCACTAGTTGTGTATCATAAAAGAGTCTTCGTTACTCCTCCCAGGGGTTATTCGAGATATCTTAATCGAAACCCTAGTAACGAGGCATTGGCTACCTTAAGAGAGTCATAGTTACTCGTCCCAATTGCTCACCCAGTCCAACATTTTCTCTTACGGCAGCCAGTCTGCCAGAAGCAATATGTCACTAGTTGTGTATCATAAAAGAGTCATCGTTACTCCTGAAAGGGGTTATTCGTGATATCTTAATCGAAACCCTAGTAACGAGGCATTGGCTACCTTAAGAGACAGATACTTACTCGTCCCAATTGCTCACCCAGTCCAACATTTTCACTTACTGCAGCCAGTCTGCCAGAAGCAATATGTCACTAGTTGTGTATCATAAAAGAGTCATCGTTTCTCCTCATAGGGGTTATTCGAGATATCTTAATCGAAACCCTAGTAACGAGGCATTGGCTACCTTAAGAGAGTCATAGTTACTCGTCCCAATTGCTCACACAGTTTGCCATTTTGTCTTACTGTGGCCAGTCTGCCAGAAGCGATATGTCACTAGTTGTGTATCATAAAAGAGTCATCGTTACTCCTCCCAGGGGTTATTCGAGATATCTTAATCGAAACCCTAGTAAAGAGGCATTGGCTACCTTAAGAGAGTCATAGTTACTCGTCCCAATTGCTCACCGATTCTGAAATTTTTCTTACTGTGGCCAGTCTGCCAGAAGCGATATGTCACTAGCTGTGTATCATAAAAGAGTCATCGTTACTCCTCAAAGGGGTTATTCGAGATATCTTAATCGAAACCCTAGTAACGAGGCATTGGCTACCTTAAGAGAGTCATAGTTACTCGTCCCAATTGCTCACCCAGTCCAACATTTATTCTTACTGCGACCAGTCTGCCAGAAGCGATATGTCACTAGTTGTGTATCATAAAAGAGTCATCGTTACTCCTCCCAGGGGTTATTCGAGATATCATAATCGAAACCCTAGTAACGAGGCATTGGCTACCTTAAGAGAGTCATAGTTACTCGTCCCAATTGCTCACCCAGTCCAACATTTATTCTTACTGCGGTCAGTCTGCCAGAAGCGATATGTCACTAGTTGTGTATCATAAAAGTGTCATCGTTACACTTCCCAGGGGTTATTCGAGATATCTTAATCGAAACCCTAGTAACGAGGCATTGGCTACCTTAAGAGAGTCATAGTTACTCGTCCCAATTGCTCACCCAGTCCAACATTTTCTCTTACTGCAGCCAGTCTGCCAGATGCGATATGTCACTAGTTGTGTATCATAAAAGAGTCTTCGTTACTCCTCCCAGGGGTTATTCGAGATATCTTAATCGAAACCCTAGTAAAGAGGCATTGGCTACCTTAAGAGAGTCATAGTTACTCGTCCCAATTGCTCACACAGTCCAACATTTTTTCTTACTGCGACCAGTCTGCCAGAAGCGATATGTCACTAGTTGTGTATCATAAAAGAGTGATCGTTACACCTCCCAGGGGTTATTCGAGATATCTTAATCGAAACCCTAGTAACGAGGCATTGGCTGCCTTAAGAGAGTCATAGTTACTCGTCCCAATAGCTCAACCAGTCCAACATTTTTTCTTACTGCAGCCAGTCTGCCAAAAGCGATGTCACTAGTTGTGTATCATAAAAGAGTCATCGTTACTCCTCCGAGGGGTTATTCGAAATATCTTAATCGAAACCCTAGTAACGAGGCATTGGCTACCTTAAGAGAGTCATTGTTACCCGTCCCAATTGCTCACCCAGTCCAACATTTATTCTTACTGCGACCAGTCTGCCAGAAGCGATGTGTCACTAGTTGTGTATCATAAAAGAGTCATCGTTACACTTCCCAGGGGTTATTCGAGATATCTTAATCGAAACCCTAGTAACGAGGCATTGGCTACCTTAAGAGAGTCATAGTTACTCGTCCCAATAGCTCAACCAGTCCAACATTTTTTCTTACTGCAGCCAGTCTGCCAAAAGCGATATGTCTCTAGTTGTGTATCATAAAAGAGTCATCGTTACTCCTCCGTGGGGTTATTCGAGATATCTTAATCGAAACCCTAGTAACGAGGCATTTTCTACCTTAAGAGAGTCATAGTTACTCGTCCCAATTGCTCACCCAGTCCAACATTTATTCTTACTGCGACCAGTCTGCCAGAAGCGATATGTCACTAGTTGTGTATCATAAAAGAGTCATCGTTACACTTCCCAGGGGTTATTCGAGATATCTTAATCGAAACCCTAGTAACGAGGCATTGGCTACCTTAAGAGAGTCATAGTTACTCGTCCCAATTGCTCACCCAGTCCAACATTTTCTCTTACTGTAGCCAGTCTGCCAGAAGCAATATGTCACTCGTTGTGTGTCATAAAAGAGTCATCGTTCCTCCTCCCAGGGGTTATTCGAGATATCTTAATCGAAACCCTAGTAACGAGGCATTGGCTACCTTAAGAGAGTCATAGTTACTCGTCACAATTGCTCACCCAGTTTGCCATTTTGTCTTACTGTGGCCAGTCTGCCAGAAGCGATATGTCACTAGTTGTGTATCATAAAAGAGTCATCGTTACTCCTCCCAGGGGTTATTCGAGATATCTTAATCGAAACCCTAGTAAAGAGGCATTGGCTACCTTAAGAGAGTCATAGTTACTCGTCCCAATTGCTCACCCAGTCCAACATTTATTCTTACTGCGACCAGTCTGCCAGAAGCGATATGTCACTAGTTGTGTATCATAAAAGAGTAATCGTTACTCCTCCCAGGGGTTATTTGAGATATCATAATCGAAACCCTAGTAACGGGGCATTGGCTACCTTAAGAGAGTCATAGTTACTCGTCCCAATTGCTCACCCAGTCCAACATTTATTCTTACTGCGACCAGTCTGCCAGAAGCGATATGTCACTAGTTGTGTATCATAAAAGTGTCATCGTTACACTTCCCAGGGGTTATTCGAGATATCTTAATCGAAACCCTACTAACGAGGCATTGGCTACCTTAAGAGAGTCATAGTTACTCGTCCCAATTGCTCACCCAGTCCAACATTTTCTCTTAATGCAGCCAGTCTGCCAGATGCGATATGTCACTAGTTGTGTATCATAAAAGAGTCATCGTTACTCCTCGCAGGGATTATTAGAGTTATCTTAATCGAAACCCTAGTAACGAGGCATTGGCTACCTTAAGAGAGTCATAGTTACTCGTCCCAATTGCTCAACCAGTCCAACATTTTCTCTTACTGCAGCCAGCCTGCCAGAAGCAATTTGTCACTAGATGTGTATCATAAAAGAGTCATCGTTTCTCCTCCCAGGGGTTATTCGAGATATCTTAATCGAAACCCTAGTAACGAGGCATTGGCTACCTTAAGAGAGTCATAGTTACTCGTCCCAATTGCTCACCCAGTCTGCCATTTTGTCTTACTGTGGCCAGTCTGCCAGAAGCGATATGTCACTAGTTGTGTATCATAAAAGAGTCATCGTTACACCTCCCAGGGGTTATTCGAGATATCTTAATCGAAAACCCTAGTAACGAGGCATTGGCTACCTAAAGAGAGTCATAGTTACTCGTCCCAATTGCTCACTCAGTCCAACATTTATTCTTACTGCGACCAGTCTACACGAAGCGATATGTCACTAGTTGTGTATCATAAAAGAGTCATCGTTACTCCTCCCAGGGGTTATTCGAGATATCTTAATCGAAACCCTAGTAACGAGGCATTGGCTGCCTAAAGAGAGTCATAGTTACTCGTCATAATTGCTCACCTTTTCTGAAATTTTTCTTACTGTGGCCAGTCTGCCAGAAGCGATATGTCACTAGCTGTGTATCATAAAAGAGTCATCGTCACTCCTCCCTGGGGTTATTCGAGATATCTTAATCGAAACCCTAGTAACGAGGCGTTGGCTGCCTTAAGAGAGTCACAGTTACTCGTCCCAATAGCTCAGCCAGTCCAACATTTTTTCTTACTGCAGCCAGTCTGCCAAAAGCGATATGTCACTAGTTGTGTATCATAAAAGAGTCATCGTTACTCCTCCCAGGGGTTATTCGAGATATCTTAATCGAAACCCTAGTAACGAGGCATTGGCTACCTTAAGAGAGTCATAGTTACTCGTCCCAATTGCTCACCCAGTTTGCCATTTTGTCTTACTGTGGCCAGTCTGCCAGAAGCGATATGTCACTAGTTGTGTATCATAAAGGAGTCATCGTTACTCCTCCCAGGGGTCATTCGAGATATCTTAATCGAAACCCTTGTAACGAGGCATTGGCTACCTAAAGAGAGTCATAGTTACTCGTCCTGATTGCTCACCCAGTCCAACATTTATTCTTATTGCGACCAGTCTGCCAGAAGCGATATGTCACTAGTTGTGTATCATAAAAGAGTCATCGTTACACTTCCCAGGGGTTATTCGAGATATCTTAATCGAAACCCTAGTAACGAGGCATTGGCTACCTTAAGAGAGTCATAGTTACTCGTCCCAATTGCTCACCCAGTCCAACATTTTCTCTTACTGCAGCCAGTCTGCCAGAAGCAATATGTCACTAGTTGTGTATCATAAAAGAGTCATCGTTTCTCCTCCCAGGGGTTATTCGAGATACGTTAATCAAAACCCTAGTAACGAGGCATTGGCTACCTAAAGAGTCATAGTTACTCGTCCCAATTGCTCACCTTTTCTGAAATTTTTCTTACTGTGGCCAGTCTGCCAGAAGCGATATGTCACTAGCTGTGTATCATAAAAGAGTCATCGTTACTCCTTAAAGGGGTTATTCGAGGTATCTTAATCGAAACCCTAGTAACGAGGCATTGGCTACCTTAAGAGACAGATAGTTACTCGTCCCAATTGCTCACCCAGTCCAACATTTTCACTTACTGCAGCCAGTCTGCCAGAAGCAATATGTCACTAGTTGTGTATCATAAAAGAGTCATCGTTTCTCCTCCCAGGGGTTATTCGAGATATCTTAATCGAAACCCTAGTAACGAGGCATTGGCTACCTTAAGAGAGTCATAGTTACTCGTCCCAATTGCTCACACAGTTTGCCATTTTGTCTTAATGTGGCCAGTCTGCCAGAAGCGATATGTCACTAGTTGTGTATCATAAAAGAGTCATTTTTATTCCTCCCAGGGGTTATTCGAGATATCTTAATCGAAACCCTAGTAAAGAGGCATTGGCTACCTTAAGAGAGTCATAGTTACTCGTCCCAATTGCTCACCGATTCTGAAATTTTTCTTATTGTGGCCAGTCTGCCAGAAGCGATATGTCACTAGCTGTGTATCATAAAAGAGTCATCATTACTCCTCAAAGGGGTTATTCGAGATATCTTAATCGAAACCCTAGTAACGAGGCATTGGCTACCTTAAGAGAGTCATAGTTACTCGTCCCAATTGCTCACCCAGTCCAACATTTATTCTTACTGCGACCAGTCTGCCAGAAGCGATATGTCACTAGTTGTGTATCACAAAAGAGTCATCGTTACTCCTCCCAGGGGTTATTCGAGATATCATAATCGAAACCCTAGTAACGAGGCATTGGCTACCTTAAGAGAGTCATAGTTACTCGTCCCAATTGCTCACCCAGTCCAACATTTATTCTTACTGCGACCAGTCTGCCAGAAGCGATATGTCACTAGTTGTGTATCATAAAAGTGTTATCGTTACACTTCCCAGGGGTTATTCGAGATATCTTAATCGAAACCCTAGTAACGAGGCATTGGCTACCTTAAGAGGGTCATAGTTACTCGTCCCAATTGCTCACCCAGTCCAACATTTTCTCTTACTGCAGCCAGTCTGCCAGATGCGATATGTCACTAGTTGTGTATCATAAAAGAGCCGTCGTTACTCCTCCCAGGGGTTATTCGAGATATCTTAATCGAAACCCTAGTAAAGAGGCATTGGCTACCTTAAGAGAGTCATAGTTACTGGTCCCAATTGCTCACCCAGTCCAACATTTTTTCTTACTGCGACCAGTCTGCCAATAGCGATATGTCACTAGTTGAGTATCATAAAAGAGTGATCGTTACACCTCCCAGCGGTTATTCGAGATATCTTAATCGAAACCCTAGTAACGAGGCATTGGCTGCCTTAAGAGAGTCATAGTTACTCGCCCCAATAGCTCAACCAGTCCAACATTTTTTCTTACTGCAGCCAGTCTGCCAGAAGCGATGTCACTAGTTGTGTATCATAAAAGAGTTATCGTTACTCCTCCAAGGGTGTTATTCGAGATATCTTAATCGAAACCCTAGTAACGAGGCATTGGCTACCTTAAGAGAGTCATAGTTACTCGTCCCAATTGCTCACACAGTCTGCAATTTTTTCTTACTGCGGCCATTCTGCCAGAAGCGATATGTCACTAGTTGTGTATCATAAGAGAGTCATCGTTACTCCTCGCAGGGGTTATTAGAGTTATCTTAATCGAAACCCTAGTAACGAGGCATTGGCTACCTTAAGAGAGTCATAGTTACTCGTCCCAATTGCTCAACCAGTCCAACATTTTCTCTTACTGCAGCCAGTCTGCCAGAAGCGATATGTCACTAGCTGTGTATCATAAAAGAGTCATCGTTACTCCTCAAAGGGGTTATTCGAGATATCTTAATCGAAACCCTAGTAACGAGGCATTGGCTACCTTAAGAGAGTCATAGTTACTCGTCCCAATTGCTCACCCAGTCCAACATTTATTGTTACTGCGACGAGTCTGCCAGAAGCGATATGTCACTAGTTGTGTATCATAAAAGAGTCATCGTTACTCCTCCCAGGGGTTATTCGAGATATCATAATCGAAACCCTAGTAACGAGGCATTGGCTACCTTAAGAGAGTCATAGTTACTCGTCCCAATAGCTCACCCAGTCCAACATTTATTCTTACTGCGACCAGTCTGCCAGAAGCGATATGTCACTAGTTGTGTATCATAAAAGTGTCATCGTTACACTTCCCAGGGGTTATTCGAGATATCTTAATCGAAACCCTAGTAACGAGGCATTGGCTACCTTAAGAGAGTCATAGTTACTCGTCCCAATTGCTCACCCAGTCCAACATTTTCTCTTACTGCAGCCAGTCTGCCAGATGCGATATGTCACTAGTTGTGTATCATAAAAGAGTCGTCGTTACTCCTCCCAGGGGTTATTCGAGATATCTTAATCGAAACCCTAGTAAAGAGGCATTGGCTACCTTAAGAGAGTCATAGTTACTCGTCCCAATTGCTCACCCAGTCCAACATTTTTTCTTACTGCGACCAGTCTGCCAATAGCGATATGTCACTAGTTGAGTATCATAAAAGAGTGATCGTTACACCTCCCAGCGGTTATTCGAGATATCTTAATCGAAACCCTAGTAACGAGGCATTTGCTGCCTTAAGAGAGTCATAGTTACTTGTCCCAATAGCTCAACCAGTCCAACATTTTTTCTTACTGCAGCCAGTCTGCCAAAAGCGATGTCACTAGTTGTGTATCATAAAAGAGTTATCGTTACTCCTCCAAGGGTGTTATTCGAGATATCTTAATCGAAACCCTAGTAACGAGTCATTGGCTACCTTAAGAGAGTCATAGTTACTCGTCCCAATTGCTCACACAGTCTGCAATTTTTTCTTACTGCGGCCATTCTGCCAGAAGCGATATGTCACTAGTTGTGTATCATAAAAGAGTCATCGTTACACTTCCCAGGGGTTATTCGAGATATCTTAATCGAAACCCTAGTAACGAGGCATTGGCTACCTTAAGAAAGTCATAGTTACTCGTCCCAATTGCTCACCCAGTCCAACATTTATTCTTACTGCGACCAGTCTGCCAGAAGCGATATGTCACTAGTTGTGTATCATAAAAGAGTCATCGTTACACTTCCCAGGGGTTATTCGAGATATCTTAATCGAAACCCTAGTAACGAGGCATTGGCTACCTTAAGAAAGTCATAGTTACTCGTCCCAATTGCTCACCCAGTCCAACATTTTCTCTTACTGTAGCCAGTCTCCCAGAAGCAATATGTCACTAGTTGTGTATCATAAAAGAGTCACCGTTTCTCCTCCCAGGGGTTATTCGAGATATCTTAATCGAAACCCTAGTAACGAGGCATTGGCTACCTTAAGAGAGTCATAGTTACTCGTCCCAATTGCTCACCCAGTTTGCCATTTTGTCTTACTGCGGCCATTCTGCCAGAAGCGATATGTCACTAGTTGTGTATCATAAAAGAGTCATCGTTACTCCTCGCAGGGGTTATTAGAGTTATCTTAATCGAAACCCTAGTAACGAGGCATTGGCTACCTTAAGAGAGTCATAGTTACTCGTCCCAATTGCTCAACCAGTCCAACATTTTCTCTTACTGCAGCCAGTCTGCCAGAAGCGATATGTCACTAGCTGTGTATCATAAAAGAGTCATCGTTCCACTTCCCAGGGGTTATTCGAGATATCTTAATCGAAACCCTAGTAACGAGGCATTGGCTACCTTAAGAAAGTCATAGTTACTCGTCCCAATTGCTCACCCAGTCCAACATTTTCTCTTACTGTAGCCAGTCTCCCAGAAGCAATATGTCACTAGTTGTGTATCATAAAAGAGTCACCGTTTCTCCTCCCAGGGGTTATTCGAGATATCTTAATCGAAACCCTAGTAACGAGGCATTGGCTACCTAAAGAGAGTCATAGTTACTCGTCCCGATTGCTCACCCAGTCCAACATTTATTCTTATTGCGACCAGTCTGCCACAAGCGATATGTCACTAGTTGTGTATCATAAAAGAGTCATCGTTACACTTCCCAGGGGTTATTCGAGATATCTTAATCGAAACCCTAGTAACGAGGCATTGGCTACCTTAAGAGAGTCATAGTTACTCGTCCCAATTGCTCACCCAGTCCAACATTTTCTCTTACTGCAGCCAGTCTGCCAGATGCGATATGTCACTAGTTGTGTATCATAAAAGAGTCGTCGTTACTCCTCCCAGGGGTTATTCGAGATATCTTAATCGAAACCCTAGTAAAGAGGCATTGGCTACCTTAAGAGAGTCATAGTTACTCGTCCCAATTGCTCACCCAGTCCAACATTTTTTCTTACTGCGACCAGTCTGCCAATAGCGATATGTCAATAGTTGAGTATCATAAAAGAGTGATCGTTACACCTCCCAGCGGTTATTCGAGATATCTTAATCGAAACCCTAGTAACGAGGCATTGGCTGCCTTAAGAGAGTCATAGTTACTCGTCCCAATAGCTCAACCAGTCCAACATTTTTTCTTACTGCAGCCAGTCTGCCAAAAGCGATGTCACTAGTTGTGTATCATAAAAGAGTTATCGTTACTCCTCCAAGGGTGTTATTCGAGATATCTTAATCGAAACCCTAGTAACGAGTCATTGGCTACCTTAAGAGAGTCATAGTTACTCGTCCCAATTGCTCACACAGTCTGCAATTTTTTCTTACTGCGGCCATTCTGCCAGAAGCGATATGTCACTAGCGGTGTATCATAAAAGAGTCATCGTTACTCCTCAAAGGGGTTATTCGAGGTATCTTAAACGAAACCCTAGTAACGAGGCATTGGCTACCTTAAGAGACAGATACTTACTCGTCCCAATTGCTCACCCATTCCAACATTTTCAATTACTGCAGCCAGTCTGCCAGAAGCAATATGTCACTAGTTGTGTATCATAAAAGAGTCATCGTTTCTCCTCCCAGGGGTTATTCGAGATATCTTAATCGAAACCCTAGTAACGAGGCATTGGCTACCTTAAGAGAGTCATAGTTACTCGTCCCAATTGCTCACACAGTTTGCCATTTTGTCTTACTGTGGCCAGTCTGCCAGAAGCGATATGTCACTAGTTTTGTATCATAAAAGAGTCATCGTTACTCCTCCCAGGGGTTATTCGAGATATCTTAATCGAAACCCTAGTAAAGAGGCATTGGCTACCTTAAGAGAGTCATAGTTACTCGTCCCAATTGCTCACCGATTCTGAAATTTTTCTTGCTGTGGCCAGTCTGCCAGAAGCGATATGTCACTAGCTGTGTATCGTAAAAGAGTCATCGTTACTCCTCAAAAGGGTTATTCGAGATATCTTAATCGAGACCCTAGTAACGAGGCATTGGCTACCTTAAGAGAGTCATAGTTACTCGTCCCAATAGCTCAACCTGTCCAACATTTTTTCTTACTGCAGCCAGTCTGCCAAAAGCGATATGTCTCTAGTTGTGTATCATAAAAGAGTCATCGTTACTCCTCCGAGGGGTTATTCGAGATATCTTAATCGAAACCCTAGTAACGAGGCATTTTCTACCTTAAGAGAGTCATAGTTACTCGTCCCAATTGCTCACCCAGTCCAACATTTATTCTTACTGCGACCAGTCTGCCAGAAGCGATATGTCACTAGTTGTGTATCATAAAAGAGTCATCGTTACACTTCCCAGGGGTTATTCGAGATATCTTAATCGAAACCCTAGTAACGAGGCATTGGCTACCTTAAGAAAGTCATAGTTACTCGTCCCAATTGCTCACCCAGTCCAACATTTTCTCTTACTGTAGCCAGTCTCCCAGAAGCAATATGTCACTAGTTGTGTATCATAAAAGAGTCACCGTTTCTCCTCCCAGGGGTTATTCGAGATATCTTAATCGAAACCCTAGTAACGAGGCATTGGCTACCTTAAGAGAGTCATAGTTACTCGTCCCAATTGCTCACCCAGTTTGCCATTTTGTCTTACTGCGGCCATTCTGCCAGAAGCGATATGTCACTAGTTGTGTATCATAAAAGAGTCATCGTTACTCCTCGCAGGGGTTATTAGAGTTATCTTAATCGAAACCCTAGTAACGAGGCATTGGCTACCTTAAGAGAGTCATAGTTACTCGTCCCAATTGCTCAACCAGTCCAACATTTTCTCTTACTGCAGCCAGTCTGCCAGAAGCGATATGTCACTAGCTGTGTATCATAAAAGAGTCATCGTTACTCCTCAAAGGGGTTATGCGAGATATCTTAATCGAAACCCTAGTAACGAGGCATTGGCTACCTTAAGAGAGTCATAGTTACTCGTCCCAATTGCTCACCCAGTCCAACATTTATTCTTACTGCGACCAGTCTGCCAGAAGCGATATGTCACTAGTTGTGTATCATAAAAGAGTCATCGTTACTCCTCCCAGGGGTTATTCGAGATATCATAATCGAAACCCTAGTAACGAGGCATTGGCTACCTTAAGAGAGTCATAGTTACTCGTCCCAATTGCTCACCCAGTCCAACATTTATTCTTACTGCGACCAGTCTGCCAGAAGCGATATGTCACTAGTTGTGTATCATAAAAGTGTCATCGTTACACTTCCCAGGGGTTATTCGAGATATCTTAATCGAAACCCTAGTAACGAGGCATTGGCTACCTTAAGAGAGTCATATTTACTCGTCCCAATTGCTCACCCAGTCCAACATTTTCTCTTACTGCAGCCAGTCTGCCAGATGCGATATGTCACTAGTTGTGTATCATAAAAGAGTCACCGTTTCTCCTCCCAGGGGTTATTCGAGATATCTTAATCGAAACCCTAGTAACGAGGCATTGGCTACCTTAAGAGAGTCATAGTTACTCGTCCCAATTGCTCACCCAGTTTGCCATTTTGTCTTACTGCGGCCATTCTGCCAGAAGCGATATGTCACTAGTTGTGTATCATAAAAGAGTCATCGTTACTCCTCGCAGGGGTTATTAGAGTTATCTTAATCGAAACCCTAGTAACGAGGCATTGGCTACCTTAAGAGAGTCATAGTTACTCGTCCCAATTGCTCAACCAGTCCAACATTTTCTCTTACTGCAGCCAGTCTGCCAGAAGCGATATGTCACTAGCTGTGTATCATAAAAGAGTCATCGTTACTCCTCAAAGGGGTTATTCGAGATATCTTAATCGAAACCCTAGTAACGAGGCATTGGCTACCTTAAGAGAGTCATAGTTACTCGTCCCAATTGCTCACCCAGTCCAACATTTATTCTTACTGCGACCAGTCTGCCAGAAGCGATATGTCACTAGTTGTGTATCATAAAAGAGTCATCGTTACTCCTCCCAGGGGTTATTCGAGATATCATAATCGAAACCCTAGTAACGAGGCATTGGCTACCTTAAGAGAGTCATAGTTACTCGTCCCAATTGCTCACCCAGTCCAACATTTATTCTTACTGCGACCAGTCTGCCAGAAGCGATATGTCACTAGTTGTGTATCATAAAAGTGTCATCGTTACACTTCCCAGGGGTTATTCGAGATATCTTAATCGAAACCCTAGTAACGAGGCATTGGCTACCTTAAGAGAGTCATATTTACTCGTCCCAATTGCTCACCCAGTCCAACATTTTCTCTTACTGCAGCCAGTCTGCCAGATGCGATATGTCACTAGTTGTGTATCATAAAAGAGTCGTCGTTACTCCTCCCAGGGGTTATTCGAGATATCTTAATCGAAACCCTAGTAAAGAGGCATTGGCTACCTTAAGAGAGTCATAGTTACTCGTCCCAATTGCTCACCCATTCCAACATTTTCTCTTACTGCAGCCAGTCTGCCAGAAGCAATTTGTCACTAGTTGTGTATCATAAAAGAGTCATCGTTTCTCCTCCCAGGGGTTATTCGAGATATCTTAATCGAAACCCTAGTAACGAGGCATTGGCTACCTTAAGAGAGTCATAGTTACTCGTCACAATTGCTCACCCAGTCTGCCATTTTGTCTTACTGTTGCCAGTCTGCCAGAAGCAATATGTCACTAGTTGTGTATCATAAAAGAGTCATCGTTATTCCTCCCAGGGGTTATTCGAGTTATCTTAATCGAAACCCTAGTAACGAGGCATTGGCTACCTTAAGAGAGTCCTAGTTACTCGTCCCAATTGCTCACCCAGTCCAACATTTTCTCTTACTGCAGCCAGTCTGCCAGAAGCAATTTGTCACTAGTTGTGTATCATAAAAGAGTCACCGTTTCTCCTCCCAGGGGTTATTCGAGATATCTTAATCGAAACCCTAGTAACGAGGCATTGGCTACCTTAAGAGAGTCATATTTACTCGTCCCAATTGCTCACCCAGTCCAACATTTTCTCTTACTGCAGCCAGTCTGCCAGATGCGATATGTCACTAGTTGTGTATCATAAAAGAGTCGTCGTTACTCCTCCCAGGGGTTATTCGAGATATCTTAATCGAAACCCTAGTAAAGAGGCATTGGCTACCTTAAGAGAGTCATAGTTACTCGTCCCAATTGCTCACCCATTCCAACATTTTCTCTTACTGCAGCCAGTCTGCCAGAAGCAATTTGTCACTAGTTGTGTATCATAAAAGAGTCATCGTTTCTCCTCCCAGGGGTTATTCGAGATATCTTAATCGAAACCCTAGTAACGAGGCATTGGCTACCTTAAGAGAGTCATAGTTACTCGTCACAATTGCTCACCCAGTCTGCCATTTTGTCTTACTGTTGCCAGTCTGCCAGAAGCAATATGTCACTAGTTGTGTATCATAAAAGAGTCATCGTTATTCCTCCCAGGGGTTATTCGAGTTATCTTAATCGAAACCCTAGTAACGAGGCATTGGCTACCTTAAGAGAGTCCTAGTTACTCGTCCCAATTGCTCACCCAGTCCAACATTTTCTCTTACTGCAGCCAGTCTGCCAGAAGCAATTTGTCACTAGTTGTGTATCATAAAAGAGTCACCGTTTCTCCTCCCAGGGGTTATTCGAGATATCTTAATCGAAACCCTAGTAACGAGGCATTGGCTACCTTAAGAGAGTCATAGTTACACGTCCCAATTGCTCACACAGTTTGCCATTTTGTCTTACTGTGGCCAGTCTGCCAGAAGCGATATGTCACTAGTTTTGTATCATAAAAGAGTCATCGTTACTCCTCCCAGGGGTTATTCGAGATATCTTAATCGAAACCCTAGTAAAGAGGCATTGGCTACCTTAAGAGAGTCATAGTTACTCGTCCCAATTGCTCACCGATTCTGAAATTTTTCTTGCTGTGGCCAGTCTGCCAGAAGCGATATGTCACTAGTTGTGTACCATAAAAGAGTCATCGTTACACTTCCCGGGGGTTATTCGAGATATCTTAATCGAAACCCTAGTAACGAGGCATTGGCTACCTAAAGAGAGTCATAGTTACTCGTCCCAATTGCTCACCTTTTCTGAAATTTTTCTTACTGTGGCCAGTCTGCCAGAAGCGATATGTCACTAGCTGTGTATCATAAAAGAGTCATCGTTACTCCTCAAAGGGGTTATTCGAGATATCTTAATCGAAACCCTAGTAACGAGGCATTGGCTACCTTAAGAGAGTCATAGTTACTCGTCCCAATTGCTCACCCAGTTTGCCATTTTGTCTTACTGCGGCCATTCTGCCAGAAGCGATATGTCACTAGTTGTGTATCATAAAAGAGTCATCGTTACTCCTCGCAGGGGTTATTAGAGTTATCTTAATCGAAACCCTAGTAACGAGGCATTGGCTACCTTAAGAGAGTCATAGTTACTCGTCCCAATTGCTCAACCAGTCCAACATTTTCTCTTACTGCAGCCAGTCTGCCAGAAGCGATATGTCACTAGCTGTGTATCATAAAAGAGTCATCGTTACTCCTCAAAGGGGTTATTCGAGATATCTTAATCGAAACCCTAGTAACGAGGCATTGGCTACCTTAAGAGAGTCATAGTTACTCGTCCCAATTGCTCACCCAGTCCAACATTTATTCTTACTGCGACCAGTCTGCCAGAAGCGATATGTCACTAGTTGTGTATCATAAAAGTGTCATCGTTACACTTCCCAGGGGTTATTCGAGATATCTTAATCGAAACCCTAGTAACGAGGCATTGGCTACCTTAAGAGAGTCATATTTACTCGTCCCAATTGCTCACCCAGTCCAACATTTTCTCTTACTGCAGCCAGTCTGCCAGATGCGATATGTCACTAGTTGTGTATCATAAAAGAGTCGTCGTTACTCCTCCCAGGGGTTATTCGAGATATCTTAATCGAAACCCTAGTAAAGAGGCATTGGCTACCTTAAGAGAGTCATAGTTACTCGTCCCAATTGCTCACCCAGTCCAACATTTTTTCTTACTGCGACCAGTCTGCCAATAGCGATATGTCACTAGTTGAGTATCATAAAAGAGTGATCGTTACACCTCCCAGCGGTTATTCGAGATATCTTAATCGAAACCCTAGTAACGAGGCATTGGCTGCCTTAAGAGAGTCATAGTTACTCGTCCCAATAGCTCAACCAGTCCAACATTTTTTCTTACTGCAGCCAGTCGGCCAAAAGCGATGTCACTAGTTGTGTATCATAAAAGAGTTATCGTTACTCCTCCAAAGGTGTTATTCGAGATATCTTAATCGAAACCCTAGTAACGAGTCATTGGCTACCTTAAGAGAGTCATAGTTACTCGTCCCAATTGCTCACACAGTCTGCAATTTTTTCTTACTGTAGCCATTCTGCCAGAAGCGATATGTCACTAGTTGTGTATCATAAAAGAGTCATCGTTACTCCTCGCAGGGGTTATTAGAGTTATCTTAATCGAAACCCTAGTAAC
The DNA here is from genome assembly GCF_023897955.1 of Schistocerca gregaria. Classification (NCBI taxonomy): domain Eukaryota; kingdom Metazoa; phylum Arthropoda; class Insecta; order Orthoptera; family Acrididae; genus Schistocerca; species Schistocerca gregaria. Next base: position 8,084,341 of record NC_064931.1, read on the forward strand.
GAGGCATTGGCTACCTTATGAGAGTCATAGTTACTCGTCCCAATTGCTCAACCAGTCCAACATTTTCTCTTACTGCAGCCAGTCTGCCAGAAGCAATTTGTCACTAGTTGTGTATCATAAAAGAGTCATCGTTTCTCCTCCCAGGGGTTATTCGAGATATCTTAATCGAAACCCTAGTAACGAGGCATTGGCTACCTTAAGAGAGTCATAGTTACTCGTCCCACTTGCTCACCCAGTCTGACATTTTGTCTTACTGTTGCCAGTCTGCCAGAAGCGATATGTCACTAGCGGTGTATCATAAAAGAGTCATCGTTACTCCTCAAAGGGGTTATTCGAGGTATCTTAAACGAAACCCTAGTAACGAGGCATTGGCTACCTTAAGAGACAGATACTTACTCGTCCCAATTGCTCACCCATTCCAACATTTTCACTTACTGCAGCCAGTCTGCCAGAAGCAATATGTCACTAGTTGTGTATCATAAAAGAGTCATCGTTTCTCCTCCCAGGGGTTATTCGAGATATCTTAATCGAAACCCTAGTGACGAGGCATTGGCTACCTTAAGAGAGTCATAGTTACTCGTCCCAATTGCTCACACAGTTTGCCATTTTGTCTTACTGTGGCCAGTCTGCCAGAAGCGATATGTCACTAGTTTTGTATCATAAAAGAGTCATCGTTTCTCCTCCCAGGGGTTATTCGAGATATCTTAATCGAAACCCTAGTAAAGAGGCATTGGCTACCTTAAGAGAGTCATAGTTACTCGTCCCAATTGCTCACCGATTCTGAAATTTTTCTTACTGTGGCCAGTCTGCCAGAAGCGATATGTCACTAGCTGTGTATCATAAAAGAGTCATCGTTACTCCTCAAAGGGGTTATTCGAGATATCTTAATCGAGACCCTAGTAACGAGGCATTGGCTACCTTAAGAGAGTCATAGTTACTCGTCCCAATAGCTCAACCTGTCCAACATTTTTTCTTACTGCAGCCAGTCTGCCAAAAGCGATATGTCTCTAGTTGTGTATCATAAAAGAGTCATCGTTACTCCTCTGAGGGGTTATTCGAGATATCTTAATCGAAACCCAAGTAACGAGGCATTTTCTACCTTAAGAGAGTCATAGTTACTCGTCCCAATTGCTCACCCAGTCCAACATTTATTCTTACTGCGACCAGTCTCCCAGAAGCAATATGTCACTAGTTGTGTATCATAAAAGAGTCACCGTTTCTCCCCCAGGGGTTATTCGAGATATCTTAATCGAAACCCTAGTAACGAGGCATTGGCTACCTTAAGAGAGTCATAGTTACTCGTCCCAATTGCTCACCCAGTTTGCCATTTTGTCTTACTGTGGCCAGTCTGCCAGAAGCGATATGTCACTAGTTGTGTATCATAAAAGAGTAATCGTTACTCCTCCCAGGGGTCATTCGAGATATCTTAATCGAAACCCTAGTAACGAGGCATTGGCTACCTAAAGAGAGTCATAGTTACTCGTCCCGATTGCTCACCCAGTCCAACATTTATTCTTATTGCGACCAGTCTGCCACAAGCGATATGTCACTAGTTGTGTATCATAAAAGAGTCATCGTAACACTTCCCAGGGGTTATTCGAGATATCTTAATCGAAACCCTAGTAACGAGGCATTGGCTACCTTAAGAGAGTCATAGTTACTCGTCCCAATTGCTCACCCAGTCCAACATTTTCTCTTACTGCAGCCAGTCTGCCAGAAGCAATATGTCACTAGTTGTGTATCATAAAAGAGTCATCGTTTCTCCTCCCAGGGGTTATTCGAGATATGTTAATCAAAACCCTAGTAACGAGGCATTGGCTACCTTAAGAGAGTCATAGTTACTCGTCCCAATTGCTCACCCAGTTTGCCATTTTGTCTTACTGTGGCCAGTCTTCCAGAAGCGATATGTCACTAGTTGTGTATCATAAAAGAGTCATCGTTACTCCTCATAGGGGTTATTCAAGATATCTTAATCGAAACCCTAGTAACGAGGCATTGGATACCTAAAGAGAGTCATAGTTACTCGTCCCAATTGCTCACCTTTTCTGAAATTTTTCTTACTGTGGCCAGTCTGCCAGAAGCGATATGTCACTAGCTGTGTATCATAAAAGAGTCATCGTTACTCCTTAAAGGGGTTATTCGAGGTATCTTAATCGAAACCCTAGTAACGAGGCATTGGCTACCTTAAGAGACAGATACTTACTCGTCCCAATTGCTCACCCAGTCCAACATTTTCACTTACTGCAGCCAGTCTGCCAGAAGCAATATGTCACTAGTTGTGTATCATAAAAGAGTCATCGTTTCTCCTCCCAGGGGTTATTCGAGATATCTTAATCGAAACCCTAGTAACGAGGCATTGGCTACCTTAAGAGAGTCATAGTTACTCGTCCCAATTGCTCACACAGTTTGCCATTTTGTCTTAATGTGGCCAGTCTGCCAGAAGCGATATGTCACTAGTTGTGTATCATAAAAGAGTCATCGTTATTCCTCCCAGGGGTTATTCGAGATATCTTAATCGATACCCTAGTAAAGAGGCATTGGCTACCTTAAGAGAGTCATAGTTACTCGTCCCAATTGCTCACCCAGTCCAACATTTATTCTTACTGCGACCAGTCTGCCAGAAGCGATATGTCACTAGTTGTGTATCATAAAAGAGTCATCGTTACTCCTCCCAGGGGTTATTCGAGATATCATAATCGAAACCCTAGTAACGAGGCATTGGCTACCTAAAGAGAGTCATAGTTACTCGTCCCAATTGCTCACCCAGTCCAACATTTATTCTTACTGCGACCAGTCTGCCAGAAGCGATATGTCACTAGTTGTGTATCATAAAAGTGTCATCGTTACACTTCCCAGGGGTTATTCGAGATATCTTAATCGAAACCCTAGTAACGAGGCATTGGCTACCCTAAGAGAGTCATAGTTACTCGTCCCAATTGCTCACCCAGTCCAACATTTTCTCTTACTGCAGCCAGTCTGCCAGATGCGATATGTCACTAGTTGTGTATCATAAAAGAGTCGTCGTTACTCCTCCCAGGGGTTATTCGAGATATCTTAATCGAAACCCTAGTAAAGAGACATTGGCTACCTTAAGAGAGTCATAGTTACTCGTCCCAATTGCTCACCCAGTCCAAAATTTTTTCTTACTGCGACCAGTCTGCCAATAGCGATATGTCACTAGTTGAGTATCATAAAAGAGTGATCGTTACACCTCCCAGCTGTTATTCGAGATATCTTAATCGAAACCCTAGTAACGAGGCATTGGCTGCCTTAAGAGAGTCATAGTTACTCGTCCCAATAGCTCAACCAGTCCAACATTTTTTCTTACTGCAGCCAGTCTGCCAAAAGCGATGTCACTAGTTGTGTATCATAAAAGAGTTATCGTTACTCCTCCAAGGGTGTTATTCGAGATATCTTAATCGAAACCCTAGTAACGAGTCATTGGCTACCTTAAGAGAGTCATAGTTACTCGTCCCAATTGCTCACACAGTCTGCAATTTTTTCTTACTGCGGCCAGTCTGCCAGAAGCGATATGTCACTAGTTTTGTATCATAAAAGAGTCATCGTTACTCCTCGCAGGGGTTATTAGAGTTATCTTAATCGAAACCCTAGTAACGAGGCATTGGCTACCTTAAGAGAGTCATAGTTACTCGTCCCAATTGCTCAACCAGTCCAACATTTTCTCTTACTGCAGCCAGTCTGCCAGAAGCAATTTGTCACTAGTTGTGTATCATAAAAGAGTCATCGTTTCTCCTCCCAGGGGTTATTCGAGATATCTTAATCGAAACCCTAGTAACGAGGCATTGGCTACCTTAAGAGAGTCATAGTTACTCGTCCCAATTGCTCACCCAGTCTGCCATTTTGTCTTACTGTTGCCAGTCTGCCAGAAGCGATATGTCACTAGCGGTGTATCATAAAAGAGTCATCGTTACTCCTCAAAGGGGTTATTCGAGGTATCTTAAACGAAACCCTAGTAACGAGGCATTGGCTACCTTAAGAGACAGATACTTACTCGTCCCAATTGCTCACCCAGTCCAACATTTTCACTTACTGCAGCCAGTCTGCCAGAAGCAATATGTCACTAGTTGTGTATCATAAAAGAGTCATCGTTTCTCCTCCCAGGGGTTATTCGAGATACCTTAATCGAAACCCTAGTAACGAGGCATTGGCTACCTTAAGAGAGTCATAGTTACTCGTCCCAATTGCTCACACAGTTTGCCATTTTGTCTTACTGTGGCCAGTCTGCCAGAAGCGATATGTCACTAGTTTTGTATCATAAAAGAGTCATCGTTACTCCTCCCAGGGGTTATTCGAGATATCTTAATCGAAACCCTAGTAACGAGGCATTGGCTACCTTAAGAGAGTCATAGTTACTCGTCCCAATTGCTCACCGATTCTGAAATTTTTCTTACTGTGGCCAGTCTGCCAGAAGCGATATGTCACTAGCTGTGTATCATAAAAGGGTCATCGTTACTCCTCAAAGGGGTTATTCGAGATATCTTAATCGAAACCCTAGTAACGAGGCATTGGCTACCTTAAGAGAGTCATAGTTACTCGTCCCAATAGCTCAACCTGTCCAACATTTTTTCTTACTGCAGCCAGTCTGCCAAAAGCGATATGACTCTAGTTGTGTATCATAAAAGAGTCATCGTTACTCCTCCGAGGGGTTATTCGAGATATCTTAATCGAAACCCTAGTAACGAGGCATTTTCTACCTTAAGAGAGTCATAGTTACTCGTCCCAATTGCTCACCCAGTCCAACATTTATTCTTACTGCGACCAGTCTGCCAGAAGCGATATGTCACTAGTTGTGTATCATAAAAGAGTCATCGTTACACTTCCCAGGGGTTATTCGAGATATCTTAATCGAAACCCTAGTAACGAGGCATTGGCTACCTTAAGAGAGTCATAGTTACTCGTCCCAATTGCTCACCCAGTCCAACATTTTCTCTTACTGTAGCCAGTCTCCCAGAAGCAATATGTCACTAGTTGTGTATCATAAAAGAGTCACCGTTTCTCCTCCCAGGGGTTATTCGAGATATCTTAATCGAAACCCTAGTAACGAGGCATTGGCTACCTTAAGAGAGTCATAGTTACTAGTCCCAATTGCTCACCCAGTTTGCCATTTTGTCTTACTGTGGCCAGTCTGCCAGAAGCGATATGTCACTAGTTGTGTATCATAAAAGAGTCATCGTTACTCCTCCCAGGGGTCATTCGAGATATCTTAATCGAAACCCTAGTAACGAGGCATTGGCTACCTAAAGAGAGTCATAGTTACTCGTCCCGATTGCTCACCCAGTCCAACATTTATTCTTATTGCGACCAGTCTGCCAGAAGCGATATGTCACTAGTTGTGTATCATAAAAGAGTCATCGTTACACTTCCCAGGGGTTATTCGAGATATCTTAATCGAAACATTAGTAACGAGGCATTGGCTACCTTAAGAGAGTCATAGTTACTCGTCCCAATTGCTCACCCAGTCTGCCATTTTGTCTTACTGTTGCCAGTCTGCCAGAAGCGATATGTCACTAGCGGTGTATCATAAAAGAGTCATCGTTACTCCTCAAAGGGGTTATTCGAGGTATCTTAAACGAAACCCTAGTAACGAGTCATTGGCTACCTTAAGAGAGTCATAGTTACTCGTCCCAATTGCTCACACAGTCTGCAATTTTTTCTTACTGCGGCCAGTCTGCCAGAAGCGATATGTCACTAGTTTTGTATCATAAAAGAGTCATCGTTACTCCTCGCAGGGGTTATTAGAGTTATCTTAATCGAAACCCTAGTAACGAGGCATTGGCTACCTTAAGAGAGTCATAGTTACTCGTCCCAATTGCTCAACCAGTCCAACATTTTCTCTTACTGCAGCCAGTCTGCCAGAAGCAATTTGTCACTAGTTGTGTATCATAAAAGAGTCATCGTTTCTCCTCCCAGGGGTTATTCGAGATATCTTAATCGAAACCCTAGTAACGAGGCATTGGCTACCTTAAGAGAGTCATAGTTACTCGTCCCAATTGCTCACCCAGTCTGCCATTTTGTCTTACTGTTGCCAGTCTGCCAGAAGCGATATGTCACTAGTGGTGTATCATAAAAGAGTCATCGTTACTCCTCAAAGGGGTTATTCGAGGTATCTTAAACGAAACCCTAGTAACGAGGCATTGGCTACCTTAAGAGACAGATACTTACTCGTCCCAATTGCTCACCCAGTCCAACATTTTCACTTACTGCAGCCAGTCTGCCAGAAGCAATATGTCACTAGTTGTGTATCATAAAAGAGTCATCGTTTCTCCTCCCAGGGGTTATTCGAGATACCTTAATCGAAACCCTAGTAACGAGGCATTGGCTACCTTAAGAGAGTCATAGTTACTCGTCCCAATTGCTCACACAGTTTGCCATTTTGTCTTACTGTGGCCAGTCTGCCAGAAGCGATATGTCACTAGTTTTGTATCATAAAAGAGTCATCGTTACTCCTCCCAGGGGTTATTCGAGATATCTTAATCGAAACCCTAGTAAAGAGGCATTGGCTACCTTAAGAGAGTCATAGTTACTCGTCCCAATTGCTCACCGATTCTGAAATTTTTCTTACTGTGGCCAGTCTGCCAGAAGCGATATGTCACTAGCTGTGTATCATAAAAGGGTCATCGTTACTCCTCAAAGGGGTTATTCGAGATATCTTAATCGAAACCCTAGTAACGAGGCATTGGCTACCTTAAGAGAGTCATAGTTACTCGTCCCAATAGCTCAACCTGTCCAACATTTTTTCTTACTGCAGCCAGTCTGCCAAAAGCGATATGTCTCTAGTTGTGTATCATAAAAGAGTCATCGTTACTCCTCCGAGGGGTTATTCGAGATATCTTAATCGAAACCCTAGTAACGAGGCATTTTCTACCTTAAGAGAGTCATAGTTACTCGTCCCAATTGCTCACCCAGTCCAACATTTATTCTTACTGCGACCAGTCTGCCAGAAGCGATATGTCACTAGTTGTGTATCATAAAAGAGTCATCGTTACACTTCCCAGGGGTTATTCGAGATATCTTAATCGAAACATTAGTAACGAGGCATTGGCTACCTTAAGAGAGTCATAGTTACTCGTCCCAATTGCTCACCCAGTCTGCCATTTTGTCTTACTGTTGCCAGTCTGCCAGAAGCGATATGTCACTAGCGGTGTATCATAAAAGAGTCATCGTTACTCCTCCAAGGGTGTTATTCGAGATATCTTAATCGAAACCCTAGTAACGAGTCATTGGCTACCTTAAGAGAGTCATAGTTACTCGTCCCAATTGCTCACACAGTCTGCAATTTTTTCTTACTGCGGCCAGTCTGCCAGAAGCGATATGTCACTAGTTTTGTATCATAAAAGAGTCATCGTTACTCCTCGCAGGGGTTATTAGAGTTATCTTAATCGAAACCCTAGTAACGAGGCATTGGCTACCTTAAGAGAGTCATAGTTACTCGTCCCAATTGCTCAACCAGTCCAACATTTTCTCTTACTGCAGCCAGTCTGCCAGAAGCAATTTGTCACTAGTTGTGTATCATAAAAGAGTCATCGTTTCTCCTCCCAGGGGTTATTCGAGATATCTTAATCGAAACCCTAGTAACGAGGCATTGGCTACCTTAAGAGAGTCATAGTTACTCGTCCCAATTGCTCACCCAGTCTGCCATTTTGTCTTACTGTTGCCAGTCTGCCAGAAGCGATATGTCACTAGCGGTGTATCATAAAAGAGTCATCGTTACTCCACAAAGGGGTTATTCGAGGTATCTTAAACGAAACCCTAGTAACGAGGCATTGGCTACCTTAAGAGACAGATACTTACTCGTCCCAATTGCTCACCCAGTCCAACATTTTCACTTACTGCAGCCAGTCTGCCAGAAGCAATATGTCACTAGTTGTGTATCATAAAAGAGTCATCGTTTCTCCTCCCAGGGGTTATTCGAGATACCTTAATCGAAACCCTAGTAACGAGGCATTGGCTACCTTAAGAGAGTCATAGTTACTCGTCCCAATTGCTCACACAGTTTGCCATTTTGTCTTACTGTGGCCAGTCTGCCAGAAGCGATATGTCACTAGTTTTGTATCATAAAAGAGTCATCGTTACTCCTCCCAGGGGTTATTCGAGATATCTTAATCGAAACCCTAGTAAAGAGGCATTGGCTACCTTAAGAGAGTCATAGTTACTCGTCCCAATTGCTCACCGATTCTGAAATTTTTCTTACTGTGGCCAGTCTGCCAGAAGCGATATGTCACTAGCTGTGTATCATAAAAGGGTCATCGTTACTCCTCAAAGGGGTTATTCGAGATATCTTAATCGAAACCCTAGTAACGAGGCATTGGCTACCTTAAGAGAGTCATAGTTACTCGTCCCAATAGCTCAACCTGTCCAACATTTTTTCTTACTGCAGCCAGTCTGCCAAAAGCGATATGTCTCTAGTTGTGTATCATAAAAGAGTCATCGTTACTCCTCCGAGGGGTTATTCGAGATATCTTAATAGAAACCCTAGTAACGAGGCATTTTCTACCTTAAGAGAGTCATAGTTACTCGTCCCAATTGCTCACCCAGTCCAACATTTATTCTTACTGCGACCAGTCTGCCAGAAGCGATATGTCACTAGTTGTGTATCATAAAAGAGTCATCGTTACACTTCCCAGGGGTTATTCGAGATATCTTAATCGAAACCCTAGTAACGAGGCATTGGCTACCTTAAGAGAGTCATAGTTACTCGTCCCAATTGCTCACCCAGTCCAACATTTTCTCTTACTGTAGCCAGTCTCCCAGAAGCAATATGTCACTAGTTGTGTATCATAAAAGAGTCACCGTTTCTCCTCCCAGGGGTTATTCGAGATATCTTAATCGAAACCCTAGTAACGAGGCATTGGCTACCTTAAGAGAGTCATAGTTACTAGTCCCAATTGCTCACCCAGTTTGCCATTTTGTCTTACTGTGGCCAGTCTGCCAGAAGCGATATGTCACTAGTTGTGTATCATAAAAGAGTCATCGTTACTCCTCCCAGGGGTCATTCGAGATATCTTAATCGAAACCCTAGTAACGAGGCATTGGCTACCTAAAGAGAGTCATAGTTACTCGTCCCGATTGCTCACCCAGTCCAACATTTATTCTTATTGCGACCAGTCTGCCAGAAGCGATATGTCACTAGTTGTGTATCATAAAAGAGTCATCGTTACACTTCCCAGGGGTTATTCGAGATATCTTAATCGAAACATTAGTAACGAGGCATTGGCTACCTTAAGAGAGTCATAGTTACTCGTCCCAATTGCTCACCCAGTCCAACATTTTCTCTTACTGCAGCCAGTCTGCCAGAAGCAATATGTCACTAGTTGTGTATCATAAAAGAGTCATCGTTTCTCCTCCCAGGGGTTATTCGAGATATGTTAATCAAAACCCTAGTAACGAGGCATTGGCTACCTTAAGAGAGTCATAGTTACTCGTCCCAATTGCTCACCCAGTTTGCCATTTTGTCTTACTGTGGCCAGTCTTCCAGAAGCGATATGTCACTAGTTGTGTATCATAAAAGAGTCATCGTTACTCCTCATAGGGGTTATTCGAGATATCTTAATCGAAACCCTAGTAACGAGGCATTGGCTACCTAAAGAGAGTCATAGTTACTCGTCCCCATTGCTCACCTTTTCTGAAATTTTTCTTACTGTGGCCAGTCTGCCAGAAGCGATATGTCACTAGCTGTGTATCATAAAAGAGTCATCGTTACTCCTTAAAGGGGTTATTCGAGGTATCTTAATCGAAACCCTAGTAACGAGGCATTGGCTACCTTAAGAGACAGATACTTACTCGTCCCAATTGCTCACCCAGTCCAACATTTTCACTTACTGCAGCCAGTCTGCCAGAAGCAATATGTCACTAGTTGTGTATCATAAAAGAGTCATCGTTTCTCCTCCCAGGGGTTATTCGAGATATCTTAATCGAAACCCTAGTAACGAGGCATTGGCTACCTTAAGAGAGTCATAGTTACTCGTCCCAATTGCTCACACAGTTTGCCATTTTGCCTTAATGTGGCCAGTCTGCCAGAAGCGATATGTCACTAGTTGTGTATCATAAAAGAGTCATCGTTATTCCTCCCAGGGGTTATTCGAGATATCTTAATCGAAACCCTAGTAAAGAGGCATTGGCTACCTTAAGAGAGTCATAGTTACTCGTCCCAATTGCTCACCGATTCTGAAATTTTTCTTACTGTGGCCAGTCTGCCAGAAGCGATATGTCACTAGCTGTGTATCATAAAAGAGTCATCGTTACTCCTCAAAGGGGTTATTCGAGATATCTTAATCGAAACCCTAGTAACGAGGCATTGGCTACCTTAAGAGAGTCATAGTTACTCGTCCCAATTGCTCACCCAGTCCAACATTTATTCTTACTGCGACCAGTCTGCCAGAAGCGATATGTCACTAGTTGTGTATCATAAAAGAGTCATCGTTACTCCTCCCAGGGGTTATTCGAGATATCATAATCGAAACCCTAGTAACGAGGCATTGGCTACCTTAAGAGAGTCATAGTTACTCGTCCCAATTGCTCACCCAGTCCAACATTTATTCTTACTGCGACCAGTCTGCCAGAAGCGATATGTCACTAGTTGTGTATCATAAAAGTGTCATCGTTACACTTCCCAGGGGTTATTCGAGATATCTTAATCGAAACCCTAGTAACGAGGCATTGGCTACCTTAAGAGAGTCATAGTTACTCGTCCCAATTGCTCACCCAGTCCAACATTTTCTCTTACTGCAGCCAGTCTGCCAGATGCGATATGTCACTAGTTCTGTATCATAAAAGAGTCGTCGTTACTCCTCCCAGGGGTTATTCGAGATATCTTAATCGAAACCCTAGTAAAGAGGCATTGGCTACCTTAAGAGAGTCATAGTTACTCGTCCCAATTGCTCACCCAGTCCAACATTTTTTCTTACTGCGACCAGTCTGCCAATAGCGATATGTCACTAGTTGAGTATCATAAAAGAGTGATCGTTACACCTCCCAGCGGTTAATCGAGATATCTTAATCGAAACCCTAGTAACGAGGCATTGGCTGCCTTAAGAGAGTCATAGTTACTCGTCCCAAAAGCTCAACCAGTCCAACATTTTTTCTTACTGCAGCCAGTCTGCCAAAAGCGATGTCACTAGTTGTGTATCATAAAAGAGTTATCGTTACTCCTCCAAGGGTGTTATTCGAGATATCTTAATCGAAACCCTAGTAACGAGTCATTGGCTACCTTAAGAGAGTCATAGTTACTCGTCCCAATTGCTCACACAGTCTGCAATTTTTTCTTACTGCGGCCAGTCTGCCAGAAGCGATATGTCACTAGTTGTGTATCATAAAAGAGTCATCGTTACTCCTCGCAGGGGTTATTAGAGTTATCTTAATCGAAACCCTAGTAACGAGGCATTGGCTACCTTAAGAGAGTCATAGTTACTCGTCCCAATTGCTCAACCAGTCCAACATTTTCTCTTACTGCAGCCAGTCTGCCAGAAGCAATTTGTCACTAGTTGTGTATCATAAAAGAGTCATCGTTTCTCCTCCCAGGGGTTATTCGAGATATCTTAATCGAAACCCTAGTAACGAGGCATTGGCTACCTTAAGAGAGTCATAGTTACTCGTCCCAATTGCTCACCCAGTCTGCCATTTTGTCTTACTGTTGCCAGTCTGCCAGAAGCGATATGTCACTAGCGGTGTATCATAAAAGAGTCATCGTTACTCCTCAAAGGGGTTATTCGAGGTATCTTAATCGAAACCCTAGTAACGAGGCATTGGCTACCTTAAGAGACAGATACTTACTCGTCCCAATTGCTCACCCATTCCAACATTTTCACTTACTGCAGCCAGTCTGCCAGAAGCAATATGTCACTAGTTGTGTATCATAAAAGAGTCATCGTTTCTCCTCCCAGGGGTTATTCGAGATATCTTAATCGAAACCCTAGTAACGAGGCATTGGCTACCTTAAGAGAGTCATAGTTACTCGTCCCAATTGCTCACACAGTTTGCCATTTTGTCTTACTGTGGCCAGTCTGCCAGAAGCGATATGTCACTAGTTTTGTATCATAAAAGAGTCATCGTTACTCCTCCCAGGGGTTATTCGAGATATCTTAATCGAAACCCTAGTAAAGAGGCATTGGCTACCTTAAGAGAGTCATAGTTACTCGTCCCAATTGCTCACCGATTCTGAAATTTTTCTTACTGTGGCCAGTCTGCCAGAAGCGATATGTCACTAGCTGTGTATCATAAAAGAGTCATCGTTACTCCTCAAAGGGGTTATTCGAGATATCTTAATCGAAACCCTAGTAACGAGGCATTGGCTACCTTAAGAGAGTCATAGTTACTCGTCCCAATTGCTCACCCAGTCCAACATTTATTCTTACTGCGACCAGTCTGCCAGAAGCGATATGTCACTAGTTGTGTATCATAAATGAGTTATCGTTACTCCTCCCAGGGGTTATTCGAGATATCATAATCGAAACACTAGTAACGAGGCATTGGCTACCTTAAGAGAGTCATAGTTACTCGTCCCAATTGCTCACCCAGTCCAACATTTTCTCTTACTGTAGCCAGTCTCCCAGAAGCAATATGTCACTAGTTGTGTATCATAAAAGAGTCACCGTTTCTCCTCCCAGGGGTTATTCGAGATATCTTAATCGAAACCCTAGTAACGAGGCATTGGCTACCTTAAGAGAGTCATAGTTACTAGTCCCAATTGCTCCCCCAGTTTGCCATTTTGTCTTACTGTGGCCAGTCTGCCAGAAGCGATATGTCACTAGTTGTGTATCATAAAAGAGTCATCGTTACTCCTCCCAGGGGTCATTCGAGATATCTTAATCGAAGCCCTAGTAACGAGGCATTGGCTACCTAAAGAGAGTCATAGTTACTCGTCCCGATTGCTCACCCAGTCCAACATTTATTCTTATTGCGACCAGTCTGCCAGAAGCGATATGTCACTAGTTGTGTATCATAAAAGAGTCATCGTTACACTTCCCAGGGGTTATTCGAGATATCTTAATCGAAACCCTAGTAACGAGGCATTGGCTACCTTAAGAGAGTCATAGTTACTCGTCCCAATTGCTCACCCAGTCCAACATTTTCTCTTACTGCAGCCAGTCTGCCAGAAGCAATATGTCACTAGTTGTGTATCATAAAAGAGTCATCGTTTCTCCTCCCAGGGGTTATTCGAGATATGTTAATCAAAACCCTAGTAACGAGGCATTGGCTACCTTAAGAGAGTCATAGTTACTCGTCCCAATTGCTCACCCAGTTTGCCATTTTGTCTTACTGTGGCCAGTCTTCCAGAAGCGATATGTCACTAGTTGTGTATCATAAAAGAGTCATCGTTACTCCTCATAGGGGTTATTCGAGATATCTTAATCGAAACCCTAGTAACGAGGCATTGGCTACCTAAAGAGAGTCATAGTTACTCGTCCCCATTGCTCACCTTTTCTGAAATTTTTCTTACTGTGGCCAGTCTGCCAGAAGCGATATGTCACTAGCTGTGTATCATAAAAGAGTCATCGTTACTCCTCCCAGGGGTTATTCGAGGTATCTTAATCGAAACCCTAGTAACGAGGCATTGGCTACCTTAAGAGACAGATACTTACTCGTCCCAATTGCTCACCCAGTCCAACATTTTCACTTACTGCAGCCAGTCTGCCAGAAGCAATATGTCACTAGTTGTGTATCATAAAAGAGTCATCGTTTCTCCTCCCAGGGGTTATTCGAGATATCTTAATCGAAACCCTAGTAACGAGGCATTGGCTACCTTAAGAGAGTCATAGTTACTCGTCCCAATTGCTCACACAGTTTGCCATTTTGCCTTAATGTGGCCAGTCTGCCAGAAGCGATATGTCACTAGTTGTGTATCATAAAAGAGTCATCGTTATTCCTCCCAGGGGTTATTCGAGATATCTTAATCGAAACCCTAGTAAAGAGGCATTGGCTACCTTAAGAGAGTCATAGTTACTCGTCCCAATTGCTCACCGATTCTGAAATTTTTCTTACTGTGGCCAGTCTGCCAGAAGCGATATGTCACTAGCTGTGTATCATAAAAGAGTCATCGTTACTCCTCAAAGGGGTTATTCGAGATATCTTAATCGAAACCCTAGTAACGAGGCATTGGCTACCTTAAGAGAGTCATAGTTACTCGTCCCAATTGCTCACCCAGTCCAACATTTATTCTTACTGCGACCAGTCTGCCAGAAGCGATATGTCACTAGTTGTGTATCATAAAAGTGTCATCGTTACACTTCCCAGGGGTTATTCGAGATATCTTAATCGAAACCCTAGTAACGAGGCATTGGCTACCTTAAGAGAGTCATAGTAACTCGTCCCAATTGCTCACCCAGTCCAACATTTTCTCTTACTGCAGCCAGTCTGCCAGATGCGATATGTCACTAGTTCTGTATCATAAAAGAGTCGTCGTTACTCCTCCCAGGGGTTATTCGAGATATCTTAATCGAAACCCTAGTAAAGAGGCATTGGCTACCTTAAGAGAGTCATAGTTACTCGTCCCAATTGCTCACCCAGTCCAACATTTTTTCTTACTGCGACCAGTCTGCCAATAGCGATATGTCACTAGTTGAGTATCATAAAAGAGTGATCGTTACACCTCCCAGCGGTTATTCGAGATATCTTAATCGAAACCCTAGTAACGAGGCATTGGCTGCCTTAAGAGAGTCATAGTTACTCGTCCCAATAGCTCAACCAGTCCAACATTTTTTCTTACTGCAGCCAGTCTGCCAAAAGCGATGTCACTAGTTGTGTATCATAAAAGAGTTATCGTTACTCCTCCAAGGGTGTTATTCGAGATATCTTAATCGAAACCCTAGTAACGAGTCATTGGCTACCTTAAGAGAGTCATAGTTACTCGTCCCAATTGCTCACACAGTCTGCAATTTTTTCTTACTGCGGCCAGTCTGCCAGAAGCGATATGTCACTAGTTGTGTATCATAAAAGAGTCATCGTTACTCCTCGCAGGGGTTATTAGAGTTATCTTAATCGAAACCCTAGTAACGAGGCATTGGCTACCTTAAGAGAGTCATAGTTACTCGTCCCAATTGCTCAACCAGTCCAACATTTTCTCTTACTGCAGCCAGTCTGCCAGAAGCAATTTGTCACTAGTTGTGTATCATAAAAGAGTCATCGTTTCTCCTCCCAGGGGTTATTCGAGATATCTTAATCGAAACCCTAGTAACGAGGCATTGGCTACCTTAAGAGAGTCATAGTTACTCGTCCCAATTGCTCACCCAGTCTGCCATTTTGTCTTACTGTTGCCAGTCTGCCAGAAGCGATATGTCACTAGCGGTGTATCATAAAAGAGTCATCGTTACTCCTCAAAGGGGTTATTCGAGGTATCTTAATCGAAACCCTAGTAACGAGGCATTGGCTACCTTAAGAGACAGATACTTACTCGTCCCAATTGCTCACCCATTCCAACATTTTCACTTACTGCAGCCAGTCTGCCAGAAGCAATATGTCACTAGTTGTGTATCATAAAAGAGTCATCGTTTCTCCTCCCAGGGGTTATTCGAGATATCTTAATCGAAACCCTAGTAACGAGGCATTGGCTACCTTAAGAGAGTCATAGTTACTCGTCCCAATTGCTCACACAGTTTGCCATTTTGTCTTACTGTGGCCAGTCTGCCAGAAGCGATATGTCACTAGTTTTGTATCATAAAAGAGTCATCGTTACTCCTCCCAGGGGTTATTCGAGATATCTTAATCGAAACCCTAGTAAAGAGGCATTGGCTACCTTAAGAGAGTCATAGTTACTCGTCCCAATTGCTCACCGATTCTGAAATTTTTCTTACTGTGGCCAGTCTGCCAGAAGCGATATGTCACTAGCTGTGTATCATAAAAGAGTCATCGTTACTCCTCAAAGGGGTTATTCGAGATATCTTAATCGAAACCCTAGTAACGAGGCATTGGCTACCTTAAGAGAGTCATAGTTACTCGTCCCAATTGCTCACCCAGTCCAACATTTATTCTTACTGCGACCAGTCTGCCAGAAGCGATATGTCACTAGTTGTGTATCATAAAAGAGTCATCGTTACTCCTCCCAGGGGTTATTCGAGATATCATAATCGAAACACTAGTAGCGAGGCATTGGCTACCTTAAGAGAGTCATAGTTACTCGTCCCAATTGCTCACCCAGTCCAACATTTATTCTTACTGCGACCAGTCTGCCAGAAGCGATATGTCACTAGTTGTGTATCATAAAAGTGTCATCGTTACACTTCCCAGGGGTTACTCGAGATATCTTAATCGAAACCCTAGTAAAGAGGCATTGGCTACCTTAAGAGGGTCATAGTTACTTGTCCCAATTGCTCACCCAGTCCAACATTTTTTCTTACTGCGACCAGTCTGCCAGAAGCGATATGTCACTAGTTGTGTATCATAAAAGAGTGATCGTTACACCTCCCAGCGGTTATTCGAGATATCTTAATCGAAACACTAGTAACGAGGCCTTGGCTGCCTTAAGAGAGTCATAGTTACTCGTCCCAATAGCTCAACCAGTCCAACATTTTTTCTTACTGCAGCCAGTCTGCCCAAAGCGATGTCACTAGTTGTGTATCATAAAAGAGTTATCGTTACTCCTCCAAGGGGGTTATTCGAGATATCTTAATCGAAACCCTAGTAACGAGTCATTGGCTACCTGAAGAGAGTCATAGTTACTCGTCCCAATTGCTCACACAGTCTGCCATTTTTTCTTACTGCGGCCAGTCAGCCAGAAGCGATATGTCACTAGTTGTGTATCATAAAAGAGTCATCGTTACTCCTCGCAGGGGTTATTAGAGGTATCTTAATCGAAACCCTAGTAACGAGGCATTGGCTACCTTAAGAGAGTCATAGTTACTCGTCCCAATTGCTCAACCAGTCCAACATTTTCTCTTACTGCAGCCAGTCTGCCAGAAGCAATTTGTCACTAGTTGTGTATCATAAAAGAGTCATCGTTTCTCCTCCCAGGGGTTATTCGAGATATCTTAATCGAAACCCTAGTAACGAGGCATTGGCTACCTTAAGAGAGTCATAGTTACTCGTCCCAATTGCTCACCCAGTCTGCCATTTTGTCTTACTGTGGCCAGTCTGCCAGAAGCGATATGTCACTAGTTGTGTATCATAAAAGAGTCATCGTTACTCCTCCCAGGGGTTATTCGAGATATCTTAATCGAAACCCTAGTAACGAGGCATTGGCTACCTAAAGTGAGTCATAGTTACTCGTAACAATTGCTCACCTAGTCCAACATTTATTCTTACTGCGACCAGTCTGCCAGAAGCGATATGTCACTAGTTGTGTATCATAAAAGAGTCATCGCTACTCCTCCCAGGGGTTATTCGAGATATCTTAATCGAAACCCTAGTAACGAGGCATTGGCTACCTAAAGAGAGTCATAGTTCTCGTCCCAATTGCTCACCTTTTCTGGAATTTTTCTTACTGTGGCCAGTCTGCCACAAGCGATATGTCACTAGCTGTGTATCATAAAAGAGTCATCGTTACTCCTCAAAGGGGTTATTCGAGATATCTTAATCGAAACCCTAGTAACGAGGCATTGGCTACCTTAAGAGAGTCATAGTTACTCGTCCCAATTGCTCACCCAGTCCAACATTTATTCTTACTGCGACCAGTCTGCCAGAAGCGATATGTCACTAGTTGTGTATCATAAAAGAGTCATCGTTACTCCTCATAGGGGTTATTCGAGATATCTTAATCGAAACCCTAGTAACGATGCATTGGCTACCTTAAGAGACAGATACTTACTCGTCCCAATTGCTCACCCAGTCCAACATTTTCACTTACTGCAGCCAGTCTGCCAGAAGCAATATGTCACTAGTTGTGTATCATAAAAGAGTCATCGTTTCTCCTCCCAGGGGTTATTCGAGGTATCTTAATCGAAACCCTAGTAACGAGGCATTGGCTACCTTAAGAGACAGATACTTACTCGTCCCAATTGCTCACCCAGTCCAACATTTTCACTTACTGCAGCCAGTCTGCCAGAAGCAATATGTCACTAGCTGTGTATCATAAAAGAGTCATCGTTTCTCCTCCCAGGGGTTATTTGAGATATCTTAATCGAAACCCTAGTAACGAGGCATTGGCTACCTTAATAGAGTCATAGTTACTCGTCCCAATTGCTCACACAGTTTGCCATTTTGTCTTACTGTGGCCAGTCTGCCAGAAGCGATATGTCACTAGTTTTGTATCATAAAAGAGTCATCGTTACTCCTCCCAGGGGTTATTCGAGATATCTTAATCGAAACCCTAGTAAAGAGGCATTGGCTACCTTAAGAGAGTCATAGTTACTCGTCCCAATTGCTCACCGATTCTGAAATTTTTCTTACTGTGGCCAGTCTGCCAGAAGCGATATGTCACTAGCTGTGTATCATAAAAGAGTCATCGTTACTCCTCAAAGGGGTTATTCGAGATATCTTAATCGAAACCCTAGTAACGAGGCATTGGCTACCTTAAGAGAGTCATAGTTACTCGTCCCAATTGCTCACCCAGTCCAACATTTATTCTTACTGCGACCAGTCTGCCAGAAGCGATATGTCACTAGTTGTGTATCATAAAAGAGTCATCGTTACTCCTCCCAGGGGTTATTTGAGATATCATAATCGAAACCCTAGTAACGAGGCATTGGCTACCTTAAGAGAGTCATAGTTACTCATCCCAATTGCTCACCCAGTCCAACATTTATTCTTACTGCGACCAGTCTGCCAGCAGCGATATGTCACTAGTTGTGTATCATAAAAGTGTCATCGTTACACTTCCCAGGGGTTATTCGAGATATCTTAATCGAAACCCTAGTAACGAGGCATTGGCTACCTTAAGAGAGTCATAGTTACTCGTCCCAATTGCTCAACCAGTCCAACATTTTCTCTTACTGCAGCCAGTCTGCCAGAAGCAATTTGTCACTAGTTGTGTATCATAAAAGAGTCATCGTTTCTCCTCCCAGGGGTTATTCGAGATATCTTAATCGAAACCCTAGTAACGAGGCATTGGCTACCTTAAGAGAGTCATAGTTACTCGTCCCAATTGCTCACCCAGTCTGCCATTTTGTCTTACTGTTGCCAGTCTGCCAGAAGCGATATGTCACTAGCGGTGTATCATAAAAGAGTCATCGTTACTCCTCAAAGGGGTTATTCGAGGTATCTTAATCGAAACCCTAGTAACGAGGCATTGGCTACCTTAAGAGACAGATACTTACTCGTCCCAATTGCTCACCCATTCCAACATTTTCACTTACTGCAGCCAGTCTGCCAGAAGCAATATGTCACTAGTTGTGTATCATAAAAGAGTCATCGTTTCTCCTCCCAGGGGTTATTCGAGATATCTTAATCGAAACCCTAGTAACGAGGCATTGGCTACCTTAAGAGAGTCATAGTTACTCGTCCCAATTGCTCACACAGTTTGCCATTTTGTCTTACTGTGGCCAGTCTGCCAGAAGCGATATGTCACTAGTTTTGTATCATAAAAGAGTCATCGTTACTCCTCCCAGGGGTTATTCGAGATATCTTAATCGAAACCCTAGTAAAGAGGCATTGGCTACCTTAAGAGAGTCATAGTTACTCGTCCCAATTGCTCACCGATTCTGAAATTTTTCTTACTGTGGCCAGTCTGCCAGAAGCGATATGTCACTAGCTGTGTATCATAAAAGAGTCATCGTTACTCCTGAAAGGGGTTATTCGAGATATCTTAATCGAAACCCTAGTAACGAGGCATTGGCTACCTTAAGAGAGTCATAGTTACTCGTCCCAATTGCTCACCCAGTCTGCCATTTTGTCTTACTGTTGCCAGTCTGCCAGAAGCGATATGTCACTAGCGGTGTATCATAAAAGAGTCATCGTTACTCCTCAAAGGGGTTATTCGAGGTATCTTAATCGAAACCCTAGTAACGAGGCATTGGCTACCTTAAGAGACAGATACTTACTCGTCCCAATTGCTCACCCATTCCAACATTTTCACTTACTGCAGCCAGTCTGCCAGAAGCAATATGTCACTAGTTGTGTATCATAAAAGAGTCATCGTTTCTCCTCCCAGGGGTTATTCGAGATATCTTAATCGAAACCCTAGTAACGAGGCATTGGCTACCTTAAGAGAGTCATAGTTACTCGTCCCAATTGCTCACACAGTTTGCCATTTTGTCTTACTGTGGCCAGTCTGCCAGAAGCGATATGTCACTAGTTTTGTATCATAAAAGAGTCATCGTTACTCCTCCCAGGGGTTATTCGAGATATCTTAATCGAAACCCTAGTAAAGAGGCATTGGCTACCTTATGAGAGTCATAGTTACTCGTCCCAATTGCTCACCGATTCTGAAATTTTTCTTACTGTGGCCAGTCTGCCAGAAGCGATATGTCACTAGCTGTGTATCATAAAAGAGTCATCGTTACTCCTGAAAGGGGTTATTCGAGATATCTTAATCGAAACCCTAGTAACGAGGCATTGGCTACCTTAAGAGAGTCATAGTTACTCGTCCCAATTGCTCACCCAGTCCAACATTTATTCTTACTGCGACCAGTCTGCCAGAAGCGATATGTCACTAGTTGTGTATCATAAAAGAGTCATCGTTACTCCTCCCAGGGGTTATTCGAGATATCATAATCGAAACACTAGTAACGAGGCATTGGCTACCTTAAGAGAGTCATAGTTACTCGTCCCAATTGCTCACCCAGTCCAACATTTATTCTTACTGCGACCAGTCTGCCAGAAGCGATATGTCACTAGTTGTGTATCATAAAAGTGTCATCGTTACACTTCCCAGGGGTTATTCGAGATATCTTAATCGAAACCCTAGTAAAGAGGCATTGGCTACCTTAAGAGGGTCATAGTTACTTGTCCCAATTGCTCACCCAGTCCAACATTTTTTCTTACTGCGACCAGTCTGCCAGAAGCGATATGTCACTAGTTGTGTATCATAAAAGAGTGATCGTTACACCTCCCAGCGGTTATTCGAGATATCTTAATCGAAACACTAGTAACGAGGCCTTGGCTGCCTTAAGAGAGTCATAGTTACTCGTCCCAATAGCTCAACCAGTCCAACATTTTTTCTTACTGCAGCCAGTCTGCCCAAAGCGATGTCACTAGTTGTGTATCATAAAAGAGTTATCGTTACTCCTCCAAGGGGGTTATTCGAGATATCTTAATCGAAACCCTAGTAAAGAGGCATTGGCTACCTTAAGAGGGTCATAGTTACTTGTCCCAATTGCTCACCCAGTCCAACATTTTTTCTTACTGCGGCCAGTCAGCCAGAAGCGATATGTCACTAGTTGTGTATCATAAAAGAGTCATCGTTACTCCTCGCAGGGGTTATTAGAGGTATCTTAATCGAAACCCTAGTAACGAGGCATTGGCTACCTTAAGAGAGTCATAGTTACTCGTCCCAATTGCTCAACCAGTCCAACATTTTCTCTTACTGCAGCCAGTCTGCCAGAAGCAATTTGTCACTAGTTGTGTATCATAAAAGAGTCATCGTTTCTCCTCCCAGGGGTTATTCGAGATATCTTAATCGAAACCCTAGTAACGAGGCATTGGCTACCTTAAGAGAGTCATAGTTACTCGTCCCAATTGCTCACCCAGTCTGCCATTTTGTCTTACTGTGGCCAGTCTGCCAGAAGCGATATGTCACTAGTTGTGTATCATAAAAGAGTCATCGTTACTCCTCCCAGGGGTTATTCGAGATATCTTAATCGAAACCCTAGTAACGAGGCATTGGCTACCTAAAGTGAGTCATAGTTACTCGTAACAATTGCTCACCTAGTCCAACATTTATTCTTACTGCGACCAGTCTGCCAGAAGCGATATGTCACTAGTTGTGTATCATAAAAGAGTCATCGTTACTCCTCCCAGGGGTTATTCGAGATATCTTAATCGAAACCCTAGTAACGAGGCATTGGCTACCTAAAGAGAGTCATAGTTACTCGTCCCAATTGCTCACCTTTTCTGAAATTTTTCTTACTGTGGCCAGTCTGCCACAAGCGATATGTCACTAGCTGTGTATCATAAAAGAGTCATCGTTACTCCTCAAAGGGGTTATTCGAGATATCTTAATCGAAACCCTAGTAACGAGGCATTGGCTACCTTAAGAGAGTCATAGTTACTCGTCCCAATTGCTCACCCAGTCCAACATTTATTCTTACTGCGACCAGTCTGCCAGAAGCGATATGTCACTAGTTGTGTATCATAAAAGAGTCATCGTTACTCCTCATAGGGGTTATTCGAGATATCTTAATCGAAACCCTAGTAACGATGCATTGGCTACGTTAAGAGACAGATACTTACTCGTCCCAATTGCTCACCCAGTCCAACATTTTCACTTACTGCAGCCAGTCTGCCAGAAGCAATATGTCACTAGTTGTGTATCATAAAAGAGTCATCGTTTCTCCTCCCAGGGGTTATTCGAGGTATCTTAATCGAAACCCTAGTAACGAGGCATTGGCTACCTTAAGAGACAGATACTTACTCGTCCCAATTGCTCACCCAGTCCAACATTTTCACTTACTGCAGCCAGTCTGCCAGAAGCAATATGTCACTAGTTGTGTATCATAAAAGAGTCATCGTTTCTCCTCCCAGGGGTTATTCGAGATATCTTAATCGAAACCCTAGTAACGAGGCATTGGCTACCTTAATAGAGTCATAGTTACTCGTCCCAATTGCTCACACAGTTTGCCATTTTGTCTTACTGTGGCCAGTCTGCCAGAAGCGATATGTCACTAGTTTTGTATCATAAAAGAGTCATCGTTACTCCTCCCAGGGGTTATTCGAGATATCTTAATCGAAACCCTAGTAAAGAGGCATTGGCTACCTTAAGAGAGTCATAGTTACTCGTCCCAATTGCTCACCGATTCTGAAATTTTTCTTACTGTGGCCAGTCTGCCAGAAGCGATATGTCACTAGCTGTGTATCATAAAAGAGTCATCGTTACTCCTCAAAGGGGTTATTCGAGATATCTTAATCGAAACCCTAGTAACGAGGCATTGGCTACCTTAAGAGAGTCATAGTTACTCGTCCCAATTGCTCACCCAGTCCAACATTTATTCTTACTGCGACCAGTCTGCCAGAAGCGATATGTCACTAGTTGTGTATCATAAAAGAGTCATCGTTACTCCTCCCAGGGGTTATTTGAGATATCATAATCGAAACCCTAGTAACGAGGCATTGGCTACCTTAAGAGAGTCATAGTTACTCATCCCAATTGCTCACCCAGTCCAACATTTATTCTTACTGCGACCAGTCTGCCAGCAGCGATATGTCACTAGTTGTGTATCATAAAAGTGTCATCGTTACACTTCCCAGGGGTTATTCGAGATATCTTAATCGAAACCCTAGTAACGAGGCATTGGCTACCTTAAGAGAGTCATAGTTACTCGTCCCAATTGCTCACCCAGTCCAACATTTTCTCTTACTGCAGCCAGTCTGCCAGATGCGATATGTCACTAGTTGTGTATCATAAAAGAGTCGTCGTTACTCCTCCCAGGGGTTATTCGAGATATCTTAATCGAAAACCCTAGTAACGAGGCATTGGCTACCTAAAGAGAGTCATAGTTACTCGTCCCAATTGCTCACTCAGTCCAACATTTATTCTTACTGCCACCAGTCTGCACGAAGCGATATGTCACTAGTTGTGTATCATAAAAGAGTCATCGTTACTCCTCCCAGGGGTTATTCGAGATATCTTAATCGAAACCCTAGTAACGAGGCATTGGCTACCTAAAGAGAGTCATAGTTACTCGTCATAATTGCTCACCTTTTCTGAAATTTTTCTTACTGTGGCCAGTCTGCCACAAGCGATATGTCACTAGCTGTGTATCATAAAAGAGTCATCGTTACTCCTCAAAGGGGTTATTCGAGATATCTTAATCGAAACCCTAGTAACGAGGCATTGGCTACCTTAAGAGAGTCATAGTTACTCGTCCCAATTGCTCACCCAGTCCAACATTTATTCTTACTGCGACCAGTCTGCCAGAAGCGATATGTCACTAGTTGTGTATCATAAAAGAGTCATCGTTACTCCTCATAGGGGTTATTCGAGATATCTTAATCGAAACCCTAGTAACGATGCATTGGCTACCTTAAGAGACAGATACTTACTCGTCCCAATTGCTCACCCAGTCCAACGTTTTCACTTACTGCAGCCAGTCTGCCAGAAGCAATATGTCACTAGTTGTGTATCATAAAAGAGTCATCGTTTCTCCTCCCAGGGGTTATTCGAGGTATCTTAATCGAAACCCTAGTAACGAGGCATTGGCTACCTTAAGAGACAGATACTTACTCGTCCCAATTGCTCACCCAGTCCAACATTTTCACTTACTGCAGCCAGTCTGCCAGAAGCAATATGTCACTAGTTGTGTATCATAAAAGAGTCATCGTTTCTCCTCCCAGGGGTTATTCGAGATATCTTAATCGAAACCCTAGTAACGAGGCATTGGCTACCTTAATAGAGTCATAGTTACTCGTCCCAATTGCTCACACAGTTTGCCATTTTGTCTTACTGTGGCCAGTCTGCCAGAAGCGATATGTCACTAGTTTTGTATCATAAAAGAGTCATCGTTACTCCTCCCAGGGGTTATTCGAGATATCTTAATCGAAACCCCAGTAAAGAGGCATTGGCTACCTTAAGAGAGTCATAGTTACTCGTCCCAATTGCTCACCGATTCTGAAATTTTTCTTACTGTGGCCAGTCTGCCAGAAGCGATATGTCACTAGCTGTGTATCATAAAAGAGTCATCGTTACTCCTCAAAGGGGTTATTCGAGATATCTTAATCGAAACCCTAGTAACGAGGCATTGGCTACCTTAAGAGAGTCATAGTTACTCGTCCCAATTGCTCACCCAGTCCAACATTTATTCTTACTGCGACCAGTCTGCCAGAAGCGATATGTCACTAGTTGTGTATCATAAAAGAGTCATCGTTACTCCTCCCAGGGGTTATTTGAGATATCATAATCGAAACCCTAGTAACGAGGCATTGGCTACCTTAAGAGAGTCATAGTTACTCATCCCAATTGCTCACCCAGTCCAACATTTATTCTTACTGCGACCAGTCTGCCAGCAGCGATATGTCACTAGTTGTGTATCATAAAAGTGTCATCGTTACACTTCCCAGGGGTTATTCGAGATATCTTAATCGAAACCCTAGTAACGAGGCATTGGCTACCTTAAGAGAGTCATAGTTACTCGTCCCAATTGCTCACCCAGTCCAACATTTTCTCTTACTGCAGCCAGTCTGCCAGATGCGATATGTCACTAGTTGTGTATCATAAAAGAGTCGTCGTTACTCCTCCCAGGGGTTATTCGAGATATCTTAATCGAAACCCTAGTAACGAGGCATTGGCTGCCTTAAGAGAGCCATAGTTACTCGTCCCAATAGCTCAACCAGTCCAACATTTTTTCTTACTGCAGCCAGTCTGCCAAAAGCGATGTCACTAGTTGTGTATCATAAAAGAGTTATCGTTACTCCTCCAAGGGGGTTATTCGAGATATCTTAATCAAAACCCTAGTAACGAGTCATTGGCTACCTTAAGAGAGTCATAGTTACTCGTCCCAATTGCTCACACAGTCTGCCATTTTTTCTTACTGCGGCCAGTCTGCCAGAAGCGATATGTCACTAGTTGTGTATCATAAAAGAGTCATCGTTACTCCTCGCAGGGGTTATTATAGTTATCTCAATCGAAACCCTAGTAACGAGGCATTGGCTACCTTAAGAGAGTCATAGTTACTCGTCCCAATTGCTCAACCAGTCCAACATTTTCTCTTACTGCAGCCAGCCTGCCAGAAGCAATTTGTCACTAGATGTGTATCATAAAAGAGTCATCGTTTCTCCTCCCAGGGGTTATTCGAGATATCTTAATAGAAACCCTAGTAACGAGGCATTGGCTACCTTAAGAGAGTCATAGTTACTCGTCCCAATTGCTCACCCAGTCTGCCATTTTGTCTTACTGTGGCCAGTCTGCCAGAAGCGATATGTCACTAGTTGTGTATCATAAAAGAGTCATCGTTACACTTCATAGGGGTTATTCGAGATATCTTAATCGAAAACCCTAGTAACGAGGCATTGGCTACCTAAAGAGAGTCATAGTTACTCGTCCCAATTGCTCACTCAGTCCAACATTTATTCTTACTGCCACCAGTCTGCACGAAGCGATATGTCACTAGTTGTGTATCATAAAAGAGTCATCGTTACTCCTCCCAGGGGTTATTCGAGATATCTTAATCGAAACCCTAGTAACGAGGCATTGGCTACCTTAAGAGAGTCATAGTTACTCGTCCCAATTGCTCACCCAGTCCAACATTTATTCTTACTGCGACCAGTCTGCCAGAAGCGATATGTCACTAGTTGTGTATCATAAAAGAGTCATCGTTACTCCTCCCAGGGGTTATTCGAGATATCATAATCGAAACCCTAGTAACGAGGCATTGGCTACCTTAAGAGAGTCATAGTTACTCGTCCCAATTGCTCACCCAGTCCAACATTTATTCTTACTGCGACCAGTCTGCCAGAAGCGATATGTCACTAGTTGTGTATCATAAAAGTGTCATCGTTACACTTCCCAGGGGTTATTCGAGATATCTTAATCGAAACCCTAGTAAAGAGGCATTGGCTACCTTAAGAGGGTCATAGTTACTTGTCCCAATTGCTCACCCAGTCCAACATTTTTTCTTACTGCGACCAGTCTGCCAGAAGCGATATGTCACTAGTTGTGTATCATAAAAGAGTGATCGTTACACCTCCCAGCGGTTATTCGAGATATCTTAATCGAAACACTAGTAACGAGGCCTTGGCTGCCTTAAGAGAGTCATAGTTACTCGTCCCAATAGCTCAACCAGTCCAACATTTTTTCTTACTGCAGCCAGTCTGCCCAAAGCGATGTCACTAGTTGTGTATCATAAAAGAGTTATCGTTACTCCTCCAAGGGGGTTATTCGAGATATCTTAATCGAAACCCTAGTAACGAGTCATTGGCTACCTTAAGAGAGTCATAGTTACTCGTCCCAATTGCTCACACAGTCTGCCATTTTTTCTTACTGCGGCCAGTCAGCCAGAAGCGATATGTCACTAGTTGTGTATCATAAAAGAGTCATCGTTACTCCTCGCAGGGGTTATTAGAGGTATCTTAATCGAAACCCTAGTAACGAGGCATTGGCTACCTTAAGAGAGTCATAGTTACTCGTCCCAATTGCTCAACCAGTCCAACATTTTCTCTTACTGCAGCCAGTCTGCCAGAAGCAATTTGTCACTAGTTGTGTATCATAAAAGAGTCATCGTTTCTCCTCCCAGGGGTTATTCGAGATATCTTAATCGAAACCCTAGTAACGAGGCATTGGCTACCTTAAGAGAGTCATAGTTACTCGTCCCAATTGCTCACCCAGTCTGCCATTTTGTCTTACTGTGGCCAGTCTGCCAGAAGCGATATGTCACTAGTTGTGTATCATAAAAGAGTCATCGTTACTCCTCCCAGGGGTTATTCGAGATATCTTAATCGAAACCCTAGTAACGAGGCATTGGCTACCTAAAGTGAGTCATAGTTACTCGTAACAATTGCTCACCCAGTCCAACATTTATTCTTACTGCGACCAGTCTGCCAGAAGCGATATGTCACTAGTTGTGTATCATAAAAGAGTCATCGCTACTCCTCCCAGGGGTTATTCGAGATATCTTAATCGAAACCCTAGTAACGAGGCATTGGCTACCTAAAGAGAGTCATAGTTACTCGTCCCAATTGCTCACCTTTTCTGAAATTTTTCTTACTGTGGCCAGTCTGCGACAAGCGATATGTCACTAGCTGTGTATCATAAAAGAGTCATCGTTACTCCTCAAAGGGGTTATTCGAGATATCTTAATCGAAACATTAGTAACGAGGCATTGGCTACCTTAAGAGAGTCATAGTTACTCGTCCCAATTGCTCACCCAGTCCAACATTTATTCTTACTGCGACCAGTCTGCCAGACGCGATATGTCACTAGTTGTGTATCATAAAAGAGTCATCGTTACTCCTCATAGGGGTTATTCGAGATATCTTAATCGAAACCCTAGTAACGATGCATTGGCTACCTTAAGAGACAGATACTTACTCGTCCCAATTGCTCACCCAGTCCAACATTTTCACTTACTGCAGCCAGTCTGCCAGAAGCAATATGTCACTAGTTGTGTATCATAAAAGAGTCATCGTTTCTCCTCCCAGGGGTTATTCGAGGTATCTTAATCGAAACCCTAGTAACGAGGCATTGGCTACCTTAAGAGACAGATACTTACTCGTCCCAATTGCTCACCCAGTCCAACATTTTCACTTACTGCAGCCAGTCTGCCAGAAGCAATATGTCACTAGTTGTGTATCATAAAAGAGTCATCGTTTCTCCTCCCAGGGGTTATTCGAGATATCTTAATCGAAACCCTAGTAACGAGGCATTGGCTACCTTAATAGAGTCATAGTTACTCGTCCCAATTGCTCACACAGTTTGCCATTTTGTCTTACTGTGGCCAGTCTGCCAGAAGCGATATGTCACTAGTTTTGTATCATAAAAGAGTCATCGTTACTCCTCCCAGGGGTTATTCGAGATATCTTAATCGAAACCCTAGTAAAGAGGCATTGGCTACCTTAAGAGAGTCATAGTTACTCTTTCCAATTGCTCACCGATTCTGAAATTTTTCTTACTGTGGCCAGTCTGCCAGAAGCGATATGTCACTAGCTGTGTATCATAAAAGAGTCATCGTTACTCCTCAAAGGGGTTATTCGAGATATCTTAATCGAAACCCTAGTAACGAGGCATTGGCTACCTTAAGAGAGTCATAGTTACTCGTCCCAATTGCTCACCCAGTCCAACATTTATTCTTACTGCGACCAGTCTGCCAGAAGCGATATGTCACTAGTTGTGTATCATAAAAGAGTCATCGTTACTCCTCCCAGGGGTTATTTGAGATATCATAATCGGAACCCTAGTAACGAGGCATTGGCTACCTTAAGAGAGTCATAGTTACTCATCCCAATTGCTCACCCAGTCCAACATTTATTCTTACTGCGACCAGTCTGCCAGCAGCGATATGTCACTAGTTGTGTATCATAAAAGTGTCATCGTTACACTTCCCAGGGGTTATTCGAGATATCTTAATCGAAACCCTAGTAACGAGGCATTGGCTACCTTAAGAGAGTCATAGTTACTCGTCCCAATTGCTCACCCAGTCCAACATTTTCTCTTACTGCAGCCAGTCTGCCAGATGCGATATGTCACTAGTTGTGTATCATAAAAGAGTCGTCGTTACTCCTCCCAAGGGTTATTCGAGATATCTTAATCGAAACCCTAGTAACGAGGCATTGGCTGCCTTAAGAGAGCCATAGTTACTCGTCCCAATAGCTCAACCAGTCCAACATTTTTTCTTACTGCAGCCAGTCTGCCAAAAGCGATGTCACTAGTTGTGTATCATAAAAGAGTTATCGTTACTCCTCCAAGGGGGTTATTCGAGATATCTTAATCAAAACCCTAGTAACGAGTCATTGGCTACCTTAAGAGAGTCATAGTTGCTCGTCCCAATTGCTCACACAGTCTGCCATTTTTTCTTACTGCGGCCAGTCTGCCAGAAGCGATATGTCACTAGTTGTGTATCATAAAAGAGTCATCGTTACTCCTCGCAGGGGTTATTAGAGTTATCTTAATCGAAACCCTAGTAACGAGGCATTGGCTACCTTAAGAGAGTCATAGTTACTCGTCCCAATTGCTCAACAAGTCCAACATTTTCTCTTACTGCAGCCAGCCTGCCAGAAGCAATTTGTCACTAGATGTGTATCATAAAAGAGTCATCGTTTCTCCTCCCAGGGGTTATTCGAGATATCTTAATCGAAACCCTAGTAACGAGGCATTGGCTACCTTAAGAGAGTCATAGTTACTCGTCCCAATTGCTCACCCAGTCTGCCATTTTGTCTTACTGTGGCCAGTCTGCCAGAAGCGATATGTCACTAGTTGTGTATCATAAAAGAGTCATCGTTACTCCTCCCAGGGGTTATTCGAGATATCTTAATCGAAAACCCTAGTAACGAGGCATTGGCTACCTAAAGAGAGTCATAGTTACTCGTCCCAATTGCTCACTCAGTCCAACATTTATTCTTACTGCCACCAGTCTGCACGAAGCGATATGTCACTAGTTGTGTATCATAAAAGAGTCATCGTTACTCCTCCCAGGGGTTATTCGAGATATCTTAATCGAAACCCTAGTAACGAGGCATTGGCTACCTAAAGAGAGTCATAGTTACTCGTCATAATTGCTCACCTTTTCTGAAATTTTTCTTACTGTGGCCAGTCTGCCAGAAGCGATATGTCACTAGCTGTGTATCATAAAAGAGTCATCGTTACTCCTCCCAGGGGTTATTCGAGATATCTTAATCGAAACCCTAGTAACGAGGCGTTAGCTGCCTTAAGAGAGTCATAGTTACTCGTCCCAATAGCTCAGCCAGTCCAACATTTTTTCTTACTGCAGCCAGTCTGCCAAAAGCGATATGTCACTAGTTGTGTATCATAAAAGAGTCATCGTTACTCCTCCCAGGGGTTATTCGAGATATCTTAATCGAAACCCTAGTAACGAGGCATTGGCTACCTTAAGAGAGTCATAGTTACTCGTCCCAATAGCTCAACCTGTCCAACATTTTTTCTTACTGCAGCCAGTCTGCCAAAAGCGATATGTCTCTAGTTGTGTATCATAAAAGAGTCATCGTTACTCCTCCCAGGGGTTATTCGAGATATCTTAATCGAAACCCTAGTAACGAGGCAGTTTCTACCTTAAGAGAGTCATAGTTACTCGTCCCGATTGCTCACCCAGTCCAACATTTATTCTTATTGCGACCAGTCTGCCAGAAGCGATATGTCACTAGTTGTGTATCATAAAAGAGTCATCGTTACACTTCCCAGGGGTTATTCGAGATATCTTAATCGAAACCCTAGTAACGAGGCATTGGCTACCTTAAGAGAGTCATAGTTACTCGTCCCAATTGCTCACCCAGTCCAACATTTTCTCTTACTGCAGCCAGTCTGCCAGAAGCAATATGTCACTAGTTGTGTATCATAAAAGAGTCATCGTTTCTCCTCCCAGGGGTTATTCGAGATATGTTAATCAAAACCCTAGTAACGAGGCATTGGCTACCTTAAGAGAGTCATAGTTACTCGTCCCAATTGCTCACCCAGTTTGCCATTTTGTCTTACTGTGGCCAGTCTTCCAGAAGCGATATGTCACTAGTTGTGTATCATAAAAGAGTCATCGTTACTCCTCATAGGGGTTATTCGAGATATCTTAATCGAAACCCTAGTAACGAGGCATTGGCTACCTAAAGAGAGTCATAGTTACTCGTCCCAATTGCTCACCTTTTCTGAAATTTTTCCTACTGTGGCCAGTCTGCCAGAAGCGATATGTCACTAGCTGTGTATCATAAAAGAGTCATCGTTACTCCTTAATGGGGTTATTCGAGGTATCTTAATCGAAACCCTAGTAACGAGGCATTGGCTACCTTAAGAGACAGATACTTACTCGTCCCAATTGCTCACCCAGTCCAACATTTTCACTTACTGCAGCCAGTCTGCCAGAAGCAATATGTCACTAGTTGTGTATCATAAAAGAGTCATCGTTTCTCCTCCCAGGGGTTATTCGAGATATCTTAATCGAAACCCTAGTAGCGAGGCATTGGCTACCTTAAGAGAGTCATAGTTACTCGTCCCAATTGCTCACACAGTTTGCCATTTTGTCTTAATGAGGCCAGTCTGCCAGAAGCGATATGTCACTAGTTGAGTATCATAAAAGAGTCATCGTTATTCCTCCCAGGGGTTATTCGAGTTATCTTAATCGAAACCCTAGTAAAGAGGCATTGGCTACCTTAAGAGAGTCATAGTTGCTCGTCCCAATTGCTCAACGATTCTGAAATATTTCTTACTGTGGCCAGTCTGCCAGAAGCGATATGTCACTAGCTGTGTATCATAAAAGAGTCATCGTTACTCCTCAAAGGGGTTATTCGAGATATCTTAATCGAAACCCTAGTAACGAGGCATTGGCTACCTTAAGAGAGTCATAGTTACTCGTCCCAATTGCTCACCCAGTCCAACATTTATTCTTACTGCGACCAGTCTGCCAGAAGCGATATGTCACTAGTTGTGTATCATAAAAGAGTCATCGTTACTCCTCCCAGGGGTTATTCGAGATATCATAATCGAAAACCTAGTAACGAGGCATTGGCTAC
Organism: Schistocerca gregaria; assembly: GCF_023897955.1. Classification (NCBI taxonomy): domain Eukaryota; kingdom Metazoa; phylum Arthropoda; class Insecta; order Orthoptera; family Acrididae; genus Schistocerca; species Schistocerca gregaria. The sequence continues at coordinate 8,116,543 of NC_064931.1, forward strand.
CTTAAGAGAGTCATAGTTACTCGTCCCAATTGCTCACCCAGTCCAACATTTATTCTTACTGCGACCAGTCTGCCAGAAGCGATATGTCACTAGTTGTGTATCATAAAAGTGTCATCGTTACACTTCCCAGGGGTTATTCGAGATATCTTAATCGAAACCCTAGTAACGAGGCATTGGCTACCTTAAGAGAGTCATAGTTACTCGTCCCAATTGCTCACCCAGTCCAACATTTTCTCTTACTGCAGCCAGTCTGCCAGATGCGATATGTCACTAGTTGTGTATCATAAAAGAGTCGTCGTTACTCCTCCCAGGGGTTATTCGAGATATCTTAATCGAAACCCTAGTAAAGAGGCATTGGCTACCTTAAGAGAGTCATAGTTACTCGTCCCAATTGCTCACCCAGTCCAACATTTTTTCTTACTGCGACCAGTCTGCCAATAGCGATATGTCACTAGTTGAGTATCATAAAAGAGTGATCGTTACACCTCCCAGCGGTTATTGGAGATATCTTAATCGAAACCCTAGTAACGAGGCATTGGCTGCCTTAAGAGAGTCATAGTTACTCGTCCCAATAGCTCAACCAGTCCAACATTTTTTCTTACTGCAGCCAGTCTGCCAAAAGCGATGTCACTAGTTGTGTATCATAAAAGAGTTATCGTTACTCCTCCAAGGGTGTTATTCGAGATATCTTAATCGAAACCCTAGTAACGAGTCATTGGCTACCTTAAGAGAGTCATAGTTACTCGTCCCAATTGCTCACACAGTCTGCAATTTTTTCTTACTGCGGCCAGTCTGCCAGAAGCAATATGTCACTAGTTGTGTATCATAAAAGTGTCATCGTTTCTCCTCCCAGGGGTTATTCGAGATATGTTAATCAAAACCCTAGTAACGAGGCATTGGCTACCTTAAGAGAGTCATAGTTACTCGTCCCAATTGCTCACCCAGTTTGCCATTTTGTCTTACTGTGGCCAGTCTTCCAGAAGCGATATGTCACTAGTTGTGTATCATAAAAGAGTCATCGTTACTCCTCATAGGGGTTATTCGAGATATCTTAATCGAAACCCTAGGAACGAGGCATTGGCTACCTAAAGAGAGTCATAGTTACTCGTCCCAATTGCTCACCTTTTCTGAAATTTTTCTTACTGTGGCCAGTCTGCCAGAAGCGATATGTCACTAGCTGTGTATCATAAAAGAGTCATCGTTACTCCTTAAAGGGGTTATTAGAGGTATCTTAATCGAAACCCTAGTAACGAGGCATTGGCTACCTTAAGAGACAGATACTTACTCGTCCCAATTGCTCACCCAGTCCAACATTTTCACTTACTGCAGCCAGTCTGCCAGAAGCAATATGTCACTAGTTGTGTATCATAAAAGAGTCATCGTTTCTCCTCCCAGGGGTTATTCGAGATATCTTAATCGAAACCCTAGTAACGAGGCATTGATCACCTTAAGAGAGTCATAGTTACTCGTCCCAATTGCTCACACAGTTTGCCATTTTGTCTTAATGTGGCCAGTCTGCCAGAAGCGATATGTCACTAGTTGTGTATCATAAAAGAGTCATCGTTATTCCTCCCAGGGGTTATTCGAGATATCTTAATCGAAACCCTAGTAAAGAGGCATTGGCTACCTTAAGAGAGTCATAGTTACTCGTCCCAATTGCTCACCGATTCTGAAATTTTTCTTACTGTGGCCAGTCTGCCAGAAGCGATATGTCACTAGCTGTGTATCATAAAAGAGTCATCGTTACTCCTCAAAGGGGTTATTCGAGATATCTTAATCGAAACCCTAGTAACGAGGCATTGGCTACCTTAAGAGAGTCATAGTTACTCGTCCCAATTGCTCACCCAGTCCAACATTTATTCTTACTGCGACCAGTCTGCCAGAAGCGATATGTCACTAGTTGTGTATCATAAAAGAGTCATCGTTACTCCTCCCAGGGGATATTCGAGATATCATAATCGAAAACCTAGTAACGAGGCATTGGCTACCTTAAGAGAGTCATAGTTACTCGTCCCAATTGCTCACCCAGTCCAACATTTATTCTTACTGCGACCAGTCTGCCAGAAGCGATATGTCACTAGTTGTGTATCATAAAAGTGTCATCGTTACACTTCCCAGGGGTTATTCGAGATATCTTAATCGAAACCCTAGTAACGAGGCATTGGCTACCTTAAGAGAGTCATAGTTACTCGTCCCAATTGCTCACCCAGTCCAACATTTTCTCTTACTGCAGCCAGTCTGCCAGATGCGATATGTCACTAGTTGTGTATCATAAAAGAGTCGTCGTTACTCCTCCCAGGGGTTATTCGAGATATCTTAATCGAAACCCTAGTAAAGAGGCATTGGCTACCTTAAGAGAGTCATAGTTACTCGTCCCAATTGCTCACCCAGTCCAACATTTTTTCTTACTGCGACCAGTCTGCCAATAGCGATATGTCACTAGTTGAGTATCATAAAAGAGTGATCGTTACACCTCCCAGCGGTTATTGGAGATATCTTAATCGAAACCCTAGTAACGAGGCATTGGCTGCCTTAAGAGAGTCATAGTTACTCGTCCCAATAGCTCAACCAGTCCAACATTTTTTCTTACTGCAGCCAGTCTGCCAAAAGCGATGTCACTAGTTGTGTATCATAAAAGAGTTATCGTTACTCCTCCAAGGGTGTTATTCGAGATATCTTAATCGAAACCCTAGTAACGAGTCATTGGCTACCTTAAGAGAGTCATAGTTACTCGTCCCAATTGCTCACACAGTCTGCAATTTTTTCTTACTGCGGAAAGTCTGCCAGAAGCAATATGTCACTAGTTGTGTATCATAAAAGTGTCATCGTTTCTCCTCCCAGGGGTTATTCGAGATATGTTAATCAAAACCCTAGTAACGAGGCATTGGCTACCTTAAGAGAGTCATAGTTACTCGTCCCAATTGCTCACCCAGTTTGCCATTTTGTCTTACTGTGGCCAGTCTTCCAGAAGCGATATGTCACTAGTTGTGTATCATAAAAGAGTCATCGTTACTCCTCATAGGGGTTATTCGAGATATCTTAATCGAAACCCTAGTAACGAGGCATTGGCTACCTAAAGAGAGTCATAGTTACTCGTCCCAATTGCTCACCTTTTCTGAAATTTTTCTTACTGTGGCCAGTCTGCCAGAAGCGATATGTCACTAGCTGTGTATCATAAAAGAGTCATCGTTACTCCTTAAAGGGGTTATTAGAGGTATCTTAATCGAAACCCTAGTAACGAGGCATTGGCTACCTTAAGAGACAGATACTTACTCGTCCCAATTGCTCACCCAGTCCAACATTTTCACTTACTGCAGCCAGTCTGCCAGAAGCAATATGTCACTAGTTGTGTATCATAAAAGAGTCATCGTTTCTCCTCCCAGGGGTTATTCGAGATATCTTAATCGAAACCCTAGTAACGAGGCATTGGCTACCTTAAGAGAGTCATAGTTACTCGTCCCAATTGCTCACACAGTTTGCCATTTTGTCTTAATGTGGCCAGTCTGCCAGAAGCGATATGTCACTAGTTGTGTATCATAAAAGAGTCATCGTTATTCCTCCCAGGGGTTATTCGAGATATCTTAATCGAAACCCTAGTAAAGAGGCATTGGCTACCTTAAGAGAGTCATAGTTACTCGTCCCAATTGCTCACCGATTCTGAAATTTTTCTTACTGTGGCCAGTCTGCCAGAAGCGATATGTCACTAGCTGTGTATCATAAAAGAGTCATCGTTACTCCTCAAAGGGGTTATTCGAGATATCTTAATCGAAACCCTAGTAACGAGGCATTGGCTACCTTAAGAGAGTCATAGTTACTCGTCCCAATTGCTCACCCAGTCCAACATTTATTCTTACTGCGACCAGTCTGCCAGAAGCGATATGTCACTAGTTGTGTATCATAAAAGAGTCATCGTTACTCCTCCCAGGGGTTATTCGAGATATCATAATCGAAACCCTAGTAACGAGGCATTGGCTACCTTAAGAGAGTCATAGTTACTCGTCCCAATTGCTCACCCAGTCCAACATTTATTTTTACTGCGACCAGTCTGCCAGAAGCGATATGTCACTAGTTGTGTATCATAAAAGTGTCATCGTTACACTTCCCAGGGGTTATTCGAGATATCTTAATCGAAACCCTAGTAACGAGGCATTGGCTACCTTAAGAGAGTCATAGTTACTCGTCCCAATTGCTCACCCAGTCCAACATTTTCTCTTACTGCAGCCAGTCTTCCAGAAGCGATATGTCACTAGTTGTGTATCATAAAAGAGTCATCGTTACTCCTCATAGGGGTTATTCGAGATATCTTAATCGAAACCCTAGGAACGAGGCATTGGCTACCTAAAGAGAGTCATAGTTACTCGTCCCAATTGCTCACCTTTTCTGAAATTTTTCTTACTGTGGCCAGTCTGCCAGAAGCGATATGTCACTAGCTGTGTATCATAAAAGAGTCATCGTTACTCCTTAAAGGGGTTATTAGAGGTATCTTAATCGAAACCCTAGTAACGAGGCATTGGCTACCTTAAGAGACAGATACTTACTCGTCCCAATTGCTCACCCAGTCCAACATTTTCACTTACTGCAGCCAGTCTGCCAGAAGCAATATGTCACTAGTTGTGTATCATAAAAGAGTCATCGTTTCTCCTCCCAGGGGTTATTCGAGATATCTTAATCGAAACCCTAGTAACGAGGCATTGATCACCTTAAGAGAGTCATAGTTACTCGTCCCAATTGCTCACACAGTTTGCCATTTTGTCTTAATGTGGCCAGTCTGCCAGAAGCGATATGTCACTAGTTGTGTATCATAAAAGAGTCATCGTTATTCCTCCCAGGGATTATTCGAGATATCTTAATCGAAACCCTAGTAAAGAGGCATTGGCTACCTTAAGAGAGTCATAGTTACTCGTCCCAATTGCTCACCGATTCTGAAATTTTTCTTACTGTGGCCAGTCTGCCAGAAGCGATATGTCACTAGCTGTGTATCATAAAAGAGTCATCGTTACTCCTCAAAGGGGTTATTCGAGATATCTTAATCGAAACCCTAGTAACGAGGCATTGGCTACCTTAAGAGAGTCATAGTTACTCGTCCCAATTGCTCACCCAGTCCAACATTTATTCTTACTGCGACCAGTCTGCCAGAAGCGATATGTCACTAGTTGTGTATCATAAAAGAGTCATCGTTACTCCTCCCAGGGGATATTCGAGATATCATAATCGAAAACCTAGTAACGAGGCATTGGCTACCTTAAGAGAGTCATAGTTACTCGTCCCAATTGCTCACCCAGTCCAACATTTATTCTTACTGCGACCAGTCTGCCAGAAGCGATATGTCACTAGTTGTGTATCATAAAAGTGTCATCGTTACACTTCCCAGGGGTTATTCGAGATATCTTAATCGAAACCCTAGTAACGAGGCATTGGCTACCTTAAGAGAGTCATAGTTACTCGTCCCAATTGCTCACCCAGTCCAACATTTTCTCTTACTGCAGCCAGTCTGCCAGATGCGATATGTCACTAGTTGTGTATCATAAAAGAGTCGTCGTTACTCCTCCCAGGGGTTATTCGAGATATCTTAATCGAAACCCTAGTAAAGAGGCATTGGCTACCTTAAGAGAGTCATAGTTACTCGTCCCAATTGCTCACCCAGTCCAACATTTTTTCTTACTGCGACCAGTCTGCCAATAGCGATATGTCACTAGTTGAGTATCATAAAAGAGTGATCGTTACACCTCCCAGCGGTTATTGGAGATATCTTAATCGAAACCCTAGTAACGAGGCATTGGCTGCCTTAAGAGAGTCATAGTTACTCGTCCCAATAGCTCAACCAGTCCAACATTTTTTCTTACTGCAGCCAGTCTGCCAAAAGCGATGTCACTAGTTGTGTATCATAAAAGAGTTATCGTTACTCCTCCAAGGGTGTTATTCGAGATATCTTAATCGAAACCCTAGTAACGAGTCATTGGCTACCTTAAGAGAGTCATAGTTACTCGTCCCAATTGCTCACACAGTCTGCAATTTTTTCTTACTGCGGAAAGTCTGCCAGAAGCAATATGTCACTAGTTGTGTATCATAAAAGTGTCATCGTTTCTCCTCCCAGGGGTTATTCGAGATATGTTAATCAAAACCCTAGTAACGAGGCATTGGCTACCTTAAGAGAGTCATAGTTACTCGTCCCAATTGCTCACCCAGTTTGCCATTTTGTCTTACTGTGGCCAGTCTTCCAGAAGCGATATGTCACTAGTTGTGTATCATAAAAGAGTCATCGTTACTCCTCATAGGGGTTATTCGAGATATCTTAATCGAAACCCTAGTAACGAGGCATTGGCTACCTAAAGAGAGTCATAGTTACTCGTCCCAATTGCTCACCTTTTCTGAAATTTTTCTTACTGTGGCCAGTCTGCCAGAAGCGATATGTCACTAGCTGTGTATCATAAAAGAGTCATCGTTACTCCTTAAAGGGGTTATTAGAGGTATCTTAATCGAAACCCTAGTAACGAGGCATTGGCTACCTTAAGAGACAGATACTTACTCGTCCCAATTGCTCACCCAGTCCAACATTTTCACTTACTGCAGCCAGTCTGCCAGAAGCAATATGTCACTAGTTGTGTATCATAAAAGAGTCATCGTTTCTCCTCCCAGGGGTTATTCGAGATATCTTAATCGAAACCCTAGTAACGAGGCATTGGCTACCTTAAGAGAGTCATAGTTACTCGTCCCAATTGCTCACACAGTTTGCCATTTTGTCTTAATGTGGCCAGTCTGCCAGAAGCGATATGTCACTAGTTGTGTATCATAAAAGAGTCATCGTTATTCCTCCCAGGGGTTATTCGAGATATCTTAATCGAAACCCTAGTAAAGAGGCATTGGCTACCTTAAGAGAGTCATAGTTACTCGTCCCAATTGCTCACCGATTCTGAAATTTTTCTTACTGTGGCCAGTCTGCCAGAAGCGATATGTCACTAGCTGTGTATCATAAAAGAGTCATCGTTACTCCTCAAAGGGGTTATTCGAGATATCTTAATCGAAACCCTAGTAACGAGGCATTGGCTACCTTAAGAGAGTCATAGTTACTCGTCCCAATTGCTCACCCAGTCCAACATTTATTCTTACTGCGACCAGTCTGCCAGAAGCGATATGTCACTAGTTGTGTATCATAAAAGAGTCATCGTTACTCCTCCCAGGGGTTATTCGAGATATCATAATCGAAACCCTAGTAACGAGGCATTGGCTACCTTAAGAGAGTCATAGTTACTCGTCCCAATTGCTCACCCAGTCCAACATTTATTTTTACTGCGACCAGTCTGCCAGAAGCGATATGTCACTAGTTGTGTATCATAAAAGTGTCATCGTTACACTTCCCAGGGGTTATTCGAGATATCTTAATCGAAACCCTAGTAACGAGGCATTGGCTACCTTAAGAGAGTCATAGTTACTCGTCCCAATTGCTCACCCAGTCCAACATTTTCTCTTACTGCAGCCAGTCTGCCAGATGCGATATGTCACTAGTTGTGTATCATAAAAGAGTCGTCGTTACTCCTCCCAGGGGTTATTCGAGATATCTTAATCGAAACCCTAGTAAAGAGGCATTGGCTACCTTAAGAGAGTCATAGTTACTCGTCCCAATTGCTCACCCAGTCCAACATTTTTTCTTACTGCGACCAGTCTGCCAATAGCGATATGTCACTAGTTGAGTATCATAAAAGAGTGATCGTTACACCTCAAAGCGGTTATTCGAGATATCTTAATCGGAACCCTAGTAACGAGGCATTGGCTGCCTTAAGAGAGTCATAGTTACTCGTCCCAATAGCTCAACCAGTCCAACATTTTTTCTTACTGCAGCCAGTCTGCCAAAAGCGATGTCACTAGTTGTGTATCATAAAAGAGTTATCGTTACTCCTCCAAGGGTGTTATTCGAGATATCTTAATCGAAACCCTAGTAACGAGTCATTGGCTACCTTAAGAGAGTCATAGTTACTCGTCCCAATTGCTCACACAGTCTGCAATTTTTTCTTACTGCGGCCAGTCTGCCAGAAGCGATATGTCACTAGTTGTGTATCATAAAAGAGTCATCGTTACTCCTCGCAGGGGTTATTAGAGTTATCTTAATCGAAACCCTAGTAACGAGGCATTGGCTACCTTAAGAGAGTCATAGTTACTCGTCCTAATTGCTCAACCAGTCCAACATTTTCTCTTACTGCAGCCAGTCTGCCAGAAGCAATTTGTCACTAGTTGTGTATCATAAAAGAGTCATCGTTTCTCCTCCCAGGGGTTATTCGAGATATCTTAATCGAAACCCTAGTAACGAGGCATTGGCTACCTTAAGAGAGTCATAGTTACTCGTCCCAATTGCTCACCCAGTCTGCCATTTTGTCTTACTGTTGCCAGTCTGCCAGAAGCGATATGTCACTAGCGGTGTATCATAAAAGAGTCATCGTTACTCCTCAAAGGGGTTATTCGAGGTATCTTAATCGAAACCCTAGTAACGAGGCATTGGCTACCTTAAGAGACAGATACTTACTCGTCCCAATTGCTCACCCATTCCAACATTTTCACTTACTGCAGCCAGTCTGCCAGAAGCAATATGTCACTAGTTGTGTATCATAAAAGAGTCATCGTTTCTCCTCCCAGGGGTTATTCGAGATATCTTAATCGAAACCCTAGTAACGAGGCATTGGCTACCTTAAGAGAGTCATAGCTACTCGTCCCAATTGCTCACACAGTTTGCCATTTTGTCTTACTGTGGCCAGTCTTCCAGAAGCGATATGTCACTAGTTTTGTATCATAAAAGAGTCATCCTTACTCCTCCCAGGGGTTATTCGAGATATCTTAATCGAAACCCTAGTAAAGAGGCATTGGCTACCTTAAGAGAGTCATAGTTACTCGTCCCAATTGCTCACCGATTCTGAAATTTTTCTTACTGTGGCCAGTCTGCCAGAAGCGATATGTCACTAGCTGTGTATCATAAAAGAGTCATCGTTACTCCTCAAAGGGGTTATTCGAGATATCTTAATCGAAACCCTAGTAACAACGCATTGGCTACCTTAAGAGAGTCATAGTTACTCGTCCCAATTGCTCACCCAGTCCAACATTTATTCTTACTGCGACCAGTCTGCCAGAAGCGATATGTCACTAGTTGTGTATCATAAAAGAGTCATCGTTACTCCTCCCAGGGGATATTCGAGATATCATAATCGAAACCCTAGTTACGAGGCATTGGCTACCTTAAGAGAGTCATAGTTACTCGTCCCAATTGCTCACCCAGTCCAACATTTTTTCTTACTGCGACCAGTCTGCCAATAGCGATATGTCACTAGTTGAGTATCATAAAAGAGTGATCGTTACACCTCCCAGCGGTTATTCGAGATATCTTAATCGAAACCCTAGTAACGAGGCATTGGCTGCCTTAAGAGAGTCATAGCTACTCGTCCCAATAGCTCAACCAGTCCAACATTTTTTCTTACTGCAGCCAGTCTGCCAAAAGCGATGTCACTAGTTGTGTATCATAAAAGAGTTATCGTTACTCCTCCAAGGGTGTTATTCGAGATATCTTAATCGAAACCCTAGTAACGAGTCATTGGCTACCTTAAGAGAGTCATAGTTACTCGTCCCAATTGCTCACACAGTCTGCAATTTTTTCTTACTGCGGCCAGTCTGCCAGAAGCGATATGTCACTAGTTGTGTATCATAAAAGAGTCATCGTTACTCCTCGCAGGGGTTATTAGAGTTATCTTAATCGAAACCCTAGTAACGAGGCATTGGCTACCTTAAGAGAGTCATAGTTACTCGTCCCAATTGCTCACCCAGTCCAACATTTATTTTTACTGCGACCAGTCTGCCAGAAGCGATATGTCACTAGTTGTGTATCATAAAAGTGTCATCGTTACACTTCCCAGGGGTTATTCGAGATATCTTAATCGAAACCCTAGTAACGAGGCATTGGCTACCTTAAGAGAGTCATAGTTACTCGTCCAAATTGCTCACCCAGTCCAACATTTTCTCTTACTGCAGCCAGTCTGCCAGATGCGATATGTCACTAGTTGTGTATCATAAAAGAGTCGTCGTTACTCCTCCCAGGGGTTATTCGAGATATCTTAATCGAAACCCTAGTAAAGAGGCATTGGCTACCTTAAGAGAGTCATAGTTACTCGTCCCAATTGCTCACCCAGTCCAACATTTTTTCTTACTGCGACCAGTCTGCCAATAGCGATATGTCACTAGTTGAGTATCATAAAAGAGTGATCGTTACACCTCAAAGCGGTTATTCGAGATATCTTAATCGGAACCCTAGTAACGAGGCATTGGCTGCCTTAAGAGAGTCATAGTTACTCGTCCCAATAGCTCAACCAGTCCAACATTTTTTCTTACTGCAGCCAGTCTGCCAAAAGCGATGTCACTAGTTGTGTATCATAAAACAGTTATCGTTACTCCTCCAAGGGTGTTATTCGAGATATCTTAATCGAAACCCTAGTAACGAGTCATTGGCTACCTTAAGAGAATCATAGTTACTCGTCCCAATTGCTCACATAGTCTGCAATTTTTTCTTACTGCGGCCAGTCTGCCAGAAGCGATATGTCACTAGTTGTGTATCATAAAAGAGTCATCGTTACTCCTCGCAGGGGTTATTAGAGTTATCTTAATCGAAACCCTAGTAACGAGGCATTGGCTACCTTAAGAGAGTCATAGTTACTCGTCCCAATTGCTCAACCAGTCCAACATTTTCTCTTACTGCAGCCAGTCTGCCAGAAGCAATTTGTCACTAGTTGTGTATCATAAAAGAGTCATCGTTTCTCCTCCCAGGGGTTATTCGAGATATCTTAATCGAAACCCTAGTAACGAGGCATTGGCTACCTTAAGAGAGTCATAGTTACTCGTCCCAATTGCTCACCCAGTCTGCCATTTTGTCTTACTGTTGCCAGTCTGCCAGAAGCGATATGTCACTAGCGGTGTATCATAAAAGAGTCATCGTTACTCCTCAAAGGGGTTATTCGAGGTATCTTAATCGAAACCCTAGTAACGAGGCATTGGCTACCTTAAGAGACAGATACTTACTCGTCCCAATTGCTCACCCATTCCAACATTTTCACTTACTGCAGCCAGTCTGCCAGAAGCAATATGTCACTAGTTGTGTATCATAAAAGAGTCATCGTTTCTCCTCCCAGGGGTTATTCGAGATATCTTAATCGAAACCCTAGTAACGAGGCATTGGCTACCTTAAGAGAGTCATAGCTACTCGTCCCAATTGCTCACACAGTTTGCCATTTTGTCTTACTGTGGCCAGTCTGCCAGAAGCGATATGTCACTAGTTTTGTATCATAAAAGAGTCATCGTTACTCCTCCCAGGGGTTATTCGAGATATCTTAATCGAAACCCTAGTAAAGAGGCATTGGCTACCTTAAGAGAGTCATAGTTACTCGTCCCAATTGCTCACCGATTCTGAAATTTTTTTTACTGTGGCCAGTCTGCCAGAAGCGATATGTCACTAGCTGTGTATCATAAAAGAGTCATCGTTACTCCTCAAAGGGGTTATTCGAGATATCTTAATCGAAACCCTAGTAACAAGGCATTGGCTACCTTAAGAGAGTCATAGTTACTCGTCCCAATTGCTCACCCAGTCCAACATTTATTCTTACAGCGACCAGTCTGCCAGAAGCGATATGTCACTAGTTGTGTATCATAAAAGAGTCATCGTTACTCCTCCCAGGGGATATTCGAGATATCATAATCGAAACCCTAGTTACGAGGCATTGGCTACCTTAAGAGAGTCATAGTTACTCGTCCCAATTGCTCACCCAGTCCAACATTTTTTCTTACTGCGACCAGTCTGCCAATAGCGATATGTCACTAGCTGAGTATCATAAAAGAGTGATCGTTACACCTCCCAGCGGTTATTCGAGATATCTTAATCGAAACCCTAGTAACGAGGCATTGGCTGCCTTAAGAGAGTCATAGTTACTCGTCCCAATAGCTCAACCAGTCCAACATTTTTTCTTACTGCAGCCAGTCTGCCAAAAGCGATGTCACTAGTTGTGTATCATAAAAGAGTTATCGTTACTCCTCCAAGGGTGTTATTCGAGATATCTTAATCGAAACCCTAGTAACGAGTCATTGGCTACCTTAAGAGAGTCATAGTTACTCGTCCCAATTGCTCACACAGTCTGCAATTTTTTCTTACTGCGGCCAGTCTGCCAGAAGCGATATGTCACTAGTTGTGTATCATAAAAGAGTCATCGTTACTCCTCGCAGGGGTTATTAGAGTTATCTTAATCGAAACCCTAGTAACGAGGCATTGGCTACCTTAAGAGAGTCATAGTTACTCGTCCCAATTGCTCAACCAGTCCAACATTTTCTCTTACTGCAGCCAGTCTGCCAGAAGCAATTTGTCACTAGTTGTGTATCATAAAAGAGTCATCGTTTCTCCTCCCAGGGGTTATTCGAGATATCTTAATCGAAACCCTAGTAACGAGGCATTGGCTACCTTAAGAGAGTCATAGTTACTCGTCCCAATTGCTCACCCAGTCTGCCATTTTGTCTTACTGTTGCCAGTCTGCCAGAAGCGATATGTCACTAGCGGTGTATCATAAAAGAGTCATCGTTACTCCTCAAAGGGGTTATTCGAGGTATCTTAATCGAAACCCTAGTAACGAGGCATTGGCTACCTTAAGAGAGTCATAGTTACTCGTCCCAATTGCTCACCCAGTCCAACATTTATTTTTACTGCGACCAGTCTGCCAGAAGCGATATGTCACTAGTTGTGTATCATAAAAGTGTCATCGTTACACTTCCCAGGGGTTATTCGAGATATCTTAATCGAAACCCTAGTAACGAGGCATTGGCTACCTTAAGAGAGTCATAGTTACTCGTCCCAATTGCTCACCCAGTCCAACGTTTTCTCTTACTGCAGCCAGTCTGCCAGATGCGATATGTCACTAGTTGTGTATCATAAAAGAGTCGTCGTTACTCCTCCCAGGGGTTATTCGAGATATCTTAATCGAAACCCTAGTAAAGAGGCATTGGCTACCTTAAGAGAGTCATAGTTACTCGTCCCAATTGCTCACCCAGTCCAACATTTTTTCTTACTGCGACCAGTCTGCCAATAGCGATATGTCACTAGTTGAGTATCATAAAAGAGTGATCGTTACACCTCAAAGCGGTTATTCGAGATATCTTAATCGGAACCCTAGTAACGAGGCATTGGCTGCCTTAAGAGAGTCATAGTTACTCGTCCCAATAGCTCAACCAGTCCAACATTTTTTCTTACTGCAGCCAGTCTGCCAAAAGCGATGTCACTAGTTGTGTATCATAAAAGAGTTATCGTTACTCCTCCAAGGGTGTTATTCGAGATATCTTAATCGAAACCCTAGTAACGAGTCATTGGCTACCTTAAGAGAGTCATAGTTACTCGTCCCAATTGCTCACACAGTCTGCAATTTTTTCTTACTGCGGCCAGTCTGCCAGAAGCGATATGTCACTAGTTGTGTATCATAAAAGAGTCATCGTTACTCCTCGCAGGGGTTATTAGAGTTATCTTAATCGAAACCCTAGTAACGAGGCATTGGCTACCTTAAGAGAGTCATAGTTACTCGTCTCAATTGCTCAACCAGTCCAACATTTTCTCTTACTGCAGCCAGTCTGCCAGAAGCAATTTGTCACTAGTTGTGTATCATAAAAGAGTCATCGTTTCTCCTCCCAGGGGTTATTCGAGATATCTTAATCGAAACCCTAGTAACGAGGCATTGGCTACCTTAAGAGAGTCATAGTTACTCGTCCCAATTGCTCACCCAGTCTGCCATTTTGTCTTACTGTTGCCAGTCTGCCAGAAGCGATATGTCACTAGCGGTGTATCATAAAAGAGTCATCGTTACTCCTCAAAGGGGTTATTCGAGGTATCTTAATCGAAACCCTAGTAACGAGGCATTGGCTACCTTAAGAGACAGATACTTACTCGTCCCAATTGCTCACCCATTCCAACATTTTCACTTACTGCAGCCAGTCTGCCAGAAGCAATATGTCACTAGTTGTGTATCATAAAAGAGTCATCGTTTCTCCTCCCAGGGGTTATTCGAGATATCTTAATCGAAACAATAGTAACGAGGCATTGGCTACCTTAAGAGAGTCATAGCTACTCGTCCCAATTGCTCACACAGTTTGCCATTTTGTCTTACTGTGGCCAGTCTGCCAGAAGCGATATGTCACTAGTTTTGTATCATAAAAGAGTCATCGTTACTCCTCCCAGGGGTTATTTGAGATATCTTAATCGAAACCCTAGTAAAGAGGCATTGGCTACCTTAAGAGAGTCATAGTTACTCGTCCCAATTGCTCACCGATTCTGAAATTTTTCTTACTGTGGCCAGTCTGCCAGAAGCGATATGTCACTAGCTGTGTATCATAAAAGAGTCATCGTTACTCCTCAAAGGGGTTATTCGAGATATCTTAATCGAAACCCTAGTAACAAGGCATTGGCTACCTTAAGAGAGTCATAGTTACTCGTCCCAATTGCTCACCCAGTCCAACATTTATTCTTACTGCGACCAGTCTGCCAGAAGCGATATGTCACTAGTTGTGTATCATAAAAGAGTCATCGTTACTCCTCCCAGGGGATATTCGAGATATCATAATCGAAACCCTAGTTACGAGGCATTGGCTACCTTAAGAGAGTCATAGTTACTCGTCCCAATTGCTCACCCAGTCCAACATTTTTTCTTACTGCGACCAGTCTGCCAATAGCGATATGTCACTAGTTGAGTATCATAAAAGAGTGATCGTTACACCTCCCAGCGGTTATTCGAGATATCTTAATCGAAACCCTAGTAACGAGGCATTGGCTGCCTTAAGAGAGTCATAGTTACTCGTCCCAATAGCTCAACCAGTCCAACATTTTTTCTTACTGCAGCCAGTCTGCCAAAAGCGATGTCACTAGTTGTGTATCATAAAAGAGTTATCGTTACTCCTCCAAGGGTGTTATTCGAGATATCTTAATCGAAACCCTAGTAACGAGTCATTGGCTACCTTAAGAGAGTCATAGTTACTCGTCCCAATTGCTCACACAGTCTGCAATTTTTTCTTACTGCGGCCAGTCTGCCAGAAGCGATATGTCACTAGTTGTGTATCATAAAAGAGTCATCGTTACTCCTCGCAGGGGTTATTAGAGTTATCTTAATCGAAACCCTAGTAACGAGGCATTGGCTACCTTAAGAGAGTCATAGTTACTCGTCCCAATTGCTCAACCAGTCCAACATTTTCTCTTACTGCAGCCAGTCTGCCAGAAGCAATTTGTCACTAGTTGTGTATCATAAAAGAGTCATCGTTTCTCCTCCCAGGGGTTATTCGAGATATCTTAATCGAAACCCTAGTAACGAGGCATTGGCTACCTTAAGAGAGTCATAGTTACTCGTCCCAATTGCTCACCCAGTCTGCCATTTTGTCTTACTGTTGCCAGTCTGCCAGAAGCGATATGTCACTAGCGGTGTATCATAAAAGAGTCATCGTTACTCCTCAAAGGGGTTATTCGAGGTATCTTAATCGAAACCCTAGTAACGAGGCATTGGCTACCTTAAGAGACAGATACTTACTCGTCCCAATTGCTCACCCATTCCAACATTTTCACTTACTGCAGCCAGTCTGCCAGAAGCATTATGTCACTAGTTGTGTATCATGAAAGAGTCATCGTTTCTCCTCCCAGGGGTTATTCGAGATATCTTAATCGAAACCCTAGTAACGAGGCATTGGCTACCTTAAGAGAGTCATAGCTACTCGTCCCAATTGCTCACACAGTTTGCCATTTTGTCTTACTGTGGCCAGTCTGCCAGAAGCGATATGTCACTAGTTTTGTATCATAAAAGAGTCATCGCTACTCCTCCCAGGGGTTATTCGAGATATCTTAATCGAAACCCTAGTAAAGAGGCATTGGCTACCTTAAGAGAGTCATAGTTACTCGTCCCAATTGCTCACCGATTCTGAAATTTTTCTTACTGTGGCCAGTCTGCCAGAAGCGATATGTCACTAGCTGTGTATCATAAAAGAGTCATCGTTACTCCTCAAAGGGGTTATTCGAGATATCTTAATCGAAACCCTAGTAACGAGGCATTGGCTACCTTAAGAGAGTCATAGTTACTCGTCCCAATTGCTCACCCAGTCCAACATTTATTCTTACTGCGACCAGTCTGCCAGAAGCGATATGTCACTAGTTGTGTATCATAAAAGAGTCATCGTTACTCCTCCCAGGGGTTATTCGAGATATCATAATCGAAACCCTAGTTACGAGGCATTGGCTACCTTAAGAGAGTCATAGTTACTCGTCCCAATTGCTCACCCAGTCCAACATTTATTCTTACTGCGACCAGTCTGCCAGAAGCGATATGTCACTAGTTGTGTATCATAAAAGTGTCATCGTTACACTTCCCAGGGGTTATTCGAGATATCTTAATCGAAACCCTAGTAACGAGGCATTGGCTACCTTAAGAGAGTCATAGTTACTCGTCCCAATTGCTCACCCAGTCCAACATTTTCTCTTACTGCAGCCAGTCTGCCAGATGCGATATGTCACTAGTTGTGTATCATAAAAGAGTCGTCGTTACTCCTCCCAGGGGTTATTCGAGATATCTTAATCGAAACCCTAGTAAAGAGGCATTGGCTACCTTAAGAGAGTCATAGTTACTTGTCCCAATTGCTCACCCAGTCCAACATTTTTTCTTACTGCGACCAGTCTGCCAGAAGCGATATGTCACTAGTTGTGTATCATAAAAGAGTGATCGTTACACCTCCCAGCGGTTATTCGAGATATCTTAATCGAAACCCTAGTAACGAGGCCTTGGCTGCCTTAAGAGAGTCATAGTTACTCGTCCCAATAGCTCAACCAGTCCAACATTCTTTCTTACTGCAGCCAGTCTGCCCAAAGCGATGTCACTAGTTGTGTATCATAAAAGAGTTATCGTTACTCCTCCAAGGGGGTTATTCGAGATATCTTAATCGAAACCCTAGTAACGAGTCATTGGCTACCTTAAGAGAGTCATAGTTACTCGTCCCAATTGCTCACACAGTCTGCCATTTTTTCTTACTGCGGCCAGTCTGCCAGAAGCGATATGTCACTAGTTGTGTATCATAAAAGAGTCATCGTTACTCCTCGCAGGGGTTATTAGAGTTATCTTAATCGAAACCCTAGTAACGAGGCATTGGCTACCTTAAGAGAGTCATAGTTACTCGTCCCAATTGCTCAACCAGTCCAACATTTTCTCTTACTGCAGCCAGTCTGCCAGAAGCAATTTGTCACTAGTTGTGTATCATAAAAGAGTCATCGTTTCTCCTCCCAGGGGTTTTTCGAGATATCTTAATCGAAACCCTAGCAACGAGGCATTGGCTACCTAAAGAGAGTCATAGTTACTCGTCCCAATTGCTCACCCAGTCCAACATTTATTCTTACTGCGACCAGTCTGCCAGAAGCGATATGTCACTAGTTGTGTATCTTAAAAGAGTAATCGATACTCCTCCCAGGGGTTATTTGAGATATCTTAATCGAAACCCTAGTAACGAGGCATTGGCTACCTTAAGAGAGTCATAGTTACTCGTCCCAAATGCTCACCCAGTCCAACATTTTCTCTTACTGCAGCCAGTCTGCCAGAAGCAATTTGTCACTAGTTGTGTATCATAAAGAGTCATCGTTTCTCCTCCCAGGGGTTATTCGAGATATCTTAATCGAAACCCTAATAACGAGGCATTGGCAACCCAAAGAGAGTCATAGTTACTCGTCCCAATGCTCACCTTTTCTGAAATTTTTCTTACTGTGGCCAGTCTGCCAGAAGCGATATGTCACTAGCTGTGTATCATAAAAGAGTCATCGTTACTCCTCCCAGGGGTCATTCGAGATATCTTAATCGAAACCCTAGTAACGAGGCGTTGGCTGCCTTAAGAGAGTCATAGTTACTCGTCCCAATAGCTCAGCCAGTCCAACATTTCTTCTTACTGCAGCCAGTCTGCCAAAAGCGATATGTCACTAGTTGTGTATCATAAAAGAGTCATCGTTACTCCTCCCAGGGGTTATTCGAGATATCTTAATCGAAACCCTAGTAACGAGGCATTGGCTACCTTAAGAGAGTCATAGTTACTCGTCCCAATAGCTCAACCAGTCCAACATTTTTTCTTACTGCAGCCAGTCTGCCAAAAGCGATATGTCTCTAGTTGTGTATCGTAAAAGAGTCATCGTTACTCCTCCTAGGGGTTAATCGAGATATCTTAATCGAAACCCTAGTAACGAGGCATTTTCTACCTTAAGAGAGTCATAGTTACTCGTCCCAATTGCTCACCCAGTCCAACATTTATTCTTACTGCGACCAGTCTGCCAGAAGCGATATGTCACTAGTTGTGTATCATAAAAGAGTCGTCGTTACTCCTCCCAGGGGTTATTCGAGATATCTTAATCGAAACCCTAGTAAAGAGGCATTGGCTACCTTAAGAGAGTCATAGTTACTTGTCCCAATTGCTCACCCAGTCCAACATTTTTTCTTACTGCGACCAGTCTGCCAGAAGCGATATGTCACTAGTTGTGTATCATAAAAGAGTGATCGTTACTCCTCCAAGGGGGTTATTCGAGATATCTTAATCGAAACCCTAGTAACGAGTCATTGGCTACCTTAAGAGAGTCATTGTTACTCGTCCCAATTGCTCACCCAGTCCAACATTTATTCTTACTGCGACCAGTCTGCCAGAAGCGATATGTCACTAGTTGTGTATCATAAAAGAGTCATCGTTACACTTCCCAGGGGTTATTCGAGATATCTGAATAGAAACCCTAGTAACGAGGCATTGGCTACCTTAAGAGAGTCATAGTTACTCGTCCCAATTGCTCATCCAGTCCAACATTTTCTCTTACTGTAGCCAGTCTCCCAGAAGCAATATGTCACTAGTTGTGTATCATAAAAGAGTCACCGTTTCTCCTCCCAGGGGTTATTCGAGATATCTTAATCGAAACCCTAGTAACGAGGCATTGGCTACCGTAAGAGAGTCATAGTTACTCGTCCCAATTGCTCACCCAGTTTGCCATTTTGTCTTACTGTGGCCAGTCTGCCAGAAGCGATATGTCACTAGTTGTGTATCATAAAAGAGTAATCGTTACTCCTCCCAGGGGTCATTCGAGGTATCTTAATCGAAACCCTAGTAACGAGGCATTGGCTACCTAAAGAGAGTCATAGTTACTCGTCCCGATTGCTCACACAGTCCAACATTTATTCTTACTGCGACCAGTCTGCCAGAAGCGATATGTCACTAGTTGTGTATCATAAAAGAGTCATCGTTACACTTCCCAGGGGTTATTCGAGATATCTTAATCGAAACCCTAGTAACGAGGCATTGGCTACCTTAAGAGAGTCATAGTTACTCGTCCCAACTGCTCACCCAGTCCAACATTTTCTCTTACTGCAGCCAGTCTGCCAGAAGCAATATGTCACTAGTTGTGTATCATAAAAGAGTCATCGTTTCTCCTCCCAGGGGTTATTCGAGATATCTTAATGAAAACCATAGTAACGAGGCATTGGTTACCTTAAGAGAGTCATAGTTACTCGTCCCAATTGCTCACCCAGTTTGCCATTTTGTCTTACTGTGGCCAGTCTTCCAGAAGCGATATGTCACTAGTTGTGTATCATAAAAGAGTCATCGTTACTCCTCATAGGGGTTATTCGAGATATCTTAATCGAAACCCTAGTAACGAGGCATTGGCTACCTAAAGAGAGTCATAGTTACTCGTCCCAATTGCTCACCGATTCTGCCATTTTTTCTTACTGTGGCCAGTCTGCCAGAAGCGATATGTCACTAGTTGTGTATCATAAAAGAGTCATCGTTACTCCTCCAAGGGGGTTATTCGAGATATCTTAATCGAAACCCTAGTAACGAGGCATTGGCTACCTTAAGAGAGTCATAGTTACTCGCCCCAATTGCTCACCCAGTCCAACATTTTCACTTACTGCTGCCAGTCTGCCAGAAGCAATATGTCACTAGTTGTGTATCATAAAAGAGTCATCGTTTCTCCTCCCAGGGGTTATTCGAGATATCTTAATCGAAACCCTAGTAACGAGGCATTGGCTACCTTAAGAGAGTTATAGTTACTCGTCCCAACTGCTCACCCTGTTTGCCATTTTGTCTTACTGTGGCCAGTCTGCCAGAAGCGATATGTCACTAGTTGTGTATCATAAAAGAGTCATCGTTACTCCTCCCAGGGGTTATTCGAGATATCTTAATCGAAACCCTAGTAACGAGGCATTGGCTACCTAAAGAGAGTCATAGTTACTCGTCCCAATTACTCACCGATTCTGCCATTTTTTCGTACTGTGGCCAGTCTGCCAGAAGCGATAAGTCACTAGTTGTGTATCATAAAAGAGTCATCGTTACTCCTCGCAGGGGTTATTAGAGTTATCTTAATCGAAACCCTAGTAACGAGGCATTGGCTACCTTAAGAGAGTCATAGTTACTCGTCCCAATTGCTCAACCAGTCCAACATTTTCTCTTACTGCAGCCAGTCTGCCAGAAGCAATTTGTCACTAGTGGGGTATCATAAAAGAGTCATCGTTTCTCCTCCCAGGGGTTATTCGAGATATCTTAATCGAAACCCTAGTAACGAGGCATTGGCTACCTTAAGAGAGTCATAGTTACTCGCCCCAATTGCTCACCCAGTCTGCCATTTTGTCTTACTGTGGCCAGTCTGCCAGAAGCGATATGTCACTAGTTGTGTATCATAAAAGAGTCATCGTTACTCCTCCCAGGGGTTATTCGAGATATCTTAATCGAAACCCTAGTAACGAGGCATTGGCTACCTTAAGAGAGTCATAGTTACTCGTCCCAATTGCTCACCTTGTTTGCCATTTTGTCATACTGTGGCCAGTCTGCCAGAAGCGATATGTCACTAGTTGTGTATCATAGAAGACTCATCGTTACTCCTCCCAGGGGTTATTCGAGATATCTTAATCGAAACCCTAGTAACGAGGCATTGGCTACCTAAAGAGAGTCATAGTTACTCTTCCCAATTGCTCACCTTTTCTGAAATTTTTCTTACTGTGGCCAGTCTGCCAGAAGCGATATGTCACTAGCTGTGTATCATAAAAGAGTCATCGTTACTCCTCCCAGGGGTTATTCGAGATATCTTAATTGAAACCCTAGTAACGAGGCGTTGGCTGCCTTAATAGAGTCATAGTTACTCGTCCCAATAGCTCAGCCAGTCCAACGTTTTTCTTACTGCAGCAAGTCTGCCAAAAGCGATATGTCACTAGTTGTGTATCATAAAAGAGTCATTGTTACACTTCCCAGGGGTTATTCGAGATATCTTAATCGAAACCCTAGTAACGAGGCATTGGCTACCTTAAGAGAGTCATAGTTACTCGTCCCAATTGCTCACCCAGTCCAACATTTTCTCTTACTGTAGCCAGTCTCCCAGAAGCAATATGTCACTAGTTGTGTATCATAAAAGAGTCATCGTTTCTCCTCCCAGGGGTTATTCGAGATATCTTAATCGAAACCCTAGTAACGAGGCATTGGCTACCTTAAGAGAGTCATAGTTACTCGTCCCAATTGCTCACCCAGTTTGCCATTTTGTCTTACTGTGGCCAGTCTGCCAGAAGCG
Source organism: Schistocerca gregaria (assembly GCF_023897955.1). Classification (NCBI taxonomy): domain Eukaryota; kingdom Metazoa; phylum Arthropoda; class Insecta; order Orthoptera; family Acrididae; genus Schistocerca; species Schistocerca gregaria. The sequence continues at coordinate 8,138,138 of NC_064931.1, forward strand.
ATATGTCACTAGTTGTGTATCATAAAAGAGTCATCGTTACTCCTCCCAGGGGTTATTCTAGATATCTTAATCGAAACCCTAGTAACGAGGCATTGGCTACCTTAAGAGAGTCATAGTTACTCGTCCCAATAGCTCAACCAGTCCAACATTTTTTCTTACTGCAGCCAGTCTGCCAAAAGCGATATGTCTCTAGTTGTGTATCATAAAAGAGTCATCGTTACTCCTCCGAGGGGTTATTCGAGATATCTTAATCGAAACCCTAGTAACGAGGCATTTTCTACCTTAAGAGAGTCATAGTTACTCGTCCCAATTGCTCACCCAGTCCAACATTTATTCTTACTGCGACCAGTCTGCCAGAAGCGATATGTCACTAGTTGTGTATCATAAAAGAGTCATCGTTACACTTCCCAGGGGTTATTCGAGATATCTTAATCGAAACCCTAGTAACGAGGCATTGTCTACCTTAAGAGAGTCATAGTTACTCGTCCCAATTGCTCACCCAGTCCAACATTTTCTCTTACTGTAGCCAGTCTCCCAGAAGCAATATGTCACTAGTTGTGTATCATAAAAGAGTCATCGTTTCTCCTCCCAGGGGTTATTCGAGATATCTTAATCGAAACCCTAGTAACGAGGCATTGGCTACCTTAAGAGAGTCATAGTTACACGTCCCAATTGCTCACCCAGTTTGCCATTTTCTCTTACTGTGGCCAGTCTGCCAGAAGCGATATGTCACTAGTAGTGTATCATAAAAGAGTCATCGTTACTCCTCCCAGGGGTCATTCGAGATATCTTAATCGAAACCCTAGTAACGAGGCATTGGCTACCTAAAGAGAGTCATAGTTACTCGTCCCGATTGCTCACTCAGTCCAACATTTATTCTTACTGCGACCAGTCTGCCAGAAGCGATATGTCACTAGTTGTGTATCATAAAAGAGTCATCGTTACACTTCCCAGGGGTTATTCGGGATATCTTAATCGAAACCCTAGTAACGAGGCATTGCCTACCTTAAGAGAGTCGTAGTTACTCGTCCCAATTGCTCACCCAGTCCAAAATTTTCTCTTACTGCAGCCAGTCTGCCAGAAGCAATATGTCACTAGTTGTGTATCATAAAAGAGTCATCGTTTCTCCTCCCAGGGGTTATTCGAGATATCTTAATCAAAACCCTAGTAACGAGGCATTGGCTACCTTAAGAGAGTCATAGTTACTCGTCCCAATTGCTCACCCAGTTTGCCATTTTGTCTTACTGTGGCCAGTCTTCCAGAAGCGATATGTCACTAGTTGTGTATCATAAAAGAGTCATCGTTACTCCTCATAGGGGTTATTCGAGATATCTTAATCGAAACCCTAGTAACGAGTCATTGGCTACCTAAAGAGAGTCATAGTTACTCGTCCCAATTGCTCACCGATTCTGCCATTTTTTCTTACTGTGGCCAGTCTGCCAGAAGCGATATGTCACTAGTTGTGTATCATAAAAGAGTCATCGTTACTCCTCCAAGGGGGTTATTCGAGATATCTTAATCGAAACCCTAGTAACGAAGCATTGGCTACCTTAAGAGAGTCATAGTTACTCGTCCCAAATGCTCACCCAGTCCAACATTTTCACTTACTGCAGCCAGTCGGCCAGAAGCAATATGTCACTAGTTGTGTATCATAAAAGAGTCATCGTTTCTCCTCCCAGGGGTTATTCGAGATATCTTAATCGAAACCCTAGTAACGAGGCATTGGCTACCTTAAGAGAGTCATAGTTACTCGTCCCAATTGCTCACCCTGTTTGCCATTTTGTCTTACTGTGGCCAGTCTGCCAGAAGCGATATGTCACTAGTTGTGTATCATAAAAGAGTCATCGTTACTCCTCCCAGGGGTTATTCGAGATATCTTAATCGAAACCCTAGTAACGAGGCATTGGCTACCGAAAGAGAGTCATAGTTACTCGTCCCAATTGCTCACCCAGTTCAACATTTATTCTTACTGCGACCAGTCTGCCAAAAGCGATATGTCACTAGTTGTGTATCATAAAAGAGTCATCGTTACACTTCCCAGGGGTTATTCGAGATATCTTAATCGAAACCCTAGTAACGAGGCATTGGCTACTTTAAGAGTGTCATAGTTACTCGTCCCAATAGCTCAACCAGTCCAACATTTTTTCTTACTGCAGCCAGTCTGCCAAAAGCGATATGTCACAATTTGTGTATCATAAAAGAGTCATCGTTACTCCTCTGAGGGGTTATTCGAGATATCTTAATCGAAACCCTAGTAACGAGGCATTGGCTACCTAAAGAGAGTCATAGTTACTCGTCCCAATTGCTCACCCAGTCCAACATTTATTCTTACTGCGACCAGTCTGCCAGAAGCGATATGTCACTAGTTGTGTATCATAAAAGAGTCATCGTTACTCCTCCCAGGGGTTATTCGAGATATCTTAATCGAAACCCTAGTAACGAGGCATTGGCTACCGAAAGAGAGTCATAGTTACTCGTCCCAATTGCTCACCCAGTTCAACATTTATTCTTACTGCGACCAGTCTGCCAAAAGCGATATGTCACTAGTTGTGTATCATAAAAGAGTCATCGTTACACTTCCCAGGGGTTATTCGAGATATCTTAATCGAAACCCTAGTAACGAGGCGTTGGCTGCCTTAAGAGAGTCATAGTTACTCGTCTCAATAGCTCAGCCAGTCCAACATTTTTTCTTACTGCAGCCAGTCTGCCAAAAGCGATATGTCACTAGTTGTGTATCATAAAAGAGTCATCGTTACTCCTCCCAGGGGTTATTCGAGATATCTTAATCGAAACCCTAGTAACGAGGCATTTTCTACCTTAAGAGAGTCATAGTTACTCGTCCCAATTGCTCACCCAGTCCAACATTTATTCTTACTGCGACCACTCTGCCAGAAGCGATATGTCACTAGTTGTGTATCATAAAAGAGTCATCGTTACACTTCCCAGGGGTTATTCGAGATATCTTAATCGAAACCCTAGTAACGAGGCATTGGCTACCTTAAGACAGTCATAGTTACTCGTCCCAATTGCTCACCCAGTCCAACATTTTCTCCTACTGTAGCCAGTCTGCCAGAAGCAATATGTCACTAGTTGTGTATCATAAAAAGTCATCGTTTCTCCTCCCAGGGGTTATTCGAGATATCTTAATCGAAACCCTAGTAACGAGGCATTGGCTATCTTAAGAGAGTAATAGTTACTCGTCCCAATTGCTCACCCAGTTTGCCATTTTGTCTTATTGTGGCCAGTCTGCCAGAAGCGATATGTCACTAGTTGTGTATCATAAAAGAGTCATCGTTACTCCTCCCAGGGGTCATTCGAGATATCTTAATCGAAACCCTAGTAACGAGGCATTGGCTACCTAAAGAGAGTCATAGTTACTCGTCCCGATTGCTCACCCAGTCCAACATTTATTCTTACTGCGACCAGTCTGCCAGAAGCGATATGTCACTAGTTGTGTATCATAAAAGAGTCATCGTTACACTTCCCAGGGGTTATTCGAGATATCTTAACCGAAACCCTAGTAACGAGGCATTGGCTACCTTAAGAGAGTCATAGTTACTCGTCCCAATTGCTCACCCAGTCCAACATTTTCTCTTACTGCAGCCAGTCTGCCAGAAGCAATAAGTCACTAGTTGTGTATCATAAAAGAGTCATCGTTTCTCCTCCCAGGGGTTATTCGAGATATCTTAATCAAAACCCTAGTAACGAGGCATTGGCTACCTTAAGAGAGTCATAGTTACTCGTCCCAATTGCTCACCCAGTTTGCCATTTTGTCTTACTGTGGCCAGTCTTCCAGAAGCAAAATGTCACTAGTTGTGTATCATAAACGAGTCATCGTTACTCCTCATAGGGGTTATTCGAGATATCTTAATCGAAACCCTAGTAACGAGGCATTGGCTACCTAAAGAGAGTCATAGTTACTCGTCCCAATTGCTCACCGATTCTGCCATTTTTTCTTACTGTGGCCAGTCTGCCAGAAGCGATATGTCACTAGTTGTGTATCATAATAGAGTCATCGTTATTCCTCCAAGGGGGTTATTCGAGATATCTTAACCGAAACCCTAGTAACGAGGCATTGGCTACCTTAAGAGAGTCATAGTTACTCGTCCCAATTGCTCACCCAGTCCAACATTTTCACTTACTGCAGCCAGTCTGCCAGAAGCAATATGTCACTAGTTGTGTATCATAAAAGAGTCATCGTTTCTCCTCCCAGGGGTTATTCGAGATATCTTAATCGAAACCCTAGTAACGAGGCATTGGCTACCTTAAGAGAGTCATAGTTACTCGTCCCAATTGCTCACCCTGTTTGCCATTTTGTCTTACTGTGGCCAGTCTGCCAGAAGCGATATGTCACTAGCTGTGTATCATAAAAGAGTCATCGTTACTCCTCCCAGGGGTTATTCGAGATATCTTAATCGAAACCCTAGTAACGAGGCATTGGCTACCTAAAGAGAGTCATAGTTACTCGTCCCAATTGCTAACAGAGTCTGCCATTTTTTCTTACTGCGGCCAGACTGCCAGAAGCGATATGTCACTAGTTGTGTATCATAAAAGAGTCATCGTTACTCCTCGCAGGGGTTATTAGAGTTATCTTAATCGAAACCCTAGTAACGAGGCATTGGCTACCTTAAGAGAGTCATAGTTACTCGTCCCAATTGCTCAACCAGTCCAACATTTTGTCTTACTGCAGCCAGTCTGCCAGAAGCAATTTGTCACTAGTTGTGTATCATAAAAGAGTCATCGTTTCTCCTCCCAGGGGTTATTCGAGATATCTTAATCGAAACCCTAGTAACGAGGCATTGGCTACCTTAAGAGAGTCATAGTTACTCGTCCCAATTGCTCACCCAGTCTGCCATTTTGTCTTACTGTGGCCAGTCTGCCAGAAGCGATATGTCACTAGTTGTGTATCATAAAAGAGTCATCGTTACTCCTCAAAGCGGTTATTCCAGATATCTTAATCGAAACCCTAGTAACGAGGCATTGGCTACCTAAAGAGATTCATACTTACTCGTCCCAATTGCTCACCCAGTCCAACATTTATTCTTACTGCGACCAGTCTGCCAGAAGCGATATGTCACTAGTTGTGTATCATAGAAGAGTCATCGTTACTCCTCCCAGGGGTTATTCGAGATATCTTAATCGAAACCCTAGTAACGAGGCATTGGCTACCTAAAGAGAGTCATAGTTACTCGTCCCAATTGCTCACCTTTTCTGAAATTTTTCTTACTGTGGCCAGTCTGCCAGAAGCGATATGTCACTAGCTGTGTATCATAAAAGAGTCATCGTTACTCCTCAAAGGGGTTATTCGAGATATCTTAATCGAAACCCTAGTAACGAGGCATTGGCTACCTAAAGAGGGTCATAGTTACTCGCCCCAATTGCTCACCCAGTCCAACATTTATTCTTACTGCGACCAGTCTGCCAGAATCGATATGTCACTAGTTGTGTATCATAAATAGTCATCGTTACACTTCCCAGGGGTTACTCGAGATATCTTAATCGAAATCCTAGTAACGAGGCATTGGCTACCTTAAGAGAGTCATAGTTACTCGTCCCAATTGCTCACCCAGTCCATCATTTTCACTTACTGCAGCCAGTCTGCCAGAAGCAATATGTCACTAGTTGTGTATCATAAAAGAGTCATCGTTTCTCCTCCCAGGGGTTATTCGAGATATCTTAATCGAAACTCTAGTAACAAGGCATTGACTACCTTAAGAGAGTCATAGTTACTCGTCCCAATCGTTACTCCTCCCAGGGGTTATTCGAGATATCTTAATCGAAACCCTTGTGACGAGGCATTGGCTACCTAAAGAGAGTCATAGTTACTCGTCCCAATTGCTCACCGATTCTGCCATTTTTTCTTACTGTGGCCAGTCTGCCAGAAGCGATATGTCACTAGTTGTGTATCACAAAAGAGTCATCGTTACTCCTCAAAGGGGTTATTCGAGATATCTTAATCGAAACCCTAGTAACGAGTCATTGACTACCTTAAGAGAGTCATAGTTACTCGTCCCAATTGCTCACACAGTCTGCCATTTTTTCTTACTGCGGCCAGTCTGCCAGAAGTGATATGTCACTAGTTGTGTATCATAAAAGAGTCATCGTTACTCCTCACAGGGGTTATTAGAGTTATCTTAATCGAAACCCTAGTAACGAGGCATTGGCTACCTTAAGAGAGTCATAGTTACTCGTCCCAATTGCTCACCCAGTCCAACATTTTCTCTTACTGCAGCCAGTCTGCCAGAAGCAATTTGTCACTAGTTGTGTATCATAAAAGAGTCATCGTTTCTCCTCCCAGGGGTTATTCGAGATATCTTAATCAAAACCCTAGTAACGAGGCATTGGCTACCTAAAGAGAGTCATAGTTACTCGTCCCAATTGCTCACCTTTTCTGAAATTTTTCTTACGGTGGCCAGTCTGCCAGAAGCGATATGTCACTAGCTGTGTATCATAAAAGAGTCATCGTTACTCCTCAAAGGGGTTATTCGAGATATCTTAATCGAAACCCTAGTAACGAGGCATTGGCTACCTAAAGAGAGTCATAGTTACTCGCCCCAATTGCTCACCCAGTCCAACATTTATTCTTACTGCGACCAGTCTGCCAGAATCGATATGTCACTAGTTGTGTATCATAAAAGAGTCATCGTTACACTTCCCAGGGGTTATTCGTGATATCTTAATCGAAACCCTAGTAACGAGGCATTGGCTACCTTAAGAGAGTCATAGTTACTCGTCCCAATTGCTCAGCCAGTCCAACATTTATTCTTACTGCGACCAGTCTGCCAGAAGCGATATGTCACTAGTTGTGTATCATAAAAGAGTCATCGTTACACTTCCCAGGGGTTATTCGAGATATCTTAATCGAAACCCTAGTAACGAGGCATTGGCTACCTTAAGAGAGTCATAGTTACTCGTCCCAATTGCTCACCCAGTCCAACATTTTCTCTTACTGTAGCCAGTCTGCCAGAAGCAATATGTCACTAGTTGTGTATCATAAAAGGTTCATCGTTTCTCCTCCCAGGGGTTATTCGAGATATCTTAATCGAAACCCTAGTAACGAGGCATTAGCTACCTTAAGAGAGTCATTGTTACTCGTCCCAATTGCTCACCCAGTTTGCCATTTTGTCTTACTGTGGCCAGACTGCCAGAAGCGATTTGCCACTAGTTGTGTATCATAAAAGAGTCATCGTTACTCCTCCCAGGGGTTATTCGAGATATCTTAATCGAAACCATAGTAACGAGGCATTGGCTACCTAAAGAGAGTCATAGTTACTCGTCCCAATTGCTCACCCAGTCCAACATTTATTCTTACTGCGACCAGTCTGCCAGAAGCGATATGTCACTAGTTGTGTATCTTAAAAGAGTAATCGATACTCCTCCCAGGGGTTATTCGAGATATCTTAATCGAAACCCTAGTAACGAGGCATTGGCTACCTTAAGAGAGTCATAGTTACTCGTCCCAATTGCTCACCCAGTCCAACATTTTCTCTTACTGCAGCCAGTCTGCCAGAAGCAAATTGTCACTAGTTGTGTATCATAAAGAGTCATCGTTTCTCCTCCCAGGGGTTATTCGAGATATCTTAATCGAAACCCTAGTAACGAGGCATTGGCTACCTTAACAGGGTCATAGTTACTCGTCCCAAATGCTCACCCAGTCTGCCATTTTGTCTTACTGTGGCCAGTCTGCCAGAAGGGATATGTCACTAGTTGTGTATCATAAAAGAGTCATCGTTACTCCTCCCAGGGGTTATTCGAGATATCTTAATCGAAACCCTAGTAACGAGGCATTGGCTACCTAAAGAGAGTCATAGTTACTCGTCCCAATTGCTCACCGATTCTGCCATTTTTTCTTACTGTGTCCAGTCTGCCAGAAGCGATATGTCACTAGTTGTGTATCATAAAAGAGTCATCGATACTCCTGAAAGGGGTTATTCGAGATATCTTAATCGAAACCCTAGTAACGAGTCATTGGCTACCTTAAGAGGGTCATAGTTACTCGTTCCAATTGCTCACACAGTCTGCCATTTTTTCTTACTGCGGCCAGTCTGCCAGAAGCGATATGTCACTAGTTGTGTATCATAAAAGAGTCATCGTTACTCCTCACAGGGGTTATTAGGGTTATCTTAATCGAAACCCTAGTAACGAGGCATTGGCTACCTTAAGAGAGTCATAGTTACTCGTCCCAATTGCTCACCCAGTCCAACATTTTCTCTTACTGCAGCCAGTCTGCCAGAAGCAATTTGTCACTAGTTGTGTATCATAAAAGAGTCATCGTTTCTCCTCCCAGGGGTTATTCGAGATATCTTAATCAAAACCCTAGTAACGAGGCATTGGCTACCTAAAGAGAGTCACAGTTACTCGTCGCAATTGCTCACCTTTTCTGAAATTTTTCTTACTGTGGCCAGTCTGCCAGAAGCGATATGTCACTAGCTGTGTATCATAAAAGAGTCATCGTTACTCCTCAAAGGGGTTATTCGAGATATCTTAATCGAAACCCTAGTAACGAGGCATTGGCTACCTTAAGAGAGTCATAGTTACTCGTCCCAATTGCTCACCCAGTCCAACATTTTCTCTTACTGTAGCCAGTCTGCCAGAAGCAATATGTCACTAGTTGTGTATCATAAAAGGGTCATCGTTTCTCCTCCCAGGGGTTATTCGAGATATCTTAATCGAAACCCTAGTAACGAGGCATTGGCTACCTTAAGAGAGTCATAGTTACTCGTCCCAATTGCTCACCCAGTCTGCCATTTTGTCTTACTGTGGCCAGTCTGCCAGAAGCGATATGTCACTAGTTGTGTATCATAAAAGAGTCATCGTTACTCCTCAAAGCGGTTATTCGAGATATCTTAATCGAAACCCTAGTAACGAGGCATTGGCTACCTTAAGAGAGTCATAGTTACTCGTCCCAATTGCTCACCCAGTCCAACATTTATTCTTACTGCGACCAGTCTGCCAGAAGCGATATGTCACTAGTTGTGTATCATAGAAGAGTCATCGTTACTCCTCCCAGGGGTTATTCGAGATATCTTAATCGAAACCCTAGTAACGAGGCATTGGCTACCTAAAGAGAGTCATAGTTACTCGTCCCAATTGCTCACCTTTTCTGAAATTTTTCTTACTGTGGCCAGTCTGCCAGAAGCGATATGTCACTAGCTGTGTATCATAAAAGAGTCATCGTTACTCCTCAAAGGGGTTATTCGAGATATCTTAATCGAAACCCTAGTAACGAGGCATTGGCTACCTAAAGAGGGTCATAGTTACTCGCCCCAATTGCTCACCCAGTCCAACATTTATTCTTACTGCGACCAGTCTGCCAGAATCGATATGTCACTAGTTGTGTATCATAAATAGTCATCGTTACACTTCCCAGGGGTTATTCGAGATATCTTAATCGAAATCCTAGTAACGAGGCATTGGCTACCTTAAGAGAGTCATAGTTACTCGTCCCAATTGCTCACCCAGTCCAAAATTTTCACTTACTGCAGCCAGTCTGCCAGAAGCAATATGTCACTAGTTGTGTATCATAAAAGAGTCATCGTTTCTCCTCCCAGGGGTTATTCGAGATATCTTAATCGAAACCCTAGTAACAAGGCATTGGCTACCTTAAGAGAGTCATAGTTACTCGTCCCAATTGCTCACCCTGTTTGCCATTTTGTCTTACTGTGGCCAGTCTGCCAGAAGCGATATGTCACTAGTTGTGTATCATAAAAGGGTCATCGTTACTCCTCCCAGGGGTTATTCGAGATATCTTAATCGAAACCCTAGTAACGAGGCATTGGCTACCTAAAGAGAGTCATAGTTACTCGTCCCAATTGCTCACCGATTCTGCCATTTTTTCTTACTGTGGCCAGTCTGCCAGAAGCGATATGTCACTAGTTGTGTATCACAAAAGAGTCATCGTTACACCTCAAAGGGGTTATTCGAGATATCTTAATCGAAACCCTAGTTACGAGTCATTGGCTACCTTAAGAGAGTCATAGTTACTCGTCCCAATTGCTCACACAGTCTGCCATTTTTTCTTACTGCGGCCAGTCTGCCAGAAGTGATATGTCACTAGTTGTGTATCATAAAAGAGTCATCGTTACTCCTCACAGGGGTTATTAGAGTTATCTTAATCGAAACCCTAGTAACGAGGCATTGGCTACCTTAAGAGAGTCATAGTTACTCGTCCCAATTGCTCACCCAGTCCAACATTTTCTCTTACTGCAGCCAGTCTGCCAGAAGCATTTTGTCACTAGTTGTGTATCATAAAAGAGTCATCGTTTCTCCTCCCAGGGGTTATTCGAGATATCATAATCAAAACCCTAGTAACGAGGCATTGGCTACCTAAAGAGAGTCATAGTCACTCGTCCCAATTGCTCACCTTTTCTGAAATTTTTCTTACTGTGGCCAGTCTGCCAGAAGCGATATGTCACTAGCTGTGTATCATAAAAGAGTCATCGTTACTCCTCAAAGGGGTTATTCGAGATATCTTAATCGAAACCCTAGTAACGAGGCATTGGCTACCTAAAGAGAGTCATAGTTACTCGCCCCAATTGATCACCCAGTCCAACATTTATTCTTACTGCGACCAGTCTGCCAGAATCGATATGTCACTAGTTGTGTATCATAAAAGAGTCATCGTTACACTTCCCATTGGTTATTCGAGATATCTTAATCGAAACCCTAGTAACGAGGCATTGGCTACCTTAAGAGAGTCATAGTTACTCGTCCCAATTGCTCACCCAGTCCAACATTTATTCTTACTGCGACCAGTCTGCCAGAAGCGATATGTCACTAGTTGTGTATCATAAAAGAGTCATCGTTACACTTCCCAGGGGTTATTCGAGATATCTTAATCGAAACCCTAGTAACGAGGCATTGGCTACCTTAAGAGAGTCATAGTTACTCGTCCCAATTGCTCACCCAGTCCAACATTTTCTCTTACTGTAGCCAGTCTGCCAGAAGCAATATGTCACTAGTTGTGTATCATAAAAGGTTCATCGTTTCTCCTCCCAGGGGTTATTCGAGATATCTTAATCGAAACCCTAGTAACGAGGCATTAGCTACCTTAAGAGAGTCATAGTTACTCGTCCCAATTGCTCACCCAGTTTGCCATTTTGTCTTACTGTGGCCAGACTGCCAGAAGCGATTTGTCACTAGTTGTGTATCATAAAAGAGTCATCGTTACTCCTCCCAGGGGTTATTCGAGATATCTTAATCGAAACCATAGTAACGAGGCATTGGCTACCTAAAGAGAGTCATAGTTACTCGTCCCAATTGCTCACCCAGTCCAACATTTATTCTTACTGCGACCAGTCTGCCAGAAGCGATATGTCACTAGTTGTGTATCTTAAAAGAGTAATCGATACACCTCCCAGGGGTTATTCGAGATATCTTAATCGAAACCCTAGTAACGAGGCATTGGCACCTTAAGAGAGTCATAGTTACTCGTACCAATTGCTCACCCAGTCCAACATTTTCCCTTACTGCAGCCAGTCTGCCAGAAGCAGTTTGTCACTAGTTGTGTATCATAAAGAGTCATCGTTTCTCCTCCCAGGGGTTATTCGAGATATCTTAATCGAAACCCTAGTAACGAGGCATTGGCTACCTTAACAGGGTCATAGTTACTCGTCCCAAATGCTCACCCAGTCTGCCATTTTGTCTTACTGTGGCCAGTCTGCCAGAAGGGATATGTCACTAGTTGTGTATCATAAAAGAGTCATCGTTACTCCTCCCAGGGGTTATTCGAGATATCTTAATCGAAACCCTAGTAACGAGGCATTGGCTACCTAAAGAGAGTCATAGTTACTCGTCCCAATTGCTCACTGATTCTGCCATTTTTTCTTACTGTGTCCAGTCTGCCAGAAGCGATATGTCACTAGTTGTGTATCATAAAAGAGTCATCGTTACTCCTCAAAGGGGTTATTCGAGATATCTTAATCGAAACCCTAGTAACGAGTCATTGGCTACCTTAAGAGAGTCATAGTTACTCGTCCCAATTGCTCACACAGTCTGCCATTTTTTCTTACTGCGGCCAGTCTGCCAGAAGCGATATGTCACTAGTTGTGTATCATAAAAGAGTCATCGTTACTCCTCACAGGGGTTATTAGGGTTATCTTAATCGAAACCCTAGTAACGAGGCATTGGTTACCTTAAGAGAGTCATAGTTACTCGTCCCAATTGCTCACCCAGTCCAACATTTTCTCTTACTGCAGCCAGTCTGCCAGAAGCAATTTGTCACTAGTTGTGTATCATAAAAGAGTCATCGTTTCTCCTCCCAGGGGTTATTCGAGATATCTTAATCAAAACCCTAGTAACGAGGCATTGGCTACCTAAAGAGAGTCACAGTTACTCGTCGCAATTGCTCACCTTTTCTGAAATTTTTCTTACTGTGGCCAGTCTGCCAGAAGCGATATGTCACTAGCTGTGTATCATAAAAGAGTCATCGTTACTCCTCAACGGGGTTATTCGAGATATCTTAATCGAAACCCTAGTAACGAGGCATTGGCTACCTTAAGAGAGTCATAGTTACTCGCCTAAATTGCTCACCCAGTCCAACATTTATTCTTACTGCGACCAGTCTGCCAGAATCGATATGTCACTAGTTGTGTATCATAAAAGAGTCATCGTTACACTTCCCAGGGGTTATTCGAGATATCTTAATCGAAACCCTAGTAACGAGGCATTGGCTACCTTAAGAGAGTCATAGTTACTCGTCCCAATTGCTCACCCAGTCCAACATTTATTCTTACTGCGACCAGTCTGCCAGAAGCGATATGTCACTAGTTGTGTATCATAAAAGAGTCATCGTTACACTTCCCAGGGGTTATTCGAGATATCTTAATCGGAACCCTAGTAACGAGGCATTGGCTACCTTAAGAGAGTCATAGTTACTCGTCCCAATTGCTCACCCAGTCCAACATTTTCTCTTACTGTAGCCAGTCTGCCAGAAGCAATATGTCACTAGTTGTGTATCATAAAAGGGTCATCGTTTCTCCTCCCAGGGGTTATTCGAGATATCTTAATCGAAACCCTAGTAACGAGGCATTGGCTACCTTAAGAGAGTCATAGTTACTCGTCCCAATTGCTCACCCAGTCCAACATTTATTCTTACTGCGACCAGTCTGCCAGAAGCGATATGTCACTAGTTGTGTATCATAAAAGAGTCATCGTTACACTTCCCAGGGGTTATTCGAGATATCTTAATCGAAACCCTTGTAACGAGGCATTGGCTACCTTAAGAGAGTCATAGTTACTCGTCCCAATTGCTCACCCAGTCCAACATTTATTCTTACTGCGACCAGTCTGCCAGAAGCGATATGTCACTAGTTGTGTATCATAGAAGAGTCATCGTTACTCCTCCCAGGGTTATTCGAGATATCTTAATCGAAACCCTAGTAACGAGGCATTGGCTACCTAAAGAGAGTCATAGTTACTCGTCCCAATTGCTCACCTTTTCTGAAATTTTTCTTACTGTGGCCAGTCTGCCAGAAGCGATATGTCACTAGCTGTGTATCATAAAAGAGTCATCGTTACTCCTCAAAGGGGTTATTCGAGATATCTTAATCGAAACCCTAGTAACGAGGCATTGGCTACCTAAAGAGGGTCATAGTTACTCGCCCCAATTGCTCACCCAGTCCAACATTTATTCTTACTGCGACCAGTCTGCCAGAATCGATATGTCACTAGTTGTGTATCATAAATAGTCATCGTTACACTTCCCAGGGGTTATTCGAGATATCTTAATCGAAATCCTAGTAACGAGGCATTGGCTACCTTAAGAGAGTCATAGTTACTCGTCCCAATTGCTCACCCAGTCCAACATTTTCACTTACTGCAGCCAGTCTGAGAGAAGCAATATGTCACTAGTTGTGTATCATAAAAGAGTCATCGTTTCTCCTCCCAGGGGTTATTCGAGATATCTTAATCGAAACCCTAGTAACAAGGCATTGGCTACCTTAAGAGAGTCATAGTTACTCGTCCCAATTGCTCACCCTGTTTGCCATTTTGTCTTACTGTGGCCAGTCTGCCAGAAGCGATATGTCACTAGTTGTGTATCATAAAAGGGTCATCGTTACTCCTCCCAGGGGTTATTCGAGATATCTTAATCGAAACCCTAGTAACGAGGCATTGGCTACCTAAAGAGAGTCATAGTTACTCGTCCCAATTGCTCACCGATTCTGCCATTTTTTCTTACTGTGGCCAGTCTGCCAGAAGCGATATGTCACTAGTTGTGTATCACAAAAGAGTCATCGTTACACCTCAAAGGGGTTATTCGAGATATCTTAATCGAAACCCTAGTAACGAGTCATTGGCTACCTTAAGAGAGTCATAGTTACTCGTCCCAATTGCTCACACAGTCTGCCATTTTTTCTTACTGCGGCCAGTCTGCCAGAAGTGATATGTCACTAGTTGTGTATCATAAAAGAGTCATCGTTACTCCTCACAGGGGTTATTAGAGTTATCTTAATCGAAACCCTAGTAACGAGGCATTGGCTACCTTAAGAGAGTCATAGTTACTCGTCCCAATTGCTCACCCAGTCCAACATTTTCTCTTACTGCAGCCAGTCTGCCAGAAGCAATTTGTCACTAGTTGTGTATCATAAAAGAGTCATCGTTTCTCCTCCCAGGGGTTATTCGAGATATCTTAATCAAAACCCTAGTAACGAGGCATTGGCTACCTAAAGAGAGTCATAGTTACTCGTCCCAATTGCTCACCTTTTCTGAAATTTTTCTTACTGTGGCCAGTCTGCCAGAAGCGATATGTCACTAGCTGTGTATCATAAAAGAGTCATCGTTACTCCTCAAAGGGGTTATTCGAGATATCTTAATCGAAACCCTAGTAACGAGGCATTGGCTACCTAAAGAGAGTCATAGTTACTCGCCCCAATTGATCACCCAGTCCAACATTTATTCTTACTGCGACCAGTCTGCCAGAATCGATATGTCACTAGTTGTGTATCATAAAAGAGTCATCGTTACACTTCCCAGGGGTTATTCGAGATATCTTAATCGAAACCCTAGTAACGAGGCATTGGCTACCTTAAGAGAGTCATAGTTACTCGTCCCAATTGCTCACCCAGTCCAACATTTATTCTTACTGCGACCAGTCTGCCAGAAGCGATATGTCACTAGTTGTGTATCATAAAAGAGTCATCGTTACACTTCCCAGGGGTTATTCGAGATATCTTAATCGAAACCCTAGTAACGAGGCATTGGCTACCTTAAGAGAGTCATAGTTACTCGTCCCAATTGCTCACCCAGTCCAACATTTTCTCTTACTGTAGCCAGTCTGCCAGAAGCAATATGTCACTAGTTGTGTATCATAAAAGGTTCATCGTTTCTCCTCCCAGGGGTTATTCGAGATATCTTAATCGAAACCCTAGTAACGAGGCATTAGCTACCTTAAGAGAGTCATAGTTACTCGTCCCAATTGCTCACCCAGTTTGCCATTTTGTCTTACTGTAGCCAGACTGCCAGAAGCGATTTGTCACTAGTTGTGTATCATAAAAGAGTCATCGTTACTCCTCCCAGGGGTTATTCGAGATATCTTAATCGAAACCCTAGTAACGAGGCATTGGCTACCTAAAGAGAGTCATAGTTACTCGTCCCAATTGCTCACCCAGTCCAACATTTATTCTTACTGCGACCAGTCTGCCAGAAGCGATATGTCACTAGTTGTGTATCTTAAAAGAGTAATCGTTACTCCTCCCAGGGGTTATTCGAGGTATCTTAATCGAAACCCTAGTAACGAGGCATTGGCTACCTTAAGAGAGTCATAGTTACTCGTCCCACTTGCTCACCCAGTCCAACATTTTCTCTTACTGCAGCCAGTCTGTCAGAAGCAATTTGTCACTAGTTGTGTATCATAAAGAGTCATCGTTTCTCCTCCCAGGGGTTATTCGAGATATCTTAATCGACACCCTAGTAACGAGGCATTGGCTACCTTAACAGAGTCATAGTTACTCGTCCCAAATGCTCACCCAGTCTGCCATTTTGTCTTACTGTGGCCAGTCTGCCAGAAGCGATATGTCACTAGTTGTGTATCATAAAAAGTCATCGTTACTCCACCCAGGGGTTATTCGAGATATCTTAATCGAAACCCTAATAACGAGGCATTGGCTACCTAAAGTGAGTCATAGTTACTCGTCCCAATTGCCCACCGATTCTGAAATTTTTCTTACTGTGGCCAGTCTGCCAGAAGCGATATGTCACTAGCTCTGTATCATAAAAGAGTCATCGTTACTCCTCCCAGGGGTTATTCGAGATATCTTAATCGAAACCCTAGTAATGAGGCATTGGCTACCTAAAGAGAGTCATAGTTACTCGTCCCAATTGCTCACCTTTTCTGAAATTTTTCCTACTGTGGCCAGTCTGCCAGAAGAGATATGTCACTAGCTGTGTATCATAAAAGAGTCATCGTTACTCCTCAAAGGGGTTATTCGAGATATCTTAATCGAAACCCTAGTAACGAGGCATTGGCTACCTAAAGAGAGTCATAGTTACTCGCCCCAATTGCTCACCCAGTCCAACATTTTCCTCTTACTGCAGCCAGTCTGCCAGAAGCAATTTGTCACTAGTTGTGTATCATAAAAGAGTCATCGTTTCTCCTCCCAGGGGTTATTCGAGATATCTTAATCGAAACCCTAGTAACGAGGCATTGGCTACCTTAACAGGGTCATAGTTACTCGTCCCAAATGCTCACCCAGTCTGCCATTTTGTCTTACTGTGGCCAGTCTGCCAGAAGCGATATGTCACTAGTTGTGTATCATAAAAAGTCATCGTTACTCCTCCCAGGGGTTATTCGAGATATCTTAATCGAAACCCTAATAACGAGGCATTGGCTACCTAAAGAGAGTCATAGTTACTCGTCCCAATTGCCCACCGATTCTGAAATTTTTCTTATTGTGGCCAGTCTGCCAGAAGCGATATGTCACTAGCTCTGTATCATAAAAGAGTCATCGTTACTCCTCCCAGGGGTTATTCGAGATATCTTAATCGAAACCCTAGTAATGAGGCATTGGCTACCTAAAGAGAGTCATAGTTACACGTCCCAATTGCTCACCTTTTCTGAAATTTTTCTTACTGTGGCCAGTCTGCCAGAAGCGATATGTCACTAGCTGTGTATCATAAAAGAGTCATCGTTACTCCTCAAAGGGGTTATTCGAGATATCTTAATCGAAACCCTGGTAACGAGGCATTGGCTACCTAAAGAGAGTCATAGTTACTCGCCCCAATTGCTCACCCAGTCCAACATTTATTCTTACTGCGACCAGTCTGCCAGAATCGATATGTCACTAGTTGTGTATCATAAAAGAGTCATCGTTACACTTCCCAGGGGTTATTCGAGATATCTTAATCGAAACCCTAGTAACGAGGCATTGGCTACCTTAAGAGAGTCATAGTTACTCGTCCCAATTGCTCACCCAGTCCAACATTTTCACTTACTGCAGCCAGTCTGCCAGAAGCAATATGTCACTAGTTGTGTATCATAAAAGAGTCATCGTTTCTCCTCCCAGGGGTTATTCGAGATATCTTAATCGAAACCCTAGTAACGAGGCATTCGCTACCTTAAGAGAGTCATAGTTACTCGTCCCAATTGCTCACCCTGTTTGCCATTTTGTCTTACTGTGGTCAGTCTGCCAGAAGCGATATGTCACTAGTTGTGTATCATAAAAGAGTCATCGTTACTCCTCCCAGGGGTTATTCGAGATATCTTAATCGAAACCCTAGTAATGAGGCATTGGCTACCTAAAGAGAGTCATAGTTACTCGTCCCAATTGCTCACCGATTCTGCCATTTTTTCTTACTGTGGCCAGTCTGCCAGAAGCGATATGTCACTAGTTGTGTATCATAAAAGAGTCATCCTTACTCCTCAAAGGGGTTATTCGAGATATCTTAATCGAAACCCTAGTAACGAGTCATTGGCTACCTTAAGAGAGTCATAGTTACTCGTCCCAATTGCTCACACAGTCTGCCATTTTTTCTTACTGCGGCCAGTCTGCCAGAAGCGATATGTCACTAGTTGTGTATCATAAAAGAGTCATCGTTACTCCTCACAGGGGTTATTAGAGTTATCTTAATCGAAACCCTAGTAACGAGGCATTGGCTACCTTAAGAGAGTCATAGTTACTCGTCCCAATTGCTCACCTAGTCCAACATTTTCTCTTACTGCAGCCAGTCTGCCAGAAGCAATTTGTCACTAGTTGTGTATCATAAAAGAGTCATCGTTTCTCCTCCCAGGGGTTATTCGAGATATCTTAATCAAAACCCTATTAACGAGGCATTGGCTACCTAAAGAGAGTCATAGTTACTCGTCCCAATTGCTCACCTTTTCTGAAATTTTTCTTACTGTGGCCAGTCTGCCAGAAGCGATATGTCACTAGCTGTGTATCATAAAAGTGTCATCGTTACTCCTCAAAGGGGTTAGTCGAGATATTTTAATCGAAACCCTAGTAACGAGGCATTGGCTACCTAAAGAGAGTCATAGTTACTCGCCCCAATTGCTCACCCAGTCCAACATTTATTCTTACTGCGACCAGTCTGCCAGAATCGATATGTCACTAGTTGTGTATCATAAAAGAGTCATCGTTACACTTCCCAGGGGTTATTCGAGATATCTTAATCGAAACCCTAGTAACGAGGCATTGGCTACCTTAAGAGAGTCATAGTTACTCGTCCCAATTGCTCACCCAGTCCAACATTTATTCTTACTGCGACCAGTCTGCCAGAAGCGATATGTCACTAGTTGTGTATCATAAAAGAGTCATCGTTACACTTCCCAGGGGTTATTCGAGATATCTTAATCGAAACCCTAGTAACGAGGCATTGGCTACCTTAAGAGAGTCATAGTTACTCGTCCCAATTGCTCACCCAGTCCAACATTTTCTCTTACTGTAGCCAGTCTGCCAGAAGCAATATGTCACTAGTTGTGTATCATAAAAGGTTCATCGTTTCTCCTCCCAGGGGTTATTCGAGATATCTTAATCGAAACCCTAGTAACGAGGCATTAGCTACCTTAAGAGAGTCATAGTTACTCGTCCCAATTGCTCACCCAGTTTGCCATTTTGTCTTACTGTAGCCAGACTGCCAGAAGCGATTTGTCACTAGTTGTGTATCATAAAAGAGTCATCGTTACTCCTCCCAGGGGTTATTCGAGATATCTTAATCGAAACCCTAGTAACGAGGCATTGGCTACCTAAAGAGAGTCATAGTTACTCGTCCCAATTGCTCACCCAGTCCAACATTTATTCTTACTGCGACCAGTCTGCCAGAAGCGATATGTCACTAGTTGTGTATCTTAAAAGAGTAATCGTTACTCCTCCCAGGGGTTATTCGAGGTATCTTAATCGAAACCCTAGTAACGAGGCATTGGCTACCTTAAGAGAGTCATAGTTACTCGTCCCACTTGCTCACCCAGTCCAACATTTTCTCTTACTGCAGCCAGTCTGTCAGAAGCAATTTGTCACTAGTTGTGTATCATAAAGAGTCATCGTTTCTCCTCCCAGGGGTTATTCGAGATATCTTAATCGACACCCTAGTAACGAGGCATTGGCTACCTTAACAGAGTCATAGTTACTCGTCCCAAATGCTCACCCAGTCTGCCATTTTGTCTTACTGTGGCCAGTCTGCCAGAAGCGATATGTCACTAGTTGTGTATCATAAAAAGTCATCGTTACTCCACCCAGGGGTTATTCGAGATATCTTAATCGAAACCCTAATAACGAGGCATTGGCTACCTAAAGTGAGTCATAGTTACTCGTCCCAATTGCCCACCGATTCTGAAATTTTTCTTACTGTGGCCAGTCTGCCAGAAGCGATATGTCACTAGCTCTGTATCATAAAAGAGTCATCGTTACTCCTCCCAGGGGTTATTCGAGATATCTTAATCGAAACCCTAGTAATGAGGCATTGGCTACCTAAAGAGAGTCATAGTTACTCGTCCCAATTGCTCACCTTTTCTGAAATTTTTCCTACTGTGGCCAGTCTGCCAGAAGAGATATGTCACTAGCTGTGTATCATAAAAGAGTCATCGTTACTCCTCAAAGGGGTTATTCGAGATATCTTAATCGAAACCCTAGTAACGAGGCATTGGCTACCTAAAGAGAGTCATAGTTACTCGCCCCAATTGCTCACCCAGTCCAACATTTTCTCTTACTGCAGCCAGTCTGCCAGAAGCAATTTGTCACTAGTTGTGTATCATAAAAGAGTCATCGTTTCTCCTCCCAGGGGTTATTCGAGATATCTTAATCGAAACCCTAGTAACGAGGCATTGGCTACCTTAACAGGGTCATAGTTACTCGTCCCAAATGCTCACCCAGTCTGCCATTTTGTCTTACTGTGGCCAGTCTGCCAGAAGCGATATGTCACTAGTTGTGTATCATAAAAAGTCATCGTTACTCCTCCCAGGGGTTATTCGAGATATCTTAATCGAAACCCTAATAACGAGGCATTGGCTACCTAAAGAGAGTCATAGTTACTCGTCCCAATTGCCCACCGATTCTGAAATTTTTCTTATTGTGGCCAGTCTGCCAGAAGCGATATGTCACTAGCTCTGTATCATAAAAGAGTCATCGTTACTCCTCCCAGGGGTTATTCGAGATATCTTAATCGAAACCCTAGTAATGAGGCATTGGCTACCTAAAGAGAGTCATAGTTACACGTCCCAATTGCTCACCTTTTCTGAAATTTTTCTTACTGTGGCCAGTCTGCCAGAAGCGATATGTCACTAGCTGTGTATCATAAAAGAGTCATCGTTACTCCTCAAAGGGGTTATTCGAGATATCTTAATCGAAACCCTGGTAACGAGGCATTGGCTACCTAAAGAGAGTCATAGTTACTCGCCCCAATTGCTCACCCAGTCCAACATTTATTCTTACTGCGACCAGTCTGCCAGAATCGATATGTCACTAGTTGTGTATCATAAAAGAGTCATCGTTACACTTCCCAGGGGTTATTCGAGATATCTTAATCGAAACCCTAGTAACGAGGCATTGGCTACCTTAAGAGAGTCATAGTTACTCGTCCCAATTGCTCACCCAGTCCAACATTTTCACTTACTGCAGCCAGTCTGCCAGAAGCAATATGTCACTAGTTGTGTATCATAAAAGAGTCATCGTTTCTCCTCCCAGGGGTTATTCGAGATATCTTAATCGAAACCCTAGTAACGAGGCATTCGCTACCTTAAGAGAGTCATAGTTACTCGTCCCAATTGCTCACCCTGTTTGCCATTTTGTCTTACTGTGGTCAGTCTGCCAGAAGCGATATGTCACTAGTTGTGTATCATAAAAGAGTCATCGTTACTCCTCCCAGGGGTTATTCGAGATATCTTAATCGAAACCCTAGTAATGAGGCATTGGCTACCTAAAGAGAGTCATAGTTACTCGTCCCAATTGCTCACCGATTCTGCCATTTTTTCTTACTGTGGCCAGTCTGCCAGAAGCGATATGTCACTAGTTGTGTATCATAAAAGAGTCATCCTTACTCCTCAAAGGGGTTATTCGAGATATCTTAATCGAAACCCTAGTAACGAGTCATTGGCTACCTTAAGAGAGTCATAGTTACTCGTCCCAATTGCTCACACAGTCTGCCATTTTTTCTTACTGCGGCCAGTCTGCCAGAAGCGATATGTCACTAGTTGTGTATCATAAAAGAGTCATCGTTACTCCTCACAGGGGTTATTAGAGTTATCTTAATCGAAACCCTAGTAACGAGGCATTGGCTACCTTAAGAGAGTCATAGTTACTCGTCCCAATTGCTCACCTAGTCCAACATTTTCTCTTACTGCAGCCAGTCTGCCAGAAGCAATTTGTCACTAGTTGTGTATCATAAAAGAGTCATCGTTTCTCCTCCCAGGGGTTATTCGAGATATCTTAATCAAAACCCTATTAACGAGGCATTGGCTACCTAAAGAGAGTCATAGTTACTCGTCCCAATTGCTCACCTTTTCTGAAATTTTTCTTACTGTGGCCAGTCTGCCAGAAGCGATATGTCACTAGCTGTGTATCATAAAAGTGTCATCGTTACTCCTCAAAGGGGTTAGTCGAGATATTTTAATCGAAACCCTAGTAACGAGGCATTGGCTACCTAAAGAGAGTCATAGTTACTCGCCCCAATTGCTCACCCAGTCCAACATTTATTCTTACTGCGACCAGTCTGCCAGAATCGATATGTCACTAGTTGTGTATCATAAAAGAGTCATTGTTACACTTCCCATGGGTTATTCGAGATATCTTAATCGAAACCCTAGTAACGAGGCATTGGCTACCTTAAGAGAGTCATAGTTACTCGTCCCAATTGCTCACCCAGTCCAACATTTATTCTTACTGCGACCAGTCTGCCAGAAGCGATATGTCACTAGTTGTGTATCATAAAAGAGTTATCGTTACACTTCCCAGGGCTTATTCGAGATATCTTAATCGAAACCCTAGTAACGAGGCATTGGCTACCTTAAGAGAGTCATAGTTACTCGTCCCAATTGCTCACCCAGTCCAACATTTTCTCTTACTGTAGCCAGTCTGCCACAAGCAATATGTCACTAGTTGTGTATCATAAAAGGGTCATCGTTTCTCCTCCCAGGGGTTATTCGAGATATCTTAATCGAAACCCTAGTAACGAGGCATTGGCTACCTTAAGAGAGTCATAGTTACTCGTCCCAATTGCTCACCCAGTTTGCCATTTTGTCTTACTGTGGCCAGACTGCCAGAAGCGATATGTCACTAGTTGTGTATCATAAAAGAGTCATCGTTACTCCTCCCAGGGGTTATTCGAGATATCTTAATCGAAACCCTAGTAACGAGGCATTGGCTACCTAAAGAGAGTCATAGTTACTCGTCCCAATTGCTCACCCAGTCCAACATTTATTCTTACTGCGACCAGTCTGCCAGAAGCGATATGTCACTAGTTGTGTATCTTAAAAGAGTAATCGTTACTCCTCCCAGGGGTTATTCGAGGTATCTTAATCGAAACCCTAGTAACGAGGCATTGGCTACCTTAAGAGAGTCATAGTTACTCGTCCCACTTGCTCACCCAGTCCAACATTTTCTCTTACTGCAGCCAGTCTGCCAGAAGCAATTTGTCACTAGTTGTGTATCATAAAGAGTCATCGCTTCTCCTCCCAGGGGTTATTCGAGATATCTTAATCGAAACCCTAGTAACGAGGCATTGGCTACCTTAACAGAGTCATAGTTACTCGTCCCAAATGCTCACCCAGTCTGCCATTTTGTCTTACTGTGGCCAGTCTGCCAGAAGCGATATGTCACTAGTTGTGTATCATAAAAGAGTCATTGTTACACTTCCCAGGGGTTATTCGAGATATCTTAATCGAAACCCTAATAACGAGGCATTGGCTACCTAAAGAGAGTCATAGTTACTCGTCCCAATTGCCCACCGATTCTGAAATTTTTCTTACTGTGGCCAGTCTGCCAGAAGCGATATGTCACTAGCTGTGTATCATAAAAGAGTCATCGTTACTCCTCAAAGGGGTTATTCGAGATATCTTAATCGAAACCCTAGTAACGAGGCATTGGCTACCTAAAGAGTGTCATAGTTACTCGCCCCAATTGCTCACCCAGTCCAACATTTTCTCTTACTGCAGCCAGTCTGCCAGAAGCAATTTGTCACTAGTTGTGTATCATAAAAGAGTCATCATTTCTCCTCCCAGGGGTTATTCGAGATATCTTAATCGAAACCCTAGTAACGAGGCATTGGCTACCTAAAGAGTGTCATAGTTACTCGCCCCAATTGCTCACCCAGTCCAACATTTATTCTTACTGCGACCAGTCTGCCAGAATCGATATGTCACTAGTTGTGTATCATAAAAGAGTCATTGTTACACTTCCCAGGGGTTATTCGAGATATCTTAATCGAAACCCTAGTAACGAGGCATTGGCTACCTTAAGAGAGTCATAGTTACTCGTCCCAATTGCTCACCCAGTTTGCCATTTTGTCTTACTGTGGCCAGACTGCCAGAAGCGATATGTCACTAGTTGTGTATCATAAAAGAGTCATCGTTACTCCTCCCAGGGGTTATTCGAGATATCTTAATCGAAACCCTAGTAACGAGGCATTGGCTACCTAAAGAGAGTCATAGTTACTCGTCCCAATTGCCCACCGATTCTGAAATTTTTCTTACTGTGGCCAGTCTGCCAGAAGCGATATGTCACTAGCTCTGTATCATAAAAGAGTCATCGTTACTCCTCCCAGGGGTTATTCGAGATATCTTAATCGAAACCCTAGTAATGAGGCATTGGCTACCTAAAGAGAGTCATAGTTACTCGTCCCAATTGCTCACCTTTTCTGAAATTTTTCTTACTGTGGCCAGTCTGCCAGAAGCGATATGTCACTAGCTGTGTATCATAAAAGAGTCATCGTTACTCCTCAAAGGGATTATTCGAGATATCTTAATCGAAACCCTAGTAACGAGGCATTGGCTACCTAAAGAGAGTCATAGTTACTCGCCCCAATTGCTCACCCAGTCCAACATTTATTCTTACTGCGACCAGTCTGCCAGAATCGATACGTCACTAGTTGTGTATCATAAAAGAGTCATCGTTACACTTCCCAGGGGTTATTCGAGATATCTTAATCGAAACCCTAGTAACGAGGCATTGGCTACCTAAAGAGAGTCATAGTTACTCGCCCCAATTGCTCACCCAGTCCAACATTTTCTCTTACTGCAGCCAGTCTGCCAGAAGCAATTTGTCACTAGTTGTGTATCATAAAAGAGTCATCATTTCTCCTCCCAGGGGTTATTCGAGATATCTTAATCGAAACCCTAGTAACGAGGCATTGGCTACCTAAAGAGTGTCATAGTTACTCGCCCCAATTGCTCACCCAGTCCAACATTTATTCTTACTGCGACCAGTCTGCCAGAATCGATATGTCACTAGTTGTGTATCATAAAAGAGTCATTGTTACACTTCCCAGGGGTTATTCGAGATATCTTAATCGAAACCCTAGTAACGAGGCATTGGCTACCTTAAGAGAGTCATAGTTACTCGTCCCAATTGCTCACCCAGTCTGCAATTTTGTCTTACTGTGGCCAGTCTGCAAGAAGCGATATGTCACAAGTTGTGTATCATAAAAGAGTCATCGTTACTCCTCCCAGGGGTTATTCGAGATATCTTAATCGAAACCCTAGTAACGAGGCATTGGCTACCTTAAGAGAGTCATAGTTACTCGTACCAATTGCTCACCCAGTCCAACATTTATTCTTACTGCGACCAGTCTGCCAGAAGCGATATGTCACTAGTTGTGTATCATAAAAGAGCCATCGTTACACTTCCCAGGGGTTATTCGAGATATCTTAATCGAAACCCTAGTAACGAGGCATTGGCTACCTTAAGAGAGTCATAGTTACTCGTCCCAATTGCTCACCCAGTCCAACATTTTCTCTTACTGTAGCCAGTCTGCCAGAAGCAATATGTCACTAGTTGTGTATCATAAAAGGGTCATCGTTTCTCCTCCCAGGGGTTATTCGAGATATCTTAATCGAAACCCTAGTAACGAGGCATTGGCTACCTTAAGAGAGTCATAGTTACTCGTCCCAATTGCTCACCCAGTTTGCCATTTTGTCTTACTGTGGCCAGACTGCCAGAAGCGATATGTCACTAGTTGTGTATCATAAAAGAGTCGTCGTTACTCCTCCCAGGGGTTATTCGAGATATCTTAATCGAAACCCTAGTAACGAGGCATTGGCTACCTAAAGAGAGTCATAGTTACTCGTCCCAATTGCCCACCGATTCTGAAATTTTTCTTACTGTGGCCAGTCTGCCAGAAGCGATATGTCACTAGCTCTGTATCATAAAAGAGTCATTGTTACTCCTCCCAGGGGTTATTCGAGATATCTTAATCGAAACCCTAGTAATGAGGCATTGGCTACCTAAAGAGAGTCATAGTTACTCGTCCCAATTGCTCACCTTTTCTGAAATTTTTCTTACTGTGACCAGTCTGCCAGAAGCGATATGTCACTAGCTGTGTATCATAAAAGAGTCATCGTTACTCCTCAAAGGGGTTATTCGGGATATCTTAATCGAAACCCTAGTAACGAGGCATTGGCTACCTAAAGAGAGTCATAGTTACTCGTCCCAATTGCTCACCCAGTCCAACATTTATTCTTACTGCGACCAGTCTGCCAGAATCGATATGTCACTAGTTGTGTATCATAAAAGAATCATCGTTACACTTCCCAGGGGTTATTCGAGATATCTTAATCGAAACCCTAGTAACGAGGCATTGGCTACCTTAAGAGAGTCATAGTTACTCGTCCCAATTGCTCACCCAGTCCAACATTTATTCTTACTGCGACAAGTCTGCCAGAAGCGATATGTCACTAGTTGTGTATCATAAAAGAGTCATCGTTACACTTCCCAGGGGTTATTCGAGATATCTTAATCGAAACGCTAGTAACGAGGCATTGGCTACCTTAAGAGAGTCATAGTTACTCGTCCCAATTGCTCACCCAGTCCAACATTTTCTCTTACTGTAGCCAGTCTGCCAGAAGCAACATGTCACTAGTTGTGTATCATAAAAGAGTCATCGTTTCTCCTCCCAGGGGTTATTCGAGATATCTTAATCGAAACCCTAGTAACGAGGCATTGGCTACCTTAAGAGAGTCATAGTGACTCGTCCCAATTGCTCACCCAGTTTGCCATTTTGTCTTACTGTGGCCAGACTGCCAGAAGCGATATGTCACTAGTTGTGTATCATAAAAGAGTCATCGTTACTCCTCCCAGGGGTTATTCGAGATATCTTAATCGAAACCCTAGTAACGAGGCATTGGCTACCTAAAGAGAGTCATAGTTACTCGACCCAATTGCTCACCCAGTCCAACATTTATTCTTACTGCGACCAGTCTGCCAGAATCGATATGTCACTAGTTGTGTATCATAAAAGAGTCATCGTTACACTTCCCAGGGGTTATTCGAGATATATTAATCGACACCCTAGTAACGAGGCATTGGCTACCTTAACAGAGTCATAGTTACTCGTCCCAAATGCTCACCCAGTCTGCCATTTTGTCTTACTGTGGCCAGTCGGCCAGAAGCGATATGTCACTAGTTGTGTATCATAAAAGAGTCATCGTTACTCCTCAAAGGGGTTATTCGAGATATCTTAATCGAAACCCTAGTAACGAGTCATTGGCTACCTTAAGAGAGTCATAGTTACTCGTCCCAATTGCTCACCCAGTCCAACATTTTCTCTTACTGCAGCCAGTCTGCCAGAAGCAATTTGTCACTAGTTGTGTATCATAAAAGAGTCATCGTTTCTCCTCCCAGGGGTTATTCGAGATATCTTAATCAAAACCCTATTAACGAGGCATTGGCTACCTAAAGAGAGTCATAGTTACTCGTCCCAATTGCTCACCTTTTCTGAAATTTTTCTTACTGTGGCCAGTCTGCCAGAAGCGATATGTCACTAGCTGTGTATCATAAAAGAGTCATCGTTACTCCTCAAAGGGGTTATTCGAGATATCTTAATCGAAACCCTAGTAACGAGGCATTGGCTACCTAAAGAGAGTCATAGTTACTCGTCCCAATTGCTCACCCAGTCCAACATTTATTCTTACTTGCGACCAGTCTGCCAGAAGCGATATGTCACTAGTTGTGTATCTTAAAAGAGTAATCGTTACTCCTCCCAGGGGTTATTCGAGATATCTTAATCGAAACCCTAGTAACGAGGCATTGGCTACCTTAAGAGAGTCATAGTTACTCGTCCCAATTGCTCACCCAGTCCAACATTTTCTCTTACTGCAGCCAGTCTGCCAGAAACAATTTGTCACTAGTTGTGTATCATAAAGAGTCATCGTTTCTCCTCCATGGGGTTATTCGAGATATCTTAATCGAAACCCTAGTAACGAGGCATTGGCTACCTTAACAGAGTCATAGTTACTCGTACCAAATGCTCACCCAGTCTGCCATTTTGTCTTACTGTGGCCAGTCTGCCAGAAGCGATATGTCACTAGTTGTGTATCATAAAAAGTCATCGTTACTCCTCCCAGGTGTTATTCGAGATATCTTAATCGAAACCCTAATAACGAGGCATTGGCTACCTAAAGAGAGTCATAGTTACTCGTCCCAATTGCCCACCGATTCTGAAATTTTTCTTACTGTGGCCAGTCTGCCAGAAGCGATATGTCACTAGCTCTGTATCATAAAAGAGTCATCGTTACTCCTCCCAGGGGTTATTCGAGATATCTTAATCGAAACCCTAGTAATGAGGCATTGGCTACCTAAAGAGAGTCATAGTTACTCGTCCCAATTGCTCACATTTTCTGAAATTTTTCTTACTGTGGCCAGTCTGCCAGAAGCGATATGTCACTAGCTGTGTATCATAAAAGAGTCATCGTTACTCCTCCCAGGGGTTATTCGAGATATCTTAATCGAAACCCTAGTAAAGAGGCATTGGCTACCTAAAGAGAGTCATAGTTACTCGCCCCAATTGCTCACCCAGTCCAACATTTATTCTTACTGCGACCAGTCTGCCAGAATCGATATGTCACTAGTTGTGTATCATAAAAGAGTCATCGTTACACTTCCCAGGGGTTATTCGAGATATCTTAATCGAAACCCTAGTAACGAGGCATTGGCTACCTTAAGAGAGTCATAGTTACTCGTCCCAATTGCTCACCCAGTCGAACATTTTCACTTACTGCAGCCAGTCTGCCAGAAGCAATATGTCACTAGTTGTGTATCATAAAAGAGTCATCGTTTCTCCTCCCAGGGGTTATTCGAGATATCTTAATCGAAACCCTAGTAACGAGGCATTGGCTACCTTAAGAGAGTCATAGTTACTCGTCCCAATTGCTCACCCTGTTTGCCATTTTGTCTTACTGTGGCCAGTCTGCCAGAAGGGATATGTCACTAGTTGTGTATCATAAAAGAGTCATCGTTACTCCTCCCAGGGGTTATTCGAGATAACTTAATCGAAACCCTAGTAACGAGGCATTGGCAACCTAAAGAGAGTCATAGTTACTCGTCCCAATTGCTCACCGATTCTGCCATTTTTTCTTACTGTGGCCAGTCTGCCAGAATCGATATGTCACTAGTTGTGTATCATAAAAACTCATCGTTACACTTCCCAGGGGTTATTCGAGATATCTTAATCGAAACCCTAGTAACGAGGCATTGGCTACCTTAAGAGAGTCATAGTTACTCGTCCCAATTGCTCACCCAGTCCAACATTTATTCTTACTGCGACAAGTCTGCCAGAAGCGATATGTCACTAGTTGTGTATCATAAAAGAGTCATCGTTACACTTCCCAGGGGTTATTCGAGATATCTTAATCGAAACCCTAGTAACGAGGCATTGGCTACCTTAAGAGAGTCATAGTTACTCGTCCCAATTGCTCACCCAGTCCAACATTTTCTCTTACTGTAGCCAGTCTGCCAGAAGCAACATGTCACTAGTTGTGTATCATAAAAGAGTCATCGTTTCTCCTCCCAGGGGTTATTCGAGATATCTTAATCGAAACCCTAGTAACGAGGCATTGGCTACCTTAAGAGAGTCATAGTGACTCGTCCCAATTGCTCACCCAGTTTGCCATTTTGTCTTACTGTGGCCAGACTGCCAGAAGCGGTATGTCACTAGTTGTGTATCATAAAAGAGTCATCGTTACTCCTCCCAGGGGTTATTCGAGATATCTTAATCGAAACCCTAGTAACGAATCATTGGCTACCTAAAGAGAGTCATAGTTACTCGACCCAATTGCTCACCCAGTCCAACATTTATTCTTACTGCGACCAGTCTGCCAGAAGCGATATGTCACCAGTTGTGTATCTTAAAAGAGTAATCGTTACTCCTCCCACGGGTTATTCGAGATATCTTAATCGAAACCCTAGTAACGAGGCATTGGCTACCTTAAGAGAGTCATAGTTACTCGTCCCAATTGCTCACCCAGTCCAACATTTTCTCTTACTGCAGCCAGTCTGCCAGAAGCAATTTGTCACTAGTTGTGTATCATAAAGAGTCATCGTTTCTCCTCCCAGGGGTTATTCGAGATATATTAATCGACACCCTAGTAACGAGGCATTGGCTACCTTAACAGAGACATAGTTACTCGTCCCAAATGCTCACCCAGTCTGCCATTTTGTCTTACTGTGGCCAGTCGGCCAGAAGCGATATGTCACTAGTTGTGTATCATAAAAGAGTCATCGTTACTCCTCAAAGGGGTTATTCGAGATATCTTAATCGAAACCCTAGTAACGAGTCATTGGCTACCTTAAGAGAGTCATAGTTACTCGTCCCAATTGCTCACACAGTCTGCCATTTTTTCTTACTGCGGCCAGACTGCCAGAAGCGATATGTCACTAGTTGTGTATCATAAAAGAGTCATCGTTACTCCTCACAGGGGTTATTAGAGTTATCTTAATCGAAACCCTAGTAACGAGGCATTGGCTACCTTAAGAGAGTCATAGTTACTTGTCCCAATTGCTCACCCAGTCCAACATTTTCTCTTACTGCAGCCAGTCTGCCAGAATCAATTTGTCACTAGTTGTGTATCATAAAAGAGTCATCGTTTCTCCTCCCAGGGGTTATTCAAGATATCTTAATCAAAACCCTATTAACGAGGCATTGGCTACCTAAAGAGAGTCATAGTTACTCGTCCCAATTGCTCACCTTTTCTGAAATTTTTCTTACTGTGGCCAGTCTGCCAGAAGCGATATGTCACTAGCTGTGTATCATAAAAGAGTCATCGTTACTCCTCAAAGGGGTTATTCGAGATATCTTAATCGAAACCCTAGTAACGAGGCATTGGCTACCTAAAGAGAGTCATAGTTACTCGCCCCAATTGCTCACCCAGTCCAACATTTATTCTTATTGTGACCAGTCTGCCAGAATCGATATGTCACTAGTTGTGTATCATAAAAGAGTCATTGTTACACTTCCCAGGGGTTATTCGAGATATCTTAATCGAAACCCTAGTAACGAGGCATTGGCTACCTAAAGAGAGTCATAGTTACTCGTCCCAATTGCTCACCCAGTCCAACATTTATTCTTACTTGCGACCAGTCTGCCAGAAGCGATATGTCACTAGTTGTGTATCTTAAAAGAGTAATCGTTACTCCTCCCAGGGGTTATTCGAGATATCTTAATCGAAACCCTAGTAACGAGGCATTGGCTACCTTAAGAGAGTCATAGTTACTCGTCCCAATTGCTCACCCAGTCCAACATTTTCTCTTACTGCAGCCAGTCTGCCAGAAACAATTTGTCACTAGTTGTGTATCATAAAGAGTCATCGTTTCTCCTCCCAGGGGTTATTCGAGATATCTTAATCGAAACCCTAGTAACGAGGCATTGGCTACCTTAACAGAGTCATAGTTTCTCGTACCAAATGCTCACCTAGTCTGCCATTTTGTCTTACTGTGGCCAGTCTGCCAGAAGCGATATGTCACTAGTTGTGTATCATAAAAAGTCATCGTTACTCCTCCCAGGGGTTATTCGAGATATCTTAATCGAAACCCTAATAACGAGGCATTGGCTACCTAAAGAGAGTCATAGTTACTCGTCCCAATTGCCCACCGATTCTGAAATTTTTCTTACTGTGGCCAGTCTGTCAGAAGCGATATGTCACTAGCTCTGTATCATAAAAGAGTCATCGTTACTCCTCCCAGGGGTTATTCGAGATATCTTAATCGAAACCCTAGTAATGAGGCATTGGCTACCTAAAGAGAGTCATAGTTACTCGTCCCAATTGCTCACCTATTCTGAAATTTTTCTTACTGTGGCCAGTCTGCCAGAAGCGATATGTCACTAGCTGTGTATCATAAAAGAGTCATCGTTACTCCTCAAAGGGGTTATTCGAGATATCTTAATCGAAACCCTAGTAAAGAGGCATTGGCTACCTAAAGAGAGTCATAGTTACTCGCCCCAATTGCTCACCCAGTCCAACATTTATTCTTACTGCGACCAGTCTGCCAGAATCGATATGTCACTAGTTGTGTATCATAAAAGAGTCATCGTTACACTTCCCAGGGGTTATTCGAGATATCTTAATCGAAACCCTAGTAACGAGGCATTGGCTACCTTAAGAGAGTCATAGTTACTCGTCCCAATTGCTCACCCAGTCGAACATTTTCACTTACTGCAGCCAGTCTGCCAGAAGCAATATGTCACTAGTTGTGTATCATAAAAGAGTCATCGTTTCTCCTCCCAGGGGTTATTCGAGATATCTTAATCGAAACCCTAGTAACGAGGCATTGGCTACCTTAAGAGAGTCATAGTTACTCGTTTCAATTGCTCACCCTGTTTGCCATTTTGTCTTACTGTGGCCAGTCTGCCAGAAGGGATATGTCACTAGTTGTGTATCATAAAAGAGTCATCGTTACTCCTCCCAGGGGTTATTCGAGATAACTTAATCGAAACCCTAGTAACGAGGCATTGGCAACCTAAAGAGAGTCATAGTTACTCGTCCCAATTGCTCACCGATTCTGCCATTTTTTCTTACTGTGGCCAGTCTGCCAGAAGCGATATGTCACTAGTTGTGTATCATAAAAGAGTCATCGTTACTCCTCAAAGGGGTTATTCGAGATATCTTAATCGAAACCCTAGTAACGAGTCATTGGCTACCTTAAGAGAGTCATAGTTACTCGTCCCAATTGCTCACACAGTTTGCCATTTTTTCTTACTGCGGCCAGTCTGCCAGAAGCGATATGTCACTAGTTGTGTATCATAAAAGAGTCATCGTTACTCCTCGCAGGGGTTATTAGAGTTATCTTAATCGAAACCCTTGTAACGAGGCATTGGCTACCTTAAGAGAGTCATAGTTACTCGTCCCAATTGCTCACCCAGTCCAACATTTTCTCTTACTGCAGCCAGTCTGCCAGAAGCAATTTGTCACTAGTTGTGTATCATAAAAGAGTCATCGTTTCTCCTCCCAGGGGTTATTCGAGATATCTTAATCGAAACCCTAGTAATGAGGCATTGGCTACCTAAAGAGAGTCATAGTTACTCGTCCCAATTGCTCACCTTTTCTGAAATTTTTCTTACTGTGGCCAGTCTGCCATAAGCGATATGTCACTAGCTGTGTATCATAAAAGAGTCATCGTTACTCCTCAAAGGGGTTATTCGAGATATCTTAATCGAAACCCTAGTAAAGAGGCATTGGCTACCTAAAGAGAGTCATAGTTACTCGCCCCAATTGCTCACCCAGTCCAACATTTATTCTTACTGCGACCAGTCTGCCAGAATCGATATGTCACTAGTTGTGTATCATAAAAGAGTCATCGTTACACTTCCCAGGGGTTATTCGAGATATCTTAATCGAAACCCTAGTAACGAGGCATTGGCTACCTTAAGAGAGTCATAGTTACTCGTCCCAATTGCTCACCCAGTCGAACATTTTCACTTACTGCAGCCAGTCTGCCAGAAGCAATATGTCACTAGTTGTGTATCATAAAAGAGTCATCGTTTCTCCTCCCAGGGGTTATTCGAGATATCTTAATCGAAACCCTAGTAACGAGGCATTGGCTACCTTAAGAGAGTCATAGTTACTCGTCCCAATTGCTCACCCTGTTTGCCATTTTGTCTTACTGTGGCCAGTCTGCCAGAAGGGATATGTCACTAGTTGTGTATCATAAAAGAGTCATCGTTACTCCTCCCAGGGGTTATTCGAGATAACTTAATCGAAACCCTAGTAACGAGGCATTGGCTACCTAAAGAGAGTCATAGTTACTCGTCCCAATTGCTCACCGATTCTGCCATTTTTTCTTACTGTGGCCAGTCTGCCAGAAGCGATATGTCACTAGTTGTGTATCATAAAAGAGTCATCGTTACTCCTCAAAGGGGTTATTCGAGATATCTTAATCGAAACCCTAGTAACGAGTCATTGGCTACCTTAAGAGAGTCATAGTTACTCGTCCCAATTGCTTACACAGTTTGCCATTTTTTCTTACTGCGGCCAGTCTGCCAGAAGCGATATGTCACTAGTTGTGTATCATAAAAGGGTCATCGTTACTCCTCGCAGGGGTTATTAGAGTTATCTTAATCGAAACCCATGTAACGAGGCATTGGCTACCTTAAGAGAGTCATAGTTACTCGTCCCAATTGCTCACCCAGTCCAACATTTTCTCTTACTGCAGCCAGTCTGCCAGAAGCAATTTGTCACTAGTTGTGTATCATAAAAGAGTCATCGTTTCTCCTCCCAGGGGTTATTCGAGATAACTTAATCGAAACCCTAGTAACGAGGCATTGGCTACCTAAAGAGAGTCATAGTTACTCGTCCCAATTGCTCACCGATTCTGCCATTTTTTCTTACTGTGGCCAGTCTGCCAGAAGCGATATGTCACTAGTTGTGTATCATAAAAGAGTCATCGTTACTCCTCAAAGGGGTTATTCGAGATATCTTAATCGAAACCCTAGTAACGAGTCATTGGCTACCTTAAGAGAGTCATAGTTACCCGTCCCAATTGCTCACACAGTTTGCCATTTTTTCTTACTGCGGCCAGTCTGCCAGAAGCGATATGTCACTAGTTGTGTATCATAAAAGGGTCATCGTTACTCCTCGCAGGGGTTATTAGAGTTATCTTAATCGAAACCCTTGTAACGAGGCATTGGCTACCTTAAGAGAGTCATAGTTACTCGTCCCAATTGCTCACCCAGTCCAACATTTTCTCTTACTGCAGCCAGTCTGCCAGAAGCAATTTGTCACTAGTTGTGTATCATAAAAGAGTCATCGTTTCTCTTCCCAGGGGTTATTCGAGATATCTTAATCGAAACTCTAGTAACGTGGCATTGGCTACCTAAAGAGAGTCATAGTTACTCGTCCCAATTGCTCACCGATTCTGCAATTTTTTCTTACTGCAGCCAGTCTGCCAGAAGCGATATGTCACTAGTTGTGTATCATAAAAGAGTCATCGTAACTC
Organism: Schistocerca gregaria; assembly: GCF_023897955.1. Lineage (NCBI taxonomy): Eukaryota > Metazoa > Arthropoda > Insecta > Orthoptera > Acrididae > Schistocerca > Schistocerca gregaria. The sequence goes on from NC_064931.1 coordinate 8,172,982, forward strand.
CACCCAGGGGTTATTCGAGATATCCTAATCGAAACCCTAGTAACGAGGCATTGGCTACCTAAAGAGAGTCATAGTTACTCGCCCAATTGCTCACCGATTCTGCCATTTTTTCTTACTGTGGCCAGTCTGCCAGAAGCGATATGTCACTAGTTGTGTATCATAAAAGAGTCATCGTAACTCCACCCAGGGGTTATTCGAGATATCTTAATCGAAACCCTAGTAACGAGGCATTGGCTACCTAAAGAGAGTCATAGTTACTCGTCCCAATTGCTCACCGATTCTGCCATTTTTTCTTACTGTGGCCAGTCTGCCAGAAGCGATATGTCACTAGCTGTGTATCATAAAAGAGTCATCGTTACTCCTCGAAGGGGTTATTCGAGATATCTCAATCGAAACCCTAGTAACGAGGCATTGGCTACCTAAAGAGAGTCATAGTTACTCGCCCCAATTGCTCACCCAGTCCAACATTTATTCTTATTGTGACCAGTCTGCCAGAATCGATATGTCACTAGTTGTGTATCATAAAAGAGTCATTGTTACACTTCCCAGGGGTTATTCGAGATATCTTAATCGAAACCCTAGTAACGAGGCATTGGCTACCTAAAGAGAGTCATAGTTACTCGTCCCAATTGCTCACCCAGTCCAACATTTATTCTTACTTGCGACCAGTCTGCCAGAAGCGATATGTCACTAGTTGTGTATCTTAAAAGAGTAATCGTTACTCCTCCCAGGGGTTATTCGAGATATCTTAATCGAAACCCTAGTAACGAGGCATTGGCTACCTTAAGAGAGTCATAGTTACTCGTCCCAATTGCTCACCCAGTCCAACATTTTCTCTTACTGCAGCCAGTCTGCCAGAAACAATTTGTCACTAGTTGTGTATCATAAAGAGTCATCGTTTCTCCTCCCAGGGGTTATTCGAGATATCTTAATCGAAACCCTAGTAACGAGGCATTGGCTACCTTAACAGAGTCATAGTTTCTCGTACCAAATGCTCACCTAGTCTGCCATTTTGTCTTACTGTGGCCAGTCTGCCAGAAGCGATATGTCACTAGTTGTGTATCATAAAAAGTCATCGTTACTCCTCCCAGGGGTTATTCGAGATATCTTAATCGAAACCCTAATAACGAGGCATTGGCTACCTAAAGAGAGTCATAGTTACTCGTCCCAATTGCCCACCGATTCTGAAATTTTTCTTACTGTGGCCAGTCTGTCAGAAGCGATATGTCACTAGCTCTGTATCATAAAAGAGTCATCGTTACTCCTCCCAGGGGTTATTCGAGATATCTTAATCGAAACCCTAGTAATGAGGCATTGGCTACCTAAAGAGAGTCATAGTTACTCGTCCCAATTGCTCACCTATTCTGAAATTTTTCTTACTGTGGCCAGTCTGCCAGAAGCGATATGTCACTAGCTGTGTATCATAAAAGAGTCATCGTTACTCCTCAAAGGGGTTATTCGAGATATCTTAATCGAAACCCTAGTAAAGAGGCATTGGCTACCTAAAGAGAGTCATAGTTACTCGCCCCAATTGCTCACCCAGTCCAACATTTATTCTTACTGCGACCAGTCTGCCAGAATCGATATGTCACTAGTTGTGTATCATAAAAGAGTCATCGTTACACTTCCCAGGGGTTATTCGAGATATCTTAATCGAAACCCTAGTAACGAGGCATTGGCTACCTTAAGAGAGTCATAGTTACTCGTCCCAATTGCTCACCCAGTCGAACATTTTCACTTACTGCAGCCAGTCTGCCAGAAGCAATATGTCACTAGTTGTGTATCATAAAAGAGTCATCGTTTCTCCTCCCAGGGGTTATTCGAGATATCTTAATCGAAACCCTAGTAACGAGGCATTGGCTACCTTAAGAGAGTCATAGTTACTCGTTTCAATTGCTCACCCTGTTTGCCATTTTGTCTTACTGTGGCCAGTCTGCCAGAAGGGATATGTCACTAGTTGTGTATCATAAAAGAGTCATCGTTACTCCTCCCAGGGGTTATTCGAGATAACTTAATCGAAACCCTAGTAACGAGGCATTGGCAACCTAAAGAGAGTCATAGTTACTCGTCCCAATTGCTCACCGATTCTGCCATTTTTTCTTACTGTGGCCAGTCTGCCAGAAGCGATATGTCACTAGTTGTGTATCATAAAAGAGTCATCGTTACTCCTCAAAGGGGTTATTCGAGATATCTTAATCGAAACCCTAGTAACGAGTCATTGGCTACCTTAAGAGAGTCATAGTTACTCGTCCCAATTGCTCACACAGTTTGCCATTTTTTCTTACTGCGGCCAGTCTGCCAGAAGCGATATGTCACTAGTTGTGTATCATAAAAGAGTCATCGTTACTCCTCGCAGGGGTTATTAGAGTTATCTTAATCGAAACCCTTGTAACGAGGCATTGGCTACCTTAAGAGAGTCATAGTTACTCGTCCCAATTGCTCACCCAGTCCAACATTTTCTCTTACTGCAGCCAGTCTGCCAGAAGCAATTTGTCACTAGTTGTGTATCATAAAAGAGTCATCGTTTCTCCTCCCAGGGGTTATTCGAGATATCTTAATCGAAACCCTAGTAATGAGGCATTGGCTACCTAAAGAGAGTCATAGTTACTCGTCCCAATTGCTCACCTTTTCTGAAATTTTTCTTACTGTGGCCAGTCTGCCATAAGCGATATGTCACTAGCTGTGTATCATAAAAGAGTCATCGTTACTCCTCAAAGGGGTTATTCGAGATATCTTAATCGAAACCCTAGTAAAGAGGCATTGGCTACCTAAAGAGAGTCATAGTTACTCGCCCCAATTGCTCACCCAGTCCAACATTTATTCTTACTGCGACCAGTCTGCCAGAATCGATATGTCACTAGTTGTGTATCATAAAAGAGTCATCGTTACACTTCCCAGGGGTTATTCGAGATATCTTAATCGAAACCCTAGTAACGAGGCATTGGCTACCTTAAGAGAGTCATAGTTACTCGTCCCAATTGCTCACCCTGTTTGCCATTTTGTCTTACTGTGGCCAGTCTGCCAGAAGGGATATGTCACTAGTTGTGTATCATAAAAGAGTCATCGTTACTCCTCCCAGGGGTTATTCGAGATAACTTAATCGAAACCCTAGTAACGAGGCATTGGCTACCTAAAGAGAGTCATAGTTACTCGTCCCAATTGCTCACCGATTCTGCCATTTTTTCTTACTGTGGCCAGTCTGCCAGAAGCGATATGTCACTAGTTGTGTATCTTAAAAGAGTAATCGTTACTCCTCCCAGGGGTTATTCGAGATATCTTAATCGAAACCCTAGTAACGAGGCATTGGCTACCTTAAGAGAGTCATAGTTACTCGTCCCAATTGCTCACCCAGTCCAACATTTTCTCTTACTGCAGCCAGTCTGCCAGAAACAATTTGTCACTAGTTGTGTATCATAAAGAGTCATCGTTTCTCCTCCCAGGGGTTATTCGAGATATCTTAATCGAAACCCTAGTAACGAGGCATTGGCTACCTTAACAGAGTCATAGTTTCTCGTACCAAATGCTCACCTAGTCTGCCATTTTGTCTTACTGTGGCCAGTCTGCCAGAAGCGATATGTCACTAGTTGTGTATCATAAAAAGTCATCGTTACTCCTCCCAGGGGTTATTCGAGATATCTTAATCGAAACCCTAATAACGAGGCATTGGCTACCTAAAGAGAGTCATAGTTACTCGTCCCAATTGCCCACCGATTCTGAAATTTTTCTTACTGTGGCCAGTCTGTCAGAAGCGATATGTCACTAGCTCTGTATCATAAAAGAGTCATCGTTACTCCTCCCAGGGGTTATTCGAGATATCTTAATCGAAACCCTAGTAATGAGGCATTGGCTACCTAAAGAGAGTCATAGTTACTCGTCCCAATTGCTCACCTATTCTGAAATTTTTCTTACTGTGGCCAGTCTGCCAGAAGCGATATGTCACTAGCTGTGTATCATAAAAGAGTCATCGTTACTCCTCAAAGGGGTTATTCGAGATATCTTAATCGAAACCCTAGTAAAGAGGCATTGGCTACCTAAAGAGAGTCATAGTTACTCGCCCCAATTGCTCACCCAGTCCAACATTTATTCTTACTGCGACCAGTCTGCCAGAATCGATATGTCACTAGTTGTGTATCATAAAAGAGTCATCGTTACACTTCCCAGGGGTTATTCGAGATATCTTAATCGAAACCCTAGTAACGAGGCATTGGCAACCTAAAGAGAGTCATAGTTACTCGTCCCAATTGCTCACCGATTCTGCCATTTTTTCTTACTGTGGCCAGTCTGCCAGAAGCGATATGTCACTAGTTGTGTATCATAAAAGAGTCATCGTTACTCCTCAAAGGGGTTATTCGAGATATCTTAATCGAAACCCTAGTAACGAGTCATTGGCTACCTTAAGAGAGTCATAGTTACTCGTCCCAATTGCTCACACAGTTTGCCATTTTTTCTTACTGCGGCCAGTCTGCCAGAAGCGATATGTCACTAGTTGTGTATCATAAAAGAGTCATCGTTACTCCTCGCAGGGGTTATTAGAGTTATCTTAATCGAAACCCTTGTAACGAGGCATTGGCTACCTTAAGAGAGTCATAGTTACTCGTCCCAATTGCTCACCCAGTCCAACATTTTCTCTTACTGCAGCCAGTCTGCCAGAAGCAATTTGTCACTAGTTGTGTATCATAAAAGAGTCATCGTTTCTCCTCCCAGGGGTTATTCGAGATATCTTAATCGAAACCCTAGTAATGAGGCATTGGCTACCTAAAGAGAGTCATAGTTACTCGTCCCAATTGCTCACCTTTTCTGAAATTTTTCTTACTGTGGCCAGTCTGCCATAAGCGATATGTCACTAGCTGTGTATCATAAAAGAGTCATCGTTACTCCTCAAAGGGGTTATTCGAGATATCTTAATCGAAACCCTAGTAAAGAGGCATTGGCTACCTAAAGAGAGTCATAGTTACTCGCCCCAATTGCTCACCCAGTCCAACATTTATTCTTACTGCGACCAGTCTGCCAGAATCGATATGTCACTAGTTGTGTATCATAAAAGAGTCATCGTTACACTTCCCAGGGGTTATTCGAGATATCTTAATCGAAACCCTAGTAACGAGGCATTGGCTACCTTAAGAGAGTCATAGTTACTCGTCCCAATTGCTCACCCTGTTTGCCATTTTGTCTTACTGTGGCCAGTCTGCCAGAAGGGATATGTCACTAGTTGTGTATCATAAAAGAGTCATCGTTACTCCTCCCAGGGGTTATTCGAGATAACTTAATCGAAACCCTAGTAACGAGGCATTGGCTACCTAAAGAGAGTCATAGTTACTCGTCCCAATTGCTCACCGATTCTGCCATTTTTTCTTACTGTGGCCAGTCTGCCAGAAGCGATATGTCACTAGTTGTGTATCATAAAAGAGTCATCGTTACTCCTCAAAGGGGTTATTCGAGATATCTTAATCGAAACCCTAGTAACGAGTCATTGGCTACCTTAAGAGAGTCATAGTTACTCGTCCCAATTGCTTACACAGTTTGCCATTTTTTCTTACTGCGGCCAGTCTGCCAGAAGCGATATGTCACTAGTTGTGTATCATAAAAGGGTCATCGTTACTCCTCGCAGGGGTTATTAGAGTTATCTTAATCGAAACCCATGTAACGAGGCATTGGCTACCTTAAGAGAGTCATAGTTACTCGTCCCAATTGCTCACCCAGTCCAACATTTTCTCTTACTGCAGCCAGTCTGCCAGAAGCAATTTGTCACTAGTTGTGTATCATAAAAGAGTCATCGTTTCTCCTCCCAGGGGTTATTCGAGATAACTTAATCGAAACCCTAGTAACGAGGCATTGGCTACCTAAAGAGAGTCATAGTTACTCGTCCCAATTGCTCACCGATTCTGCCATTTTTTCTTACTGTGGCCAGTCTGCCAGAAGCGATATGTCACTAGTTGTGTATCATAAAAGAGTCATCGTTACTCCTCAAAGGGGTTATTCGAGATATCTTAATCGAAACCCTAGTAACGAGTCATTGGCTACCTTAAGAGTGTCATAGTTACTCGTCCCAATTGCTCACACAGTTTGCCATTTTTTCTTACTGCGGCCAGTCTGCCAGAAGCGATATGTCACTAGTTGTGTATCATAAAAGGGTCATCGTTACTCCTCGCAGGGGTTATTAGAGTTATCTTAATCGAAACCCTTGTAACGAGGCATTGGCTACCTTAAGAGAGTCATAGTTACTCGTCCCAATTGCTCACCCAGTCCAACATTTTCTCTTACTGCAGCCAGTCTGCCAGAAGCAATTTGTCACTAGTTGTGTATCATAAAAGAGTCATCGTTTCTCCTCCCAGGGGTTATTCGAGATATCTTAATCGAAACTCTAGTAACGTGGCATTGGCTACCTAAAGAGAGTCATAGTTACTCGTCCCAATTGCTCACCGATTCTGCCATTTTTTCTTACTGCAGCCAGTCTGCCAGAAGCGATATGTCACTAGTTGTGTATCATAAAAGAGTCATCGTAACTCCACCCAGGGGTTATTCGAGATATCCTAATCGAAACCCTAGTAACGAGGCATTGGCTACCTAAAGAGAGTCATAGTTACTCGTCCCAATTGCTCACCGATTCTGCCATTTTTTCTTACTGTGGCCAGTCTGCCAGAAGCGATATGTCACTAGTTGTGTATCATAAAAGAGTCATCGTAACTCCACCCAGGGGTTATTCGAGATATCTTAATCGAAACCCTAGTAACGAGGCATTGGCTACCTAAAGAGAGTCATAGTTACTCGTCCCAATTGCTCACCGATTCTGCCATTTTTTCTTACTGTGGCCAGTCTGCCAGAAGCGATATGTCACTAGCTGTGTATCATAAAAGAGTCATCGTTACTCCTCGAAGGGGTTATTCGAGATATCTCAATCGAAACCCTAGTAACGAGGCATTGGCTACCTAAAGAGAGTCATAGTTACTCGCCCCAATTGCTCACCCAGTCCAACATTTATTCTTACTGCGACCAGTCTGCCAGAATCGATATGTCACTAGTTGTGTATCATAAAAAGTCATCGTTACACTTCCCAGGTGTTATTCGAGATATCTTAATCGAAACCCTAGTAACGAGGCATTGGCTACCTAAAGAGAGTCATAGTTACTCGTCCCAATTGCTCACCCAGTCCAACATTTATTCTTACTTGCGACCAGTCTGCCAGAAGGGATATGTCACTAGTTGTGTATCTTAAAAGAGTAATCGTTACTCCTCCCAGGGGTTATTCGAGATATCTTAATCGAAACCCTAGTAACGAGGCATTGGCTACCTTAAGAGAGTCATAGTTACTCGTCCCAATTGCTCACCCAGTCCAACATTTTCTCTTACTGCAGCCAGTCTGCCAGAAACAATTTGTCACTAGTTGTGTATCATAAAGAGTCATCGTTTCTCCTCCCAGGGGTTATTCGAGATATCTTAATCGAAACCCTAGTAACGAGGCATTGGCTACCTTAACAGAGTCATAGTTACTCGTACCAAATGCTCACCCAGTCTGCCATTTTGTCTTACTGTGTCCAGTCTGCCAGAAGCGATATGTCACTAGTTGTGTATCATAAAAAGTCATCGTTACTCCTCCCAGGGGTTATTCGAGATATCTTAATCAAAACCCTATTAACGAGGCATTGGCTACCTAAAGAGAGTCATAGTTACTCGCCCCAATTGCTCACCCAGTCCAACATTTATTCTTACTGCGACCAGTCTGCCAGAATCGATATGTCACTAGTTGTGTATCATAAAAGAGTCATTGTTACACTTCCCAGGGGTTATTCGAGATATCTTAATCGAAACCCTAATAACGAGGCATTGGCTACCTAAAGAGAGTCATAGTTACTCGTCCCAATTGCCCACCGATTCTGAAATTTTTCTTACTGTGGCCAGTCTGCCAGAAGCGATATGTCACTAGCTGTGTATCATAAAAGAGTCATCGTTACTCCTCCCAGGGGTTATTCGAGATATCTTAATCGAAACCCTAGTAATGAGGCATTGGCTACCTAAAGAGAGTCATAGTTACTCGTCCCAATTGCTCACCTTTTCTGAAATTTTTCTTACTGTGGCCAGTCTGCCATAAGCGATATGTCACTAGCTGTGTATCATAAAAGAGTCATCGTTACTCCTCAAAGGGGTTATTCGAGATATCTTAATCGAAACCCTAGTAAAGAGGCATTGGCTACCTAAAAAGAGTCATAGTTACTCGCCCCAATTGCACACCCAGTCCAACATTTATTCTTACTGCGACCAGTCTGCCAGAATCGATATGTCACTAGTTGTGTATCATAAAAGAGTCATCGTTACACTTCCCAGGGGTTATTCGAGATATCTTAATCGAAACCCTAGTAACGAGGCATTGGCTACCTTAAGAGAGTCATAGTTACTCGTCCCAATTGCTCACCCAGTCGAACATTTTCACTTACTGCAGCCAGTCTGCCAGAAGCAATATGTCACTAGTTGTGTATCATAAAAGAGTCATCGTTTCTCCTCCCAGGGGTTATTCGAGATATCTTAATCGAAACCCTAGTAACGAGGCATTGGCTACCTTAAGAGAGTCATAGTTACTCGTCCCAATTGCTCACCCTGTTTGCCATTTTGTCTTACTGTGGCCAGTCTGCCAGAAGGGATATGTCACTAGTTGTGTATCATAAAAGAGTCATCGTTACTCCTCCCAGGGGTTATTCGAGATAACTTAATCGAAACCCTAGTAACGAGGCATTGGCTACCTAAAGAGAGTCATAGTTACTCGTCCCAATTGCTCACCGATTCTGCCATTTTTTCTTACTGTGGCCAGTCTGCCAGAAGCGATATGTCACTAGTTGTGTATCATAAAAGAGTCATCGTTACTCCTCAAAGGGGTTATTCGAGATATCTTAATCGAAACCCTAGTAACGAGTCATTGGCTACCTTAAGAGAGTCATAGTTACTCGTCCCAATTGCTCACACAGTTTGCCATTTTTTCTTACTGCGGCCAGTCTGCCAGAAGCGATATGTCACTAGTTGTGTATCATAAAAGGGTCATCGTTACTCCTCGCAGGGGTTATTAGAGTTATCTTAATCGAAACCCTTGTAACGAGGCATTGGCTACCTTAAGAGAGTCATAGTAACTCGTCCCAATTGCTCACCCAGTCCAACATTTTCTCTTACTGCAGCCAGTCTGCCAGAAGCAATTTGTCACTAGGTGTGTATCATAAAAGAGTCATCGTTTCTCCTCCCAGGGGTTATTCGAGATATCTTAATCGAAACTCTAGTAACGTGGCATTGGCTACCTAAAGAAAGTCATAGTTACTCGTCCCAATTGCTCACCGATTCTGCCATTTTTTCTTACTGCAGCCAGTCTGCCAGAAGCGATATGTCACTAGTTTTGTATCATAAAAGAGTCATCGTAACTCCACCCAGGGGTTATTCGAGATATCCTAATCGAAACCTTAGTAACGAGGCATTGGCTACCTAAAGAGAGTCATAGTTACTCGTCCCAATTGCTCACCGATTCTGCCATTTTTTCTTACTGTGGCCAGTCTGCCAGAAGCGATATGTCACTAGTTGTGTATCATAAGAGAGTCATCGTTACTCCTCCCAGGGGTTATTCGAGATATCTTAATCGAAACCCTAGTAACGAGGCATTGGCTACCTAAAGAGAGTCATAGTTACTCGTCCCAATTGCTCACCTTTTCTGAAATTTTTCTTACTGTGGCCAGTCTGCCAGAAGCGATATGTCACTAGCTGTGTATCATAAAAGAGTCATCGTTACTCCTCAAAGGGGTTATTCGAGATATCTCAATCGAAACCCTAGTAACGAGGCATTGGCTACCTAAAGAGAGTCATAGTTACTCGCCCCAATTGCTCACCCAGTCCAACATTTATTCTTACTGCGACCAGTCTGCCAGAATCGATATGTCACTAGTTGTGTATCATAAAAAGTCATCGTTACACTTCCCAGGTGTTATTCGAGATATCTTAATCGAAACCCTAGTAACGAGGCATTGGCTACCTAAAGAGAGTCATAGTTACTCGTCCCAATTGCTCACCCAGTCCAACATTTATTCTTACTTGCGACCAGTCTGCCAGAAGGGATATGTCACTAGTTGTGTATCTTAAAAGAGTAATCGTTACTCCTCCCAGGGGTTATTCGAGATATCTTAATCGAAACCCTAGTAACGAGGCATTGGCTACCTTAAGAGAGTCATAGTTACTCGTCCCAATTGCTCACCCAGTCCAACATTTTCTCTTACTGCAGCCAGTCTGCCAGAAACAATTTGTCACTAGTTGTGTATCAAAAAGAGTCATCGTTTCTCCTCCCAGGGGTTATTCGAGATATCTTAATCGAAACCCTAGTAACGAGGCATTGGCTACCTTAACAGAGTCATAGTTACTCGTACCAAATGCTCACACAGTCTGCCATTTTGTCTTACTGTGGCCAGTCTGCCAGAAGCGATATGTCACTAGTTGTGTATCATAAAAAGTCATCGTTACTCCTCCCAGGGGTTATTCGAGATGTCTTAATCAAAACCCTATTAACGAGGCATTGGCTACCTAAAGAGAGTCATAGTTACTCGTCCCAATTGCTCACCTTTTCTGAAATTTTTCTTACTGTGGCCAGTCTGCCAGAAGCGATATGTCACTAGCTGTGTATCATAAAAGAGTCATCGTCACTCCTCAAAGGGGTTATTCGAGATATCTTAATCGAAACCCTAGTAACGAGGCATTGGCTACCTAAAGAGAGTCATAGTTACTCGCCCCAATTGCTCACCCAGTCCAACATTTATTCTTACTGCGACCAGTCTGCCAGAATCGATATGTTACTAGTTGTGTATCATAAAAGAGTCATTGTTACACTTCCCAGGGGTTATTCGAGATATCTTAATCGAAACCCTAGTAACGAGGCATTGGCTACCTAAAGAGAGTCATAGTTACTCGTCCCAATTGCTCACCCAGTCCAACATTTATTCTTACTTGCAACCAGTCTGCCAGAAGCGATATGTCACTAGTTGTGTATCTTAAAAGAGTAATCGTTACTCCTCCCAGGGGTTATTCGAGATATCTTAATCGAAACCCTAGTAACGAGGCATTGGCTACCTTAAGAGAGTCATAGTTACTCGTCCCAATTGCTCACCCAGTCCAACATTTTCTCTTACTGCAGCCAGTCTGCCAGAAACAATTTGTCACTAGTTGTGTATCATAAAGAGTCATCGTTTCTCCTCCCAGGGGTTATTCGAGATATCTTAATCGAAACCCTAGTAACGAGGCATTGGCTACCTTAACAGAGTCATAGTTACTCGTACCAAATGCTCACCCAGACTGCCATTTTGTCTTACTGTGGCCAATCTGCCAGAAGCGATATGTCACTAGTTGTGTATCATAAAAAGTCATCGTTACTCCTCCCAGGGGTTATTCGAGACATCTTAATCGAAACCCTAATAACGAGGCATTGGCTACCTAAAGAGAGTCATAGTTACTCGTCCCAATTGCCCACCGATTCTGAAATTTTTCTTACTGTGGCCAGTCTGCCAGAAGCGATATGTCACTAGCTCTGTATCATAAAAGAGTCATCGTTACTCCTCCCAGGGGTTATTCGAGATATCTTAATCGAAACCCTAGTAATGAGGCATTGGCTACCTAAAGAGAGTCATAGTTACTCGTCCCAATTGCTCACCTTTTCTGAAATTTTTCTTACTGTGGCCAGTCTGCCAGAAGCGATATGTCACTAGCTGTGTATCATAAAAGAGTCATCGTTACTCCTCAAAGGGGTTATTCGAGATATCTTAATCGAAACCCTAGTAAAGAGGCATTGGCTACCTAAAGAGAGTCATAGTTACTCGCCCCAATTGCTCACCCAGTCCAACATTTATTCTTACTGCGACCAGTCTGCCAGAATCGATATGTCACTAGTTGTGTATCATAAAAGAGTCATCGTTACACTTCCCAGGGGTTATTCGAGATATCTTAATCGAAACCCTAGTAACGAGGCATTGGCTACCTTAAGAGAGTCATAGTTACTCGTCCCAATTGCTCACCCAGTCGAACATTTTCACTTACTGCAGCCAGTCTGCCAGAAGCAATATGTCACTAGTTGTGTATCATAAAAGAGTCATCGTTTCTCCTCCCAGGGGTTATTCGAGATATCTTAATCGAAACCCTAGTAACGAGGCATTGGCTACCTTAAGAGAGTCATAGTTACTCGTCCCAATTGCTCACCCTGTTTGCCATTTTGTCTTACTGTGGCCAGTCTGCCAGAAGGGATATGTCACTAGTTGTGTATCATAAAAGAGTCATCGTTACTCCTCCCAGGGGTTATTCGAGATAACTTAATCGAAACCCTAGTAACGAGGCATTGGCTACCTAAAGAGAGTCATAGTTACTCGTCCCAATTGCTCACCGATTCTGCCATTTTTTCTTACTGTGGCCAGTCTGCCAGAAGCGATATGTCACTAGTTGTGTATCATAAAAGAGTCATCGTTACTCCTCAAAGGGGTTATTCGAGATATCTTAATCGAAACCCTAGTAACGAGTCATTGGCTACCTTAAGAGAGTCATAGTTACTCGTCCCAATTGCCCACACAGTTTGCCATCTTTTCTTACTGCGGCCAGTCTGCCAGAAGCGATATGTCACTAGTTGTGTATCATAAAAGAGTCATCGTTACTCCTCGCAGGAGTTATTAGAGTTATCTTAATCGAAACTCTTGTAACGAGGCATTGGCTACCTTAAGAGAGTCATAGTTACTCGTCCCAATTGCTCACCCAGTCCAGCATTTTCTCTTACTGCAGCCAGTCTGCCAGAAGCAATTTGTCACTAGTTGTGTATCATAAAAGAGTCATCGTTTCTCCTCCCAGGGGTTATTCGTGATATCTTAATCGAAACTCTAGTAACGTGGCATTGGCTACCTAAAGAGAGTCATAGTTACTCGTCCCAATTGCTCACCGATTCTGCCATTTTTTCTTACTGCAGCAAGTCTGCCAGAAGCGATATGTCACTAGTTGTGTATCATAAAAGAGTCATCGTAACTCCTCCCAGGGGTTATTCGAGATATCCTAATCGAAACCCTAGTAACGAGGCATTGGCTACCTAAAGAGAGTCATAGTTACTCGTCCCAATTGCTCACCGATTCTGCCATTTTTTCTTACTGTGGCCAGTCTGCCAGAAGCGATATGTCACTAGTTGTGTATCATAAAAGAGTCATCGTTACTCCTCCCAGGGGTTATTCGAGATATCTTAATCGAAACCCTAGTAACGAGGCATTGGCTACCTAAAGAGAGTCATAGTTACTCGTCCCAATTGCTCACTTTTCTGAAATTTTTCTTACTGTGGCCAGTCTGCCAGAAGCGATATGTCACTAGCTGTGTATCATAAAAGAGTCATCGTTACTCCTCAAAGGGGTTATTCGAGATATCTCAATCGAAACCCTAGTAACGTGGCATTGGCTACCTAAAGAGAGTCATAGTTACTCGCCCCAATTGCTCACCCAGTCCAACATTTATTCTTACTGCGACCAGTCTGCCAGAATCGATATGTCACAAGTTGTGTATCATAAAAAGTCATCGTTACACTTCCCAGGGGTTATTCGAGATATCTTAATCGAAACCCTAGTAACGAGGCATTGGCTACCTTAAGAGAGTCATAGTTACTCGTCCCAATTGCTCACACAGTCCAACATTTATTCTTACTGCGACAAGTCTGCCAGAAGCGATATGTCACTAGTTGTGTATCATAAAAGAGTCATCGTTACACTTCCCAGGGGTTATTCGAGATATCTTAATCGAAACCCTAGTAACGAGGCATTGGCTACCTTAAGAGTGTCATAGTTACTCGTCCCAATTGCTCACCCAGTCCAACATTTATTCTTACTGCGACCAGTCTGCCAGAAGCGATATGTCACTAGCTCTGTATCATAAAAGAGTCATCGTTACTCCTCCCAGGGGTTATTCGAGATATCTTAATCGAAACCCTAGTAATGAGGCATTGGCTACCTAAAGAGAGTCATAGTTACTCGTCCCAATTGCTCACCTTTTCTGAAATTTTTCCTACTGTGGCCAGTCTGCCAGAAGCGATATGTCACTAGCTGTGTATCATAAAAGAGTCATCGTTACTCCTCAAAGGGGTTATTCGAGATATCTTAATCGAAACCCTAGTAACGAGGCATTGGCTACCTAAAGAGAGTCATAGTTACTCGCCCCAATTGCTCACCCAGTCCAAAATTTTCTCTTACTGCAGCCAGTCTGCCAGAAGCAATTTGTCACTAGTTGTGTATCATAAAAGAGTCGTCGTTTCTCCTCCCAGAGGTTATTCGAGATATCTTAATCAAAACCCTATTAACGAGGCATTGGCTACCTAAAGAGAATCATAGTTACTCGTCCCAATTGCTCACTTTTTCTGAAATTTTTCTTACTGTGGCCAGTCTGCCAGAAGTGATATGTCACTAGCTGTGTATCATAAAAGAGTCATCGTTACTCCTCAAAGGGGTTATTCGAGATATCTTAATCGAAACCCTAGTAACGAGGCATTGGCTACCTAAAGAGAGTCATAGTTACTCGCCCCAATTGCTCACCCAGTCCAACATTTTCTCTTACTGCAGCCAGTCTGCCAGAAGCAATTTGTCACTAGTTGTGTATCATAAAAGAGTCATCATTTCTCCTCCCAGGGGTTATTCGAGATATCTTAATCGAAACCCTAGTAACGAGGCATTGGCTACCTAAAGAGTGTCATAGTTACTCGCCCCAATTGCTCACCCAGTCCAACATTTATTCTTACTGCGACCAGTCTGCCAGAATCGATATGTCACTAGTTGTGTATCATAAAAGAGTCATTGTTACACTTCCCAGGGGTTATTCGAGATATCTTAATCGAAACCCTAGTAACGAGGCATTGGCTACCTTAAGAGAGTCATAGTTACTCGTACCAATTGCTCACCCAGTCCAACATTTATTCTTACTGCGACCAGTCTGCCAGAAGCGATATGTCACTAGTTGTGTATCATAAAAGAGCCATCGTTACACTTCCCAGGGGTTATTCGAGATATCTTAATCGAAACCCTAGTAACGAGGCATTGGCTACCTTAAGAGAATCATAGTTACTCGTCCCAATTGCTCACCCAGTCCAACATTTTCTCTTACTGTAGCCAGTCTGCCAGAAGCAATATGTCACTAGTTGTGTATCATAAAAGGGTCATCGTTTCTCCTCCCAGGGGTTATTCGAGATATCTTAATCGAAACCCTAGTAACGAGGCATTGGCTACCTTAAGAGAGTCATAGTTACTCGTCCCAATTGCTCACCCAGTTTGCCATTTTGTCTTACTGTGGCCAGACTGCCAGAAGCGATATGTCACTAGTTGTGTATCATAAAAGAGTCATCGTTACTCCTCCCAGGGGTTATTCGAGATATCTTAATCGAAACCCTAGTAACGAGTCATTGGCTACCTAAAGAGAGTCATAGTTACTCGTCCCAATTGCCCACCGATTCTGAAATTTTTCTTACTGTGGCCAGTCTGCCAGAAGCGATATGTCACTAGCTCTGTATCATAAAAGAGTCATCGTTACTCCTCCCAGGGGTTATTCGAGATATCTTAATCGAAACCCTAGTAACGAGGCATTGGCTACCTTAAGAGAGTCATAGTTACTCGTCCCAATTGCTCACCCAGTTTGCCATTTTGTCTTACTGTGGCCAGACTGCCAGAAGCGATATGTCACTAGTTGTGTATTTTAAAAGAGTCATCGTTACTCCTCCCAGGGGTTATTCGAGATATCTTAATCGAAACCCTAGTAACGAGGCATTGGCTACCTAAAGAGAGTCATAGTTACTCGCCCCAATTGCTCACCGAGTCCAACATTTATTCTTACTGCGACCAGTCTGCCAGAATCGATATGTCACTAGTTGTGTATCATAAAAGAGTCATCGTTACACTTCCCAGGGGTTATTCGAGATATCTTAATCGAAACCCTAGTAACGAGGCATTGGCTTCCTTAAGAGAGTCATAGTTACTCGTCCCAATTGCTCACCCAGTCGAACATTTTCACTTACTGCAGCCAGTCTGCCAGAAGCAATATGTCACTAGTTGTGTATCATAAAAGAGTCATCGTTTCTCCTCCCACGGGTTATTCGAGATATCTTAATCGAAACCCTAGTAACGAGGCATTGGCTACCTTAAGAGAGTCATAGTTACTCGTCCCAATTGCTCACCCTGTTTGCCATTTTGTATTACTGTGGCCAGTCTGCCAGAAGGGATATGTCACTAGTTGTGTATCATAAAAGAGTCATCGTTACTCCTCCCAGGGGTTATTCGAGATAACTTAATCGAAACCCTAGTAACGAGGCATTGGCTACCTTAAGAGAGTCATAGTTACTCGTCCCAATTGCTCACCCAGTCCAACATTTATTCTTACTGCGACCAGTCTGCCAGAAGCGATATGTCACTAGTTGTGTATCATAAAAGAGTCATCGTTACACTTCCCAGGGGTTATTCGAGATATCTTAATCGAAACCCTAGTAACGAGGCATTGGCTACCTTAAGAGAGTCATAGTTACTCGTCCCAATTGCTCACCCAGTCCAACTTTTATTCTTACTGCGACCAGTCTGCCAGAAGCGATATGTCACTAGTTGTGTATCATAGAAGAGTCATCGTTACTCCTCCCAGGGGTTATTCGAGATATCTTAATCGAAACCCTAGTAACGAGGCATTGGCTACCTAAAGAGAGTCATAGTTACTCGTCCCAATTGCTCACCTTTTCTGAAATTTTTCTTACTGTGGCCAGACTGCCAGAAGCGATATGTCACTAGTTGTGTATCATAAAAGAGTCATCGTTACTCCTCCCAGGGGTTATTCGAGATATCTTAATCGAAACCCTAGTAACGAGGCATTGGCTACCTAAAGAGAGTCATGGTTACTCGACCCAATTGCTCACCCAGTCCAACATTTATTCTTACTGCAGCCAGTCTGCCAGAAGCAATTTGTCACTAGTTGTGTATCATAAAGAGTCATCGTTTCTCCTCCCAGGGGTTATTCGAGATATATTAATCGACACCCTAGTAACGAGGCATTGGCTACCTTAACAGAGTCATAGTTACTCGTCCCAAATGCTCACCCAGTCTGCCATTTTGTCTTACTGTGGCCAGTCGGCCAGAAGCGATATGTCACTAGTTGTGTATCATAAAAGAGTCATCGTTACTCCTCAAAGGGGTTATTCGAGATATCTTAATCGAAACCCTAGTAACGAGTCATTGGCTACCTTAAGAGAGTCATAGTTACTCGTCCCAATTGCTCACACAGTCTGCCATTTTTTCTTACTGCGGCCAGTCTGCCAGAAGCGATATGTCACTAGTTGTGTATCATAAAAGAGTCATCGTTACTCCTCCCAGGGGTTATTCGAGATATCTTAATCGAAACCCTAGTAACGAGGCATTGGCTACCTAAAGAGAGTCATAGTTACTCGACCCAATTGCTCACCCAGTCCAACATTTATTCTTACTGCAGCCAGTCTGCCAGAAGCAATTTGTCACTAGTTGTGTATCATAAAGAGTCATCGTTTCTCCTCCCAGGGGTTATTCGAGATATATTAATCGACACCCTAGTAACGAGGCATTGGCTACCTTAACAGAGTCATAGTTACTCGTCCCAAATGCTCACCCAGTCTGCCATTTTGTCTTACTGTGGCCAGTCGGCCAGAAGCGATATGTCACTAGTTGTGTATCATAAAAGAGTCATCGTTACTCCTCAAAGGGGTTATTCGAGATATCTTAATCGAAACCCTAGTAACGAGTCATTGGCTACCTTAAGAGAGTCATAGTTACTCGTCCCAATTGCTCACACAGTCTGCCATTTTTTCTTACTGCGGCCAGTCTGCCAGAAGCGATATGTCACTAGTTGTGTATCATAAAAGAGTCATCGTTACTCCTCACAGGGGTTATTAGAGTTATCTTAATCGAAACCCTAGTAACGAGGCATTGGCTACCTTAAGAGAGTCATAGTTGCTCGTCCCAATTGCTCACCCAGTCCAACATTTTCTCTTACTGCAGCCAGTCTGCCAGAAGCAATTTGTCACTAGTTGTGTATCATAAAAGAGTCATCGTTTCTCCTCCCAGGGGTTATTCGAAATATCTTAATCAAAACCCTATTAACGAGGCATTGTCTACCTAAAGAGAGTCATAGTAACTCGTCCCAATTGCTCACCTTTTCTGAAATTTTTCTTACTGTGGCCAGTCTGCCAGAAGCGATATGTCACTAGCTGTGTATCATAAAAGAGTCATCGTTACTCCTCAAAGGGGTTATTCGAGATATCTTAATCGAAACCCTAGTAACGAGGCATTGGCTACCTAAAGAGAGTCATAGTTACTCGCCCCAATTGCTCACCCAGTCCAACATTTATTCTTACTGCGACCAGTCTGCCAGAATCGATATGTCACTAGTTGTGTATCATAAAAGAGTCATTGTTACACTTCCCAGGGGTTATTCGAGATATCTTAATCGAAACCCTAGTAACGAGGCATTGGCTACCTAAAGAGAGTCATAGTTACTCGTCCCAATTGCTCACCCAGTCCAACATTTATTCTTACTTGCGACCAGTCTGCCAGAAGCGATATGTCACTAGTTGTGTATCTTAAAAGAGTAATCGTTACTCCTCCCAGGGGTTATTCGAGATATCTTAATCGAAACCCTTGTAACGAGGCATTGGCTACCTTAAGAGAGTCATAGTTACTCGTCCCAATTGCTCACCCAGTCCAACATTTTCTCTTACTGCAGCCAGTCTGCCAGAAACAATTTGTCACTAGTTGTGTATCATAAAGAGTCATCGTTTCTCCTTCCAGGGGTTATTCGGGATATCTTAATCGAAACCCTAGTAACGAGGCATTGGCTACCTTAACAGAGTCATAGTTACTCGTACCAAATGCTCACCCAGTCTGCCATTTTGTCTTACTGTGGCCAGTCTGCCAGAAGCGATATGTCACTAGTTGTGTATCATAAAAAGTCATCGTTACTCCTCCCAGGGGTTATTCGAGATATCTTAATCGAAACCCTAATAACGAGGCATTGGCTACCTAAAGAGAGTCATAGTTACTCGTCCCAATTGCCCACCGATTCTGAAATTTTTCTTACTGTGGCCAGTCTGCCAGAAGCGATATGTCACTAGCTCTGTATCATAAAAGAGTCATCGTTACTCCTCCCAGGGGTTATTCGAGATATCTTAATCGAAACCCTAGTAATGAGGCATTGGCTACCTAAAGAGAGTCATAGTTACTCGCCCCAATTGCTCACCCAGTCCAACATTTATTCTTACTGCGACCAGTCTGCCAGAATCGATATGTCACTAGTTGTGTATCATAAAAACTCATCGTTACACTTCCCAGGGGTTATTCGAGATATCTTAATCGAAACCCTAGTAACGAGGCATTGGCTACCTTAAGAGAGTCATAGTTACTCGTCCCAATTGCTCACCCAGTCCAACATTTATTCTTACTGCGACAAGTCTGCCAGAAGCGATATGTCACTAGTTGTGTATCATAAAAGAGTCATCGTTACACTTCCCAGGGGTTATTCGAGATATCTTAATCGAAACCCTAGTAACGAGGCATTGGCTACCTTAAGAGAGTCATAGTTACTCGTCCCAATTGCTCACCCAGTCCAACATTTTCTCTTACTGTAGCCAGTCTGCCAGAAGCAACATGTCACTAGTTGTGTATCATAAAAGAGTCATCGTTTCTCCTCCCAGTGGTTATTCGAGATATCTTAATCGAAACCCTAGTAACGAGGCATTGGCTACCTTAAGAGTGTCATAGTGACTCGTCCCAATTGCTCACCCAGTTTGCCATTTTGTCTTACTGTGGCCAGACTGCCAGAAGCGATATGTCACTAGTTGTGTATCATAAAAGAGTCATCGTTACTCCTCCCAGGGGTTATTCGAGATATCTTAATCGAAACCCTAGTAACGAGGCATTGGCTACCTAAAGAGAGTCATAGTTAGTCGTCCCAATTGCTCACCCAGTCCAACATTTTCTCTTACTGCAGCCAGTCTGCCAGAAGCAATTTGTCACTAGTTGTGTATCATAAAGAGTCATCGTTTCTCCTCCCAGGGGTTATTCGAGATATATTAATCGACACCCTAGTAACGAGGCATTGGCTACCTTAACAGAGTCATAGTTACTCGTCCCAAATGCTCACCCAGTCTGCCATTTTGTCTTACTGTGGCCAGTCGGCCAGAAGCGATATGTCACTAGTTGTGTATCATAAAAGAGTCATCGTTACTCCTCAAAGGGGTTATTCGAGATATCTTAATCGAAACCCTAGTAACGAGTCATTGGCAACCTTAAGAGAGTCATAGTTACTCGTCCCAATTGCTCACACAGTCTGCCATTTTTTCTTACTGCGGCCAGTCTGCCAGAAGCGATATGTCACTAGTTGTGTATCATAAAAGAGTCATCGTTACTCCTCACAGGGGTTATTAGAGTTATCTTAATCGAAACCCTAGTAACGAGGCATTGGCTACCTTAAGAGAGTCATAGTTGCTCGTCCCAATTGCTCACCCAGTCCAACATTTTCTCTTATTGCAGCCAGTCTGCCAGAAGCAATTTGTCACTAGTTGTGTATCATAAAAGAGTCATCGTTTCTCCTCCCAGGGGTTATTCGAGATATCTTAATCAAAACCCTATTAACGAGGCATTGTCTACCTAAAGAGAGTCATAGTTACTCGTCCCAATTGCTCACCTTTTCTGAAATTTTTCTTACTGTGGCCAGTCTGCCAGAAGCGACATGTCACTAGCTGTGTATCATAAAAGAGTCATCGTTACTCCTCAAAGGGGTTATTCGAGATATCTTAATCGAAACACTAGTAACGAGGCATTGGCTACCTAAAGAGAGTCATAGTTACTCGCCCCAATTGCTCACCCAGTCCAACATTTATTCTTACTGCGACCAGTCTGCCAGAATCGATATGTCACTAGTTGTGTATCATAAAAGAGTCATTGTTACACTTCCCAGGGGTTATTCGAGAGATCTTAATCGAAACCCTAGTAACGAGGCATTGGCTACCGAAAGAGAGTCATAGTTACTCGTCCCAATTGCTCACCCAGTCCAACATTTATTCTTACTTGCGACCAGTCTGCCAGAAGGGATATGTCACTAGTTGTGTATCTTAAAAGAGTAATCGTTACTCCTCCCAGGGGTTATTCGAGATATCTTAATCGAAACCCTAGTAACGAGGCATTGGCTACCTTAAGAGAGTCATAGTTACTCGTCCCAATTGCTCACCCAGTCCAACATTTTCTCTTACTGCAGCCAGTCTGCCAGAAACAATTTGTCACTAGTTGTGTATCATAAAGAGTCATCGTTTCTCCTCCCAGGGGTTATTCGAGATATCTTAATCGAAACCCTAGTAACGAGGCATTGGCTACCTTAACAGAGTCATAGTTACTCGTACCAAATGCTCACCCAGTCTGCCATTTTGTCTTACTGTGGCCAGTCTGCCAGAAGCGATATGTCACTAGTTGTGTATCATAAAAAGTCATCGTTACTCCTCCCAGGGGTTATTCGAGATATCTTAATCGAAACCCTAATAACGAGGCATTGGCTACCTAAAGAGAGTCATAGTTACTCGTCCCAATTACCCACCGATTCTGAAATTTTTCTTACTGTGGCCAGTCTGCCAGAAGCGATATGTCACTAGCTCTGTATCATAAAAGAGTCATCGTTACTCCTCCCAGGGGTTATTCGAGATATCTTAATCGAAACCCTAGTAATGAGGCATTGGCTACCTAAAGAGAGTCATAGTTACTCGTCCCAATTGCTCACCTTTTCTGAAATTTTTCTTACTGTGGCCAGTCTGCCAGAAGCGATATGTCACTAGCTGTGTATCATAAAAGAGTCATCGTTACTCCTCAAAGGGTTTATTCTAGATATCTTAATCGAAACCCTAGTAAAGAGGCATTGGCTACCTAAAGAGAGTCATAGTTACTCGCCCCAATTGCTCACCCAGTCCAACATTTATTCTTACTGCGACCAGTCTGCCAGAATCGATATGTCACTAGTTGTGTATCATAAAAGAGTCATCGTTACACTTTCCAGGGGTTATTCGAGATATCTTAATCGAAACCCTAGTAACGAGGCATTGGCTACCTTAAGAGAGTCATAGTTACTCGTCCCAATTGCTCACCCAGTCGAACATTTTCACTTACTGCAGCCAGTCTGCCAGAAGCAATATGTCACTAGTTGTGTATCATAAAAGAGTCATCGTTTCTCCTCCCAGGGGTTATTCGAGATATCTTAATCGAAACCCTAGTAACGAGGCATTGGCTACCATAAGAGAGTCATAGTTACTCGTCCCAATTGCTCACCCTGTTTGCCATTTTGTCTTACTGTGGCCAGTCTGCCAGAAGGGATATGTCACTAGTTGTGTAACATAAAAGAGTCATCGTTACTCCTCCCAGGGGTTATTCGAGATAACTTAATCGAAACCCTAGTAACGAGGCATTGGCTACCTAAAGAGAGTCATAGTTACTCGTCCCAATTGCTCACCGATTCTGCCATTTTTTCTTACTGTGGCCAGTCTGCCAGAAGCGATATGTCACTAGTTGTGTATCATAAAAGAGTCATCGTTACTCCTCAAAGGGGTTATTCGAGATATCTTAATCGAAACCCTAGTAACGAGTCATTGGCTACCTTAAGAGAGTCATAGTTACTCGTCCCAATTGCTCACACAGTTTGCCATTTTTTCTTACTGCGGCCAGTCTGCCAGAAGCGATATGTCACTAGTTGTGTATCATAAAAGAGTCATCGTTACTCCTCGCAGGGGTTATTAGAGTTATCTTAATCGAAACCCTTGTAACGAGGCATTGGCTACCTTAAGAGAGTCATAGTTACTCGTCCCAATTGCTCACCCAGTCCAACATTTTCTCTTACTGCAGCCAGTCTGCCAGAAGCAATTTGTCACTAGTTGTGTATCATAAAAGAGTCATCGTTTCTCCTCCCAGGGGTTATTCGAGATATCTTAATCGAAACTCTAGTAACGAGGCACTGGCTACCTAAAGAGAGTCATAGTTACTCGTCCCAATTGCTCACCGAATCTGCCATTTTTTCTTACTGCAGCCAGTCTGCCAGAAGCGATATGTCACTAGTTGTGTATCATAAAAGAGTCATCGTTACTCCTCCCAGGGGTTATTCGAGATATCTTAATCGAAACCCTAGTAACGAGGCATTGGCTACCTAAAGAGAGTCATAGTTACTCGTCCCAATTGCTCACCTTTTCTGAAATTTTTCTTACTGTGGCCAGTCTGCCAGAAGCGATATGTCACTAGCTGTGTATCATAAAAGAGTCATCGTTACTCCTCAAAGGGGTTATTCGAGATATCTCAATCGAAACCCTAGTAACGAGGCATTGGCTACCTAAAGAGAGTCATAGTTACTCGACCCAATTGCTCACCCAGTCCAACATTTATTCTTACTGCGACCAGTCTGCCAGAAGCGATATGTCACCAGTTGTGTATCTTAAAAGAGTAATCGTTACTCCTCCCACGGGTTATTCGAGATATCTTAATCGAAACCCTAGTAACGAGGCATTGGCTACCTTAAGAGAGTCATAGTTACTCGTCCCAATTGCTCACCCAGTCCAACATTTTCTCTTACTGCAGCCAGTCTGCCAGAAGCAATTTGTCACTAGTTGTGTATCATAAAGAGTCATCGTTTCTCCTCCCAGGGGTTATTCGAGATATATTAATCGAAACCCTAGTAACGAGTCATTGGCTACCTTAAGAGAGTCATAGTTACTCGTCCCAATTGCTCACACAGTTTGCCATTTTTTCTTACTGCGGCCAGTCTTCCAGAAGCGATATGTCACTAGTTGTGTATCATAAAAGAGTCATCGTTACTCCTCCCAGGGGTTATTCGAGATATCTTAATCGAAACCCTAGTAACGAGGCATTGGCTACCTAAAGAGAGTCATAGTTACTCGACCCAATTGCTCACCCAGTCCAACATTTATTCTTACTGCGACCAGTCTGCCAGAAGCGATATGTCACCAGTTGTGTATCTTAAAAGAGTAATCGTTACTCCTCCCACGGGTTATTCGAGATATCTTAATCGAAACCCTAGTAACGAGGCATTGGCTACCTTAAGAGAGTCATAGTTACTCGTCCCAATTGCTCACCCAGTCCAACATTTTCTCTTACTGCAGCCAGTCTGCCAGAAGCAATTTGTCACTAGTTGTGTATCATAAAGAGTCATCGTTTCTCCTCCCAGGGGTTATTCGAGATATATTAATCGAAACCCTAGTAACGAGGCATTGGCTACCTTAAGAGAGTCATAGTTACTCGTCCCAATTGCTCACCCTGTTTGCCATTTTGTCTTACTGTGGCCAGTCTGCCAGAAGCGATATGTCACTAGTAGTGTATCGTAAAAGAGTCATCGTTACTCCTCCCAGGGATTATTCGAGATATCTTAATCGAAACCCTAGTAACGAGGCATTGGCTACCTAAAGAGAGTCATAGTTACTCGTCCCAATTGCTCACCGATTCTGCCATTTTTTCTTACTGTGGCCAGTCTGCCAGAAGCGATATGTCACTAGTTGTGTATCATAAAAGAGTCATCGTTACTCCTCAAAGGGGTTATTCGAGATATCTTAATCGAAACCCTAGTAACGAGTCATTGGCTACCTTAAGAGAGTCATAGTTACTCGTCCCAATTGCTCACACAGTCTGCCATTTTTTTCTTACTGCGGCCAGTCTGCCAGAAGCGATATGTCTCTAGTTGTGTATCATAAAAGAGTCATCGTTACTCCTCGCAGGGGTTATTAGAGTTATCTTAATCGAAACCCTAGTAACGAGGCATTGGCTACCTTAAGAGAGTCATAGTTACTCGTCCCAATTGCTCACCCAGTCCAACATTTTCTCTTACTGCAGCCAGTCTGCCAGAAGCAATTTGTCACTAGTTGTGTATCATAAAAGAGTCATCGTTTCTCCTCCCAGGGGTTATTCGAGATATCTTAATCGAAACCCTAGTAACGAGGCATTGGCTACCTAAAGAGAGTCATAGTTACTCGTCCCAATTGCTCACCGATTCTGCCATTTTTTCTTACTGTGGCCAGTCTGCCAGAAGCGATATGTCACTAGTTGTGTATCATAAAAGAGTCATCGTTACTCCTCCCAGGGGTTATTCGAGATATCTTAATCGAAACCCTAGTAACGAGGCATTGGCTACCTAAAGAGAGTCATAGTTACTCGTCCCAATTGCTCACCTTTTCTGAAATTTTTCTTACTGTGGCCAGTCTGCCAGAAGCAATATGTCACTAGCTGTGTATCATAAAAGAGTCATCGTTACTCCTCAAAGGGGTTATTCGAGATATCTTAATCGAAACCCTAGTAACGAGGCATTGGCTACCTAAAGACAGTCATAGTTACTCGCCCCAATTGCTCACCCAGTCCAACATTTATTCTTACTGTGACCAGTCTGCCAGAAGCGTTATGTCACTAGTTGTGTATCATAAAAGAGTCATCGTTACACTTCCCAGGGGTTATTCGAGATATCTTAATCGAAACCCTAGTAACGAGGCATTGGCTACCTTAAGAGAGTCATAGTTACTCGTCCCAATTGCTCACCCAGTCCAACATTTATTCTTACTGCGAGCAGTCTGCCAGAAGCGATATGTCACTAGTTGTGTATCATAAAAGAGTCATCGTTACACTTCCCAGGGGTTATACGAGATATCTTAATCGAAACCCTAGTAACGAGGCATTGGCTACCTTAAGAGAGTCATAGTTACTCGTCCCAATTGCTCACCCAGTCCAACATTTTCTCTTACTGTAGCCAGTCTGCCAGAAGCAATATGTCACTAGTTGTGTATCATAAAAGAGTCATCGTTTCTCCTCCCAGGGGTTATTCGAGATATCTTAATCGAAAATCTAGTAACGAGGCATTGGCTACCTTAAGAGAGTCATAGTTACTCGTCCCAATTGCTCACCCAGTTTGCCATTTTGTCTTACTGTGGCCAGTCTGCCAGAAGCGATATGTCACTAGTTGTGTATCATAAAAGAGTCATCGTTACTCCTCCCAGGGGTTATTCGAGATATCTTAATCGAAACCCTAGTAACGAGGCATTGGCTACCTAAAGAGAGTCATAGTTACTCGTCCCAATTGCTCACCCAGTCTGCCATTTTGTCTTAATGTGGCCAGTCTGCCAGAAGCGATATGTCGCTAGCTGTGTATCATAAAAGAGTCATCGTTACTCCTCAAAGGGGTTATTCGAGATATCTTAATCGAAACCCTAGTAACGAGGCATTGGCTACCTAAAGAGAGTCATAGTTACTCGCCCCAATTGCTCACCCAGTACAACATTTATTCTTACTGCGACCAGTCTGCCAGAATCGATATGTCACTAGTTGTGTATCATAAAAGAGTCATCGTTACACTTCCCAGGGGTTATTCGAGATATCTTAATCGAAACCCTAGTAACGAGGCATTGGCTACCTTAAGAGAGTCATAGTTACTCGTCCCAATTGCTCACCCAGTCCAACATTTTCACTTACTGCAGCCAGTCTGCCAGAAGCAGTATGTCACTAGTTGTGTGTCATAAAAGAGTCATCGTTTCTCCTCCCAGGGGTTATTCGAGATATCTTAATCGAAACCCTAGTAACGAGGCATTGGCTACCTTAAGAGAGTCATAGTTACTCGTCCCAATTGCTCACCCTGTTTGCCATTTTGTCTTACTGTGGCCAGTCTGCCAGAAGCGATATGTCACTAGTTGTGTATCATAAAAGAGTCATCGTTACTCCTCCCAGGGGTTATTCGAGATATCTTAATCGAAACCCTAGTAACGAGGCATTGGCTACCTAAAGAGAGTCATAGTTACTCGTCCCAATTGCTCACCGATTCTGCCATTTTTTCTTACTGTGGCCAGTCTGCCAGAAGAGATATGTCACTAGTTGTGTATCATAAAAGAGTCATCGTTACTCCTCAAAGGGGTTATTCGAGATATCTTAATCGAAACCCTAGTAACGAGTCATTGGCTACCTTAAGAGAGTCACAGTTACTCGTCCCAATTGCTCACACAGTCTGCCATTTTTTCTTACTGCGGCCAGTCTGCCAGAAGCGATATGTCACTAGTTGTGTATCATAAAAGAGTCATCGTTACTCCTCGCAGGGGTTATTAGAGTTATCTTAATCGAAACCCTAGTAACGAGGCATTGGCTACCTTAAGAGAGTCATAGTTACTCGTCCCAATTGCTCACCCAGTCCAACATTTTCTCTTACTGCAGCCAGTCTGCCAGAAGCAATTTGTCACTAGTTGTGTATCATAAAAGAGTCATCGTTTCTCCTCCCAGGGGTTATTCGAGATATCTTAATCGAAATCCTAGTAACGAGGCATTGGCTACCTTAAGAGAGTCATAGTTACTCGTCCCAATTGCTCACCCAGTCTGCCATTTTGTCTTACTGTGGCCAGTCTGCCAGAAGCGATATGTCACTAGCTCTGTATCATAAAAGAGTCATCGTTACTCCTCCCAGGGGTTATTCGAGATATCTTAATCGAAACCCTAGTAACGAGGCATTGGCTACCTAAAGAGAGTCATAGTTACTTGTCCCAATTGCTCACCGATTCTGCCATTTTTTCTTACTGTCGCCAGTCTGCCAGAAGCGATATGTCACTAGTTGTGTATCATAAAAGAGTCATCGTTACTCCTCCCAGGGGTTATTCGAGATATCTTAATCGAAACCCTAGTAACGAGGCATTGGCTACCTAAAGAGAGTCATAGTTACTCGTCCCAATTGCTCACATTTTCTGAAATTTTTCTCACTGTGGCCAGTCTGCCAGAAGCGATATGTCACTAGCTGTGTATCATAAAAGAGTCATCGTTACTCCTCAAAGGGGTTATTCGAGATATCTTAATCGAAACCCTAGTAACGAGGCATTGGCTACCTTAACAGAGTCATAGTTACTCGCCCCAATTGCTCACCCAGTCCAACATTTATTCTTACTGCGACCAGTCTGCCAGAATCGATATGTCACTAGTTGTGTATCATAAAAGAGTCATCGTTACACTTCCCAGGGGTTATTCGAGATATCTTAATCGAAACCCTAGTAACGAGGCATTGGCTGCCTTAAGAGAGTCATAGTTACTCGTCCCAATTGCTCACCCAGTCCAACATTTATTCTTACTGCGACCAGTCTGCCAGAAGCGATATGTCACTAGTTGTGTATCATAAAAGAGTCATCGTTACACTTCCCAGGGGTTATTCGAGATATCTTAATCGAAACCCTAGTAACGAGGCATTGGCTACCTTAAGAGAGTCATAGTTACTCGTCCAAATTGCTCACCCACTCCAACATTTTCTCTTACTGTAGCCAGTCTGCCAGAAGCAATATGTCACTAGTTGTGTATCATAAAAGAGTCATCGTTTCTCCTCCCAGGGGTTATTCGAGATATCTTAACCGAAACCCTAGTAACGAGGCATTGGCTACCTTAAGAGAGTCATAGTTACTCGTCCCAATTGCTCACCCAGTTTGCCATTTTGTCTTACTGTGGCCAGTCTGCCAGAAGCGATATGTCACTAGTTGTGTATCATAAAAGAGTCATCGTTACTCCTCCCAGGGGTTATTCGAGATATCTTAATCGAAACCCTAGTAACGAGGCATTGGCTACCTAAACAGAGTCATAGTTACTCGTCCCAATTGCTCACCCAGTCCAACATTTATTCTTACTGCGACAAGTCTGCCAGAAGCGATATGTCACTAGTTGTGTACCATAAAAGAGTCATCGTTACACTTCCTGGGGGTTATTCGAGATATCTTAATCGAAACCCTAGTAACGAATCATTGGCTACCTAAAGAGAGTCATAGTTACTCGTCCCAATTGCTCACCTTTTCTGAAATTTTTCTTACTGTGGCCAGTCTGCCAGAAGCGATATGTCACTAGCTGTGTATCATAAAAGAGTCATCGTTACTCCTCAAAGGGGTTATTCGAGATATCTTAATCGAAACCCTAGTAACGAGGCATTGGCTACCTTAAGAGAGTCATAGTTACTCGTCCAAATTGCTCACCCACTCCAACATTTTCTCTTACTGTAGCCAGTCTGCCAGAAGCAATATGTCACTAGTTGTGTATCATAAAAGAGTCATCGTTTCTCCTCCCAGGGGTTATTCGAGATATCTTAATCGAAACCCTAGTAACGAGGCATTGGCTACCTTAAGAGAGTCATAGTTACTCGTCCCAATTGCTCACCCAGTCCAACATTTTCTCTTACTGCAGCCAGTCTGCCAGAAGCTATTTGTCACTAGTTGTGTATCATAAAGAGTCATCGTTTCTCCTCCCAGGGGTTATTCGAGATATATTAATCGAAACCCTAGTAACGAGGCATTGGCTACCTTAAGAGAGTCATAGTTACTCGTCCCAATTGCTCACCCTGTTTGCCATTTTGTCTTACTGTGGCCAGTCTGCCAGAAGCGATATGTCACTAGTAGTGTATCATAAAAGAGTCATCGTTACTCCTCCCAGGGATTATTCGAGATATCTTAATCGAAACCCTAGTAACGAGGCATTGGCTACCTAAAGAGAGTCATAGTTACTCGTCCCAATTGCTCACCGATTCTGCCATTTTTTCTTACTGTGGCCAGTCTGCCAGAAGCGATATGTCACTAGTTGTGTATCATAAAAGAGTCATCGTTACTCCTCAAAGGGGTTATTCGAGATATCTTAATCGAAACCCTAGTAACGAGTCATTGGCTACCTTAAGAGAGTCATAGTTACTCGTCCCAATTGCTCACACAGTCTGCCATTTTTTCTTACTGCGGCCAGTCTGCCAGAAGCGATATGTCTCTAGTTGTGTATCATAAAATAGTCATCGTTACTCCTCGCAGGGGTTATTAGAGTTATCTTAATCGAAACCCTAGTAACGAGGCATTGGCTACCTTAAGAGAGTCATAGTTACTCGTCCCAATTGCTCACCCAGTCCAACATTTTCTCTTACTGCAGCCAGTCTGCCAGAAGCAATTTGTCACTAGTTGTGTATCATAAAAGAGTCATCGTTTCTCCTCCCAGGGGTTATTCGAGATATCTTAATCGAAACCCTAGTAACGAGGCATTGGCTACCTAAAGAGAGTCATAGTTACTCGCCCCAATTGCTCACCGATTCTGCCATTTTTTCTTACTGTGGCCAGTCTGCCAGAAGCGATATGTCACTAGTTGTGTATCATAAAAGAGTCATCGTTACACTTCCCAGGGGTTATTCGAGATATCTTAATCGAAACCCTAGTAACGAGGCATTGGCTACCTTAAGAGAGTCATAGTTACTCGTCCCAATTGCTCACCCAGTCCAACATTTATTCTTACTGCGGCCAGTCTGCCAGAAGCGATATGTCACTAGTTGTGTATCATAAAAGAGTCATCGTTACACTTCCCAGGGGTTATACGAGATATCTTAATCGAAACCCTAGTAACGAGGCATTGGCTACCTTAAGAGAGTCATAGTTACTCGTCCCAATTGCTCACCCAGTCCAACATTTTCTCTTACTGTAGCCAGTCTGCCAGAAGCAATATGTCACTAGTTGTGTATCATAAAAGAGTCATCGTTTCTCCTCCCAGGGGTTATTCGAGATATCTTAATCGAAAATCTAGTAACGAGGCATTGGCTACCTTAAGAGAGTCATAGTTACTCGTCCCAATTGCTCACCCAGTTTGCCATTTTGTCTTACTGTGGCCAGTCTGCCAGAAGCGATATGTCACTAGTTGTGTATCATAAAAGAGTCATCGTTACTCCTCCCAGGGGTTATTCGAGATATCTTAATCGAAACCCTAGTAACGAGGCATTGGCTACCTAAAGAGAGTCATAGTTACTCGTCCCAATTGCTCACCCAGTCTGCCATTTTGTCTTAATGTGGCCAGTCTGCCAGAAGCGATATGTCACTAGCTGTGTATCATAAAAGAGTCATCGTTACTCCTCAAAGGGGTTATTCGAGATATCTTAATCGAAACCCTAGTAACGAGGCATTGGCTACCTAAAGAGAGTCATAGTTACTCGCCCCAATTGCTCACCCAGTCCAACATTTATTCTTACTGCGACCAGCCTGCCAGAATCGATATGTCACTAGTTATGTATCATAAAAGAGTCATCGTTACACTTCCCAGGGGTTATTCGAGATATCTTAATCGAAACCCTAGTAACGAGGCATTGGCTACCTTAAGAGAGTCATAGTTACTCGTCCCAATTGCTCACCCAGTCCAACATTTTCACTTACTGCAGCCAGTCTGCCAGAAGCAGTATGTCACTAGTTGTGTGTCATTAAAGAGTCATCGTTTCTCCTCCCAGGGGTTATTCGAGATATCTTAATCGAAACCCTAGTAACGAGGCATTGGCTACCTTAAGAGTGTCATAGTTACTCGTCCCAATTGCTCACCCTGTTTGCCATTTTGTCTTACTGTGGCCAGTCTGCCAGAAGCGATATGTCACTAGTTGTGTATCATAAAAGAGTCATCGTTACTCCTCCCAGGGGTTATTCGAGATATCTTAATCGAAACCCTAGTAACGAGGCATTGGCTACCTAAAGAGAGTCATAGTTACTCGTCCCAATTGCTCACCGATTCTGCCATTTTTTCTTACTGTGGCCAGTCTGCCAGAAGAGATATGTCACTAGTTGTGTATCATAAAAGAGTCATCGTTACTCCTCAAAGGGGTTATTCGAGATATCTTAATCGAAACCCTAGTAACGAGTCATTGGCTACCTTAAGAGAGTCACAGTTACTCGTCCCAATTGCTCACACAGTCTGCCATTTTTTCTTACTGCGGCCAGTCTGCCAGAAGCGATATGTCACTAGTTGTGTATCATAAAAGAGTCATCGTTACTCCTCGCAGGGGTTATTAGAGTTATCTTAATCGAAACCCTAGTAACGAGGCATTGGCTACCTTAAGAGAGTCATAGTTACTCGTCCCAATTGCTCACCCAGTCCAACATTTTCTCTTACTGCAGCCAGTCTGCCAGAAGCAATTTGTCACTAGTTGTGTATCATAAAAGAGTCACCGTTTCTCCTCCCAGGGGTTATTCGAGATATCTTAATCGAAATCCTAGTAACGAGGCATTGGCTACCTTAAGAGAGTCATAGTTACTCGTCCCAATTGCTCACCCAGTCTGCCATTTTGTCTTACTGTGGCCAGTCTGCCAGAAGCGATATGTCACTAGCTCTGTATCATAAAAGAGTCATCGTTACTCCACCAGGGGTTATTCGAGATATCTTAATCGAAACCCTAGTAACGAGGCATTGGCTACCTAAAGAGAGTCATAGTTACTTGTCCCAATTGCTCACCGATTCTGCCATTTTTTCTTACTGTCGCCAGTCTGCCAGAAGCGATATGTCACTAGTTGTGTATCATAAAAGAGTCATCGTTACTCCTCCCAGGGGTTATTCGAGATATCTTAATCGAAACCCTAGTAACGAGGCATTGGCTACCTAAAGAGAGTCATAGTTACTAGTCCCAATTGCTCACATTTTTTGAAATTTTTCTCACTGTGGCCAGTCTGCCAGAAGCGATATGTCACTAGCTGTGTATCATAAAAGAGTCATCGTTACTCCTCAAAGGGGTTATTCGAGATATCTTAATCGAAACCCTAGTAACGAGGCATTGGCTACCTTAACAGAGTCATAGTTACTCGCCCCAATTGCTCACCCAGTCCAACATTTATTCTTACTGCGACCAGTCTGCCAGAATCGATATGTCACTAGTTGTGTATCATAAAAGAGTCATCGTTACACTTCCCAGGGGTTATTCGAGATATCTTAATCGAAACCCTAGTAACGAGGCATTGGCTGCCTTAAGAGAGTCATAGTTACTCGTCCCAATTGCTCACCCAGTCCAACATTTATTCTTACTGCGACCAGTCTGCCAGAAGCGATATGTCACTAGTTGTGTATCATAAAAGAGTCATCGTTACACTTCCCAGGGGTTATTCGAGATATCTTAATCGAAACCCTAGTAACGAGGCATTGGCTACCTTAAGAGAGTCATAGTTACTCGTCCAAATTGCTCACCCACTCCAACATTTTCTCTTACTGTAGCCAGTCTGCCAGAAGCAATATGTCACTAGTTGTGTATCATAAAAGAGTCATCGTTTCTCCTCCCAGGGGTTATTCGAGATATCTTAATCGAAACCCTAGTAACGAGGCATTGGCTACCTTAAGAGAGTCATAGTTACTCGTCCCAATTGCTCACCCAGTTTGCCATTTTGTCTTACTGTGGCCAGTCTGCCAGAAGCGATATGTCACTAGTTGTGTATCATAAAAGAGTCATCGTTACTCCTCCCAGGGGTTATTCGAGATATCTTAATCGAAACCCTAGTAACGAGGCATTGGCTACCTAAACAGAGTCATAGTTACTCGTCCCAATTGCTCACCCAGTCCAACATTTATTCTTACTGCGACAAGTCTGCCAGAAGCGATATGTCACTAGTTGTGTATCATAAAAGAGTCATCGTTACACTTCCCAGGGGTTATTCGAGATATCTTAATCGAAACCCTAGTAACGAGGCATTGGCTACCTAAAGAGAGTCATAGTTACTCGTCCCAATTGCTCACCTTTTCTGAAATTTTTCTTACTGTGGCCAGTCTGCCAGAAGCGATATGTCACTAGCTGTGTATCATAAAAGAGTCATCGTTACTCCTCAAAGGGGTTATTCGAGATATCTCAATCGAAACCCTAGTAACGAGGCATTGGCTACCTAAAGAGAGTCATAGTTACTCGCCCCAATTGCTCACCCAGTCCAACATTTATTCTTACTGCGACCAGTCTGCCAGAATCGATATGTCACTAGTTGTGTATCATAAAAAGCCATCGTTACACTTCCCAGGGGTTATTCGAAATATCTTAATCGAAACACTAGTAACGAGGCATTGGATACCTTAAGAGAGTCATAGTTACTCGTCCCAATTGCTCACACAGTCCAACATTTATTCTTACTGCGACAAGTCTGCCAGAAGCGATATGTCACTAGTTGTGTATCATAAAAGAGTCATCGTTACTCCTCCCAGGGGTTATTCGAGATATCTTAATCGAAACCCTAATAACGAGGCATTGGCTACCTTAAGAGAGTCATAGTTACTCGTCCCAATTGCTCACCCAGTCCAACATTTTCTCTTACTGTACCCAGTCTGCCAGAAGCAACATGTCACTAGTTGTGTATCATAAAAGAGTCATCGTTTCTCCTCCCAGGGGTTATTCGAGATATCTTAATCGAAACCCTAGTAACGAGGCATTGGCTACCTTAAGAGAGTCATAGTGACTCGTCCCAATTGCTCACCCAGTTTGCCATTTTGTCTTACTGTGGCCAGACTGCCAGAAGCGATATGTCACTAGTTGTGTATCATAAAAGAGTCATCGTTACTCCTCCCAGGGGTTATTCGAGATATCTTAATCGAAACCCTAGTAACGAGGCATTGGCTACCTAAAGAGAGTCATAGTTACTCGCCCCAATTGCTCACCCAGTCCAACATTTATTCTTACTGCGACCAGTCTGCCAGAATCGATATGTCACTAGTTGTGTATCATAAAAGAGCCATCGTTACACTTCCCAGGGGTTATTCGAGATATCTTAATCGAAACCCTAGTAACGAGGCATTGGCTACCTTAAGAGAGTCATAGTTACTCGTCCAAATTGCTCACCCACTCCAACATTTTCTCTTACTGTAGCCAGTCTGCCAGAAGCAATATGTCACTAGTTGTGTATCATAAAAGAGTCATCGTTTCTCCTCCCAGGGGTTATTCGAGATATCTTAATCGAAACCCTAGTAACGAGGCATTGGCTACCTTAAGAGAGTCATAGTTACTCGTCCCAATTGCTCACCCAGTTTGCCATTTTGTCTTACTGTGGCCAGTCTGCCAGAAGCGATATGTCACTAGTTGTGTATCATAAAAGAGTCATCGTTACTCCTCCCAGGGGTTATTCGAGATATCTTAATCGAAACCCTAGTAACGAGGCATTGGCTACCTAAACAGAGTCATAGTTACTCGTCCCAATTGCTCACCCAGTCCAACATTTATTCTTACTGCGACAAGTCTGCCAGAAGCGATATGTCACTAGTTGTGTATCATAAAAGAGTCATCGTTACACTTCCCAGGGGTTATTCGAGATATCTTAATCGAAACCCTAGTAACGAGGCATTGGCTACCTAAAGAGAGTCATAGTTACTCGTCCCAATTGCTCACCTTTTCTGAAATTTTTCTTACTGTGGCCAGTCTGCCAGAAGCGATATGTCACTAGCTGTGTATCATAAAAGAGTCATCGTTACTCCTCAAAGGGGTTATTCGAGATATCTCAATCGAAACCCTAGTAACGAGGCATTGGCTACCTAAAGAGAGTCATAGTTACTCGCCCCAATTGCTCACCCAGTCCAACATTTATTCTTACTGCGACCAGTCTGCCAGAATCGATATGTCACTAGTTGTGTATCATAAAATGCCATCGTTACACTTCCCAGGGGTTATTCGAAATATCTTAATCGAAACACTAGTAACGAGGCATTGGATACCTTAAGAGAGTCATAGTTACTCGTCCCAATTGCTCACACAGTCCAACATTTATTCTTACTGCGACAAGTCTGCCAGAAGCGATATGTCACTAGTTGTGTATCATAAAAGAGTCATCGTTACTCCTCCTAGGGGTTATTCGAGATATCTTAATCGAAACCCTAGTAACGAGGCATTGGCTACCTTAAGAGAGTCATAGTTACTCGTCCCAATTGCTCACCCAGTCCAACATTTTCTCTTACTGTACCCAGTCTGCCAGAAGCAACATGTCACTAGTTGTGTATCATAAAAGAGTCATCGTTTCTCCTCCCAGGGGTTATTCGAGATATCTTAATCGAAACCCTAGTAACGAGGCATTGGCTACCTTAAGAGAGTCATAGTGACTCGTCCCAATTGCTCACCCAGTTTGCCATTTTGTCTTACTGTGGCCAGACTGCCAGAAGCGATATGTCACTAGTTGTGTATCATAAAAGAGTCATCGTTACTCCTCCCAGGGGTTATTCGAGATATCTTAATCGAAACCCTAGTAACGAGGCATTGGCTACCTAAAGAGAGTCATAGTTACTCGACCCAATTGCTCACCCAGTCCAACATTTCTTCTTACTGCGACCAGTCTGCCAGAAGCGATATGTCACCAGTTGTGTATCTTAAAAGAGTAATCGTTACTCCTCCCACGGGTTATTCGAGATATCTTAATCGAAACCCTAGTAACGAGGCATTGGCTACCTTAAGAGAGTCATAGTTACTCGTCCCAATTGCTCACCCAGTCCAACATTTTCTCTTACTGCAGCCAGTCTGCCAGAAGCAATTTGTCACTAGTTGTGTATCATAAAGAGTCATCGTTTCTCCTCCCAGGGGTTATTCGAGATATATTAATCGAAACCCTAGTAACGAGGCATTGGCTACCTTAAGAGAGTCATAGTTACTCGTCCCAATTGCTCACCCTGTTTGCCATTTTGTCTTACTGTGGCCAGTCTGCCAGAAGCGATATGTCACTAGTAGTGTATCATAAAAGAGTCATCGTTACTCCTCCCAGGGGTTATTCGAGATATCTTAATCGAAACCCTAGTAACGAGGCATTGGCTACCTAAAGAGAGTCATAGTTACTCGTCCCAATTGCTCACCGATTCTGTGATTTTTTCTTACTGTGGCCAGTCTGCCAGAAGCGATATGTCACTAGTTGTGTATCATAAAAGAGTCATCGTTACTCCTCAAAGGGGTTATTCGAGATATCTTAATCGAAACCCTAGTAACGAGTCATTGGCTACCTTAAGAGAGTCATAGTTACTCGTCCCAATTGCTCACACAGTCTGCAATTTTTTCTTACTGCGGCCAGTCTGCCAGAAGCGATATGTCTCTAGTTGTGTATCATAAAAGAGTCATCGTTACTCCTCGCAGGGGTTATTACAGTTATCTTAATCGAAACCCTAGTAACGAGGCATTGGCTACCTTAAGAGAGTCATAGTTACTCGTCCCAATTGCTCACCCAGTCCAACATTTTCTCTTACTGCAGCCAGTCTGCCAGAAGCAATTTGTCACTAGTTGTGTATCATAAAAGAGTCATCGTTTCTGCTCCCAGGGGTTATTCGAGATATCTTAATCGAAACCCTAGTAACGAGGCATTGGCTACCTAAAGAGAGTCATAGTTACTCGTCCCAATTGCTCACCGATTCAGCCATTTTTTCTTACTGTGGCCAGTCTGCCAGAAGCGATATGTCACTAGTTGTGTATCATAAAAGAGTCATCGTTACTCCTCCCAGGGGTTATTCGAGATATCTTAATCGAAACCCTAGGAACGAGGCATTGGCTACCTAAAGAGAGTCATAGTTACTCGTCCCAATTGCTCACCTTTTCTGAAATTTTTCTTACTGTGGCCAGTCTGCCAGAAGCGATATGTCACTAGCTGTGTATCATAAAAGAGTCATCGTTACTCCTCAAAGGGGTTATTCGAGATATCTTAATCGAAACCCTAGTAACGAGGCATTGGCTACCTAAAGAGAGTCATAGTTACTCGCCCCAATTGCTCACCCAGTCCAACATTTACTCTTACTGCGGCCAGTCTGCCAGAAGCGATATGTCACTAGTTGTGTATCATAAAAGAGTCATCGTTACACTTCCCAGGGGTTATTCGAGATATCTTAATCGAAACCCTAGTAACGAGGCATTGGCTACCTTAAGAGAGTCATAGTTACTCGTCCCAATTGCTCACCCAGTCCAACATTTATTCTTACTGCGACCAGTCTGCCAGAAGCGATATGTCACTAGTTGTGTATCATAAAAGAGTCATCGTTACACTTCCCAGGGGTTATACGAGATATCTTAATCGAAACCCTAGAAACGAGGCATTGGCTACCTTAAGAGAGTCATAGTTACTCGTCCCAATTGCTCACCCAGTCCAACATTTTCTCTTACTGTAGCCAGTCTGCCAGAAGCAATATGTCACTAGTTGCGTATCATAAAAGAGTCATCGTTTCTCCTCCCAGGGGTTATGCGAGATATCTTAATCGAAACCCTAGTAACGAGGCATCGGCTACCTTAAGAGAGTCATAGTTACTTGTCCCAATTGCTCACCCAGTTTGCCATTTTGTCTTACTGTGGCCAGTCTGCCAGAAGCGATATGTCACTAGTTGTGTATCATAAAAGAGTCATCGTTACTCCTCAAAGGGGTTATTCGAGATATCTTAATCGAAACCCTAGTAACGAGGCATTGGCTACCTAAAGAGAGTCATAGTTACTCGTCCCAATTGCTCACCCAGTTTGCCATTTTGCCTAATGTGGCCAGTCTGCCAGAAGCGATATGTCACTAGCTGTGTATCATAAAAGAGTCATCGTTACTCCTCAAAGGGGTTATTCGAGATATCTTAATCGAAACCCTAGTAACGAGGCATTGGCTACCTAAAGAGAGTCATAGTTACTCGCCCCAATTGCTCACCCAGTCCAACATTTATTCTTACTGCGACCAGTCTGCCAGAATCGATATGTCACTAGTTGTGTATCATAAAAGAGCCATCGTTACACTTCCCAGGGGTTATTCGAGATATCTTAATCGAAACCCTAGTAACGAGGCATTGGCTACCTTAAGAGAGTCATAGTTACTCGTCCCAATTGCTCACCCAGTCCAACATTTTCACTTACTGCAGCCAGTCTGCCAGAAGCAGTATGTCACTAGTTGTGTATCATAAAAGAGTCATCGTCTCTCCTCCCAGGGGTTATTCGAGATATCTTAATCGAAACCCTAGTAACGAGGCATTGGCTACCTTAAGAGAGTCATAGTTACTCGTCCCAATTGCTCACCCTGTTTGCCATTTTGTCTTACTGTGGCCAGTCTGCCAGAAGCGATATGTCACTAGTTGTGTATCATAAAAGAGTCATCGTTACTCCTCCCAGGGGTTATTCGAGATATCTTAATCGAAACCCTAGTAACGAGGCATTGGCTACCTGAAGAGAGTCATAGTTACTCGTCCCAATTGCTCACCGATTCTGCCATTTTTTCTTACTGTGGCCAGTCTGCCAGAAGAGATATGTCACTAGTTGTGTATCATAAAAGAGTCATCGTTACTCCTCAAAGGGGTTATTAGAGTTATCTTAATCGAAACCCTAGTAACGAGTCATTGGCTACCTTAAGAGAGTCATAGTTACACGTCCCAATTGCTCACACAGTCTGCCATTTTTTCTTACTGCGGCCAGTCTGCCAGAAGCGATATGTCACTAGTTGTGTATCATAAAAGAGTCATCGTTACTCCTCGCAGGGGTTATTAGAGTTATCTTAATCGAAACCCTAGTAACGAGGCATTGGCTACCTTAAGAGAGTCATAGTTACTCGTCCCAATTGCTCACCCAGTCCAACATTTTCTCTTACTGCAGCCAGTCTGCCAGAAGCAATTTGTCACTAGTTGTGTATCATAAAAGAGTCATCGTTTCTCCTCCCAGGGGTTATTCGAGATATCGTAATCGAAATCCTAGTAACGAGGCATTGGCTACCTTAAGAGAGTCATAGTTACTCGTCCCAATTGCTCACCCAGTCTGCCATTTTGTCTTACTGTGGCCAGTCTGCCAGAAGCGATATGTCACTAGTTGTGTATCATAAAAGTGTCATCGTTACTCCTCCCAGGGGTTATTCGAGATATCTTAATCGAAACCCTAGTAACGAGGCATTGGCTACCTAAAGAGTGTCATAGTTACTTGTCCCAATTGCTCACCGATTCTGCCATTTTTTCTTACTGTCGCCAGTCTGCCAGAAGCGATATGTCACTAGTTGTGTATCATAAAAGAGTCATCGTTACTCCTCCCAGGGGTTATTCGAGATATCTTAATCGAAACCCTAGTAACGAGGCATTGGCTACCTAAAGAGAGTCATAGTTACTCGTCCCAATTGCTCACATTTTCTGAAATTTTTCTCACTGTGGCTAGTCTATCAGAAGCGATATGTCACTAGCTGTGTATCATAAAAGAGTCATCGTTACTCCTCAAAGGGGTTATTCAAGATATCTTAATCAAAACCCTAGTAACGAGGCATTGGCTACCTTAACAGAGTCATAGTTACTCGCCCCAATTGCTCACCCAGTCCAACATTTATTCTTACTGCGACCAGTCTGCCAGAATCGATATGTCACTAGTTGTGTATCATAAAAGAGTCATCGTTACACTTCCCAGGGGTTATTCGAGATATCTTAATCGAAACCCTAGTAACGAGGCATTGGCTGCCTTAAGAGAGTCATAGTTACTCGTCCCAATTGCTCACCCAGTCCAACATTTATTCTTACTGCGACCAGTCTGCCAGAAGCGATATGTCACTAGTTGTGTATCATAAAAGAGTCATCGTTACTCCTCCCAGGGGTTATTCGAGATATCTTAATCGAAACCCTAGTAACGAGGCATTGGCTACCTAAAGAGAGTCATAGTTACTCGTCCCAATTGCTCACCCAGTTTGCCATTTTGCCTAATGTGGCCAGTCTGCCAGAAGCGATATGTCACTAGCTGTGTATCATAAAAGAGTCATCGTTACTCCTCAAATGGGTTATTCGAGATATCTTAATCGAAACCCTAGTAACGAGGCATTGGCTACCTAAAGAGAGTCATAGTTACTCGCCCCAATTGCTCACCCAGTCCAACATTTATTCTTACTGCGACCAGTCTGCCAGAATCGATATGTCACTAGTTGTGTATCATAAAAGAGTCATCGTTACACTTCCCAGGGGTTATTCGAGATATCTTAATCGAAACCCTAGTAACGAGGCATTGGCTACCTTAAGAGAGTCATAGTTACTGGTCCCAATTGCTCACCCAGTCCAACATTTTCACTTACTGCAGCCAGTCTGCCAGAAGCAGTATGTCACTAGTTGTGTATCATAAAAGAGTCATCGTCTCTCCTCCCAGGGGTTATTCGAGATATCTTAATCGAAACCCTAGTAACGAGGCATTGGCTACCTTAAGAGAGTCATAGTTACTCGTCCCAATTGCTCACCCTGTTTGCCATTTTGTCTTACTGTGGCCAGTCTGCCAGAAGCGATATGTCACTAGTTGTGTATCATAAAAGAGTCATCGTTACTCCTCCCAGGGGTTATTCGAGATATCTTAATCGAAACCCTAGTAACGAGGCATTGGCTACCTAAAGAGAGTCATAGTTACTCGTCCCAATTGCTCACCGATTCTGCCATTTTTTCTTACTGTGGCCAGTCTGCCAGAAGAGATATGTCACTAGTTGTGTATCATAAAAGAGTCATCGTTACTCCTCAAAGGGGTTATTAGAGTTATCTTAATCGAAACCCTAGTAACGAGTCATTGGCTACCTTAAGAGAGTTATAGTTACTCGTCCCAATTGCTCACACAGTCTGCCATTTTTTCTTACTGCGGCCAGTCTGCCAGAAGCGATATGTCACTAGTTGTGTATCATAAAAGAGTCATCGTTACTCCTCGCAGAGGTTATTAGAGTTATCTTAATCGAAACCCTAGTAACGAGGCATTGGCTACCTTAAGAGAGTCATAGTTACTCGTCCCAATTGCTCACCCAGTCCAACATTTTCTCTTACTGCAGCCAGTCTGCCAGAAGCAATTTGTCACTAGTTGTGTATCATAAAAGAGTCATCGTTTCTCCTCCCAGGGGTTATTCGAGATATCTTAATCGAAATCCTAGTAACGAGGCATTGGCTACCTTAAGAGAGTCATAGTTACTCGTCCCAATTGCTCACCCAGTCTGCCATTTTGTCTTACTGTGGCCAGTCTGCCAGAAGCGATATGTCACTAGTTGTGTATCATAAAAGTGTCATCGTTACTCCTCCCAGGGGTTATTCGAGATATCTTAATCGAAACCCTAGTAACGAGGCATAGGCTACCTAAAGAGTGTCATAGTTACTTGTCCCAATTGCTCACCGATTCTGCCATTTTTTCTTACTGTCGCCAGTCTGCCAGAAGCGATATGTCACTAGTTGTGTATCATAAAAGAGTCATCGTTACTCCTCCCAGGGGTTATTCGAGATATCTTAATCGAAACCCTAGTAACGAGGCATTGGCTACCTAAAGAGAGTCATAGTTACTCGTCCCAATTGCTCACATTTTCTGAAATTTTTCTCACTGCGGCCAGTCTGCCAGAAGCGATATGTCACTA
Source organism: Schistocerca gregaria (assembly GCF_023897955.1). Lineage (NCBI taxonomy): Eukaryota > Metazoa > Arthropoda > Insecta > Orthoptera > Acrididae > Schistocerca > Schistocerca gregaria. Next base: position 8,215,067 of record NC_064931.1, read on the forward strand.
GCTGTGTATCATAAAAGAGTCATCGTTACTCCTCAAAGGGGTTATTCAAGATATCTTAATCGAAACCCTAGTAACGAGGCATTGGCTACCTTAACAGAGTCATAGTTACTCGCCCCAATTGCTCACCCAGTCCAACATTTATTCTTACTGCGACCAGTCTGCCAGAATCGATATGTCACTAGTTGTGTATCATAAAAGAGTCATCGTTACACTTCCCAGGGGTTATTCGAGATATCTTAATCGAAACCCTAGTAACGAGGCATTGGCTACCTTAAGAGAGTCATAGTTACTGGTCCCAATTGCTCACCCAGTCCAACATTTTCACTTACTGCAGCCAGTCTGCCAGAAGCAGTATGTCACTAGTTGTGTATCATAAAAGAGTCATCGTCTCTCCTCCCAGGGGTTATTCGAGATATCTTAATCGAAACCCTAGTAACGAGGCATTGGCTACCTTAAGAGAGTCATAGTTACTCGTCCCAATTGCTCACCCTGTTTGCCATTTTGTCTTACTGTGGCCAGTCTGCCAGAAGCGATATGTCACTAGTTGTGTATCATAAAAGAGTCATCGTTACTCCTCCCAGGGGTTATTCGAGATATCTTAATCGAAACCCTAGTAACGAGGCATTGGCTACCTAAAGAGAGTCATAGTTACTCGTCCCAATTGCTCACCGATTCTGCCATTTTTTCTTACTGTGGCCAGTCTGCCAGAAGAGATATGTCACTAGTTGTGTATCATAAAAGAGTCATCGTTACTCCTCAAAGGGGTTATTAGAGTTATCTTAATCGAAACCCTAGTAACGAGTCATTGGCTACCTTAAGAGAGTTATAGTTACTCGTCCCAATTGCTCACACAGTCTGCCATTTTTTCTTACTGCGGCCAGTCTGCCAGAAGCGATATGTCACTAGTTGTGTATCATAAAAGAGTCATCGTTACTCCTCGCAGAGGTTATTAGAGTTATCTTAATCGAAACCCTAGTAACGAGGCATTGGCTACCTTAAGAGAGTCATAGTTACTCGTCCCAATTGCTCACCCAGTCCAACATTTTCTCTTACTGCAGCCAGTCTGCCAGAAGCAATTTGTCACTAGTTGTGTATCATAAAAGAGTCATCGTTTCTCCTCCCAGGGGTTATTCGAGATATCTTAATCGAAATCCTAGTAACGAGGCATTGGCTACCTTAAGAGAGTCATAGTTACTCGTCCCAATTGCTCACCCAGTCTGCCATTTTGTCTTACTGTGGCCAGTCTGCCAGAAGCGATATGTCACTAGTTGTGTATCATAAAAGTGTCATCGTTACTCCTCCCAGGGGTTATTCGAGATATCTTAATCGAAACCCTAGTAACGAGGCATAGGCTACCTAAAGAGTGTCATAGTTACTTGTCCCAATTGCTCACCGATTCTGCCATTTTTTCTTACTGTCGCCAGTCTGCCAGAAGCGATATGTCACTAGTTGTGTATCATAAAAGAGTCATCGTTACTCCTCCCAGGGGTTATTCGAGATATCTTAATCGAAACCCTAGTAACGAGGCATTGGCTACCTAAAGAGAGTCATAGTTACTCGTCCCAATTGCTCACATTTTCTGAAATTTTTCTCACTGCGGCCAGTCTGCCAGAAGCGATATGTCACTAGCTGTGTATCATAAAAGAGTCATCGTTACTCCTCAAAGGGGTTATTCAAGATATCTTAATCGAAACCCTAGTAACGAGGCATTGGCTACCTTAACAGAGTCATAGTTACTCGCCCCAATTGCTCACCCAGTCCAACATTTATTCTTACTGCGACCAGTATGCCAGAATCGATATGTCACTAGTTGAGTATCATAAAAGAGTCATCGTTACACTTCCCAGGGGTTATTCGAGATATCTTAATCGAAACCCTAGTAACGAGGCATTGGCTGCCTTAAGAGAGTCATAGTTACTCGTCCCAATTGCTCACCCAGTCCAACATTTATTCTTACTGCGACCAGTCTGCCAGAAGCGATATGTCACTAGTTGTGTATCATAAAAGAGTCATCGTTACACTTCCCAGGGGTTATTCGAGATATCTTAATCGAAACCCTAGTAACGAGGCATTGGCTACCTAAAGAGTATCATAGTTACTTGTCCCAATTGCTCACCGATTCTGCCATTTTTTCTTACTGTCGCCAGTCTGCCAGAAGCGATATGTCACTAGTTGTGTATCATAAAAGAGTCATCGTTACTCCTCCCAGGGGTTATTCGAGATATCTTAATCGAAACCCTAGTAACGAGGCATTGGCTACCTAAAGAGAGTCATAGTTACTCGTCCCAATTGCTCACATTTTCTGAAATTTTTCTCACTGTGGCCAGTCTGCCAGAAGCGATATGTCACTAGCTGTGTATCATAAAAGAGTCATCGTTACTCCTCAAAGGGGTTATTCAAGATATCTTAATCGAAACCCTAGTAACGAGGCATTGGCTACCTTAACAGAGTCATAGTTACTCGCCCCAATTGCTCACCCAGTCCAACATTTATTCTTACTGCGACCAGTCTGCCAGAATCGATATGTCACTAGTTGTGTATCATAAAAGAGTCATCGTTACACTTCCCAGGGGTTATTCGAGATATCTTAATCGAAACCCTAGTAACGAGGCATTGGCTGCCTTAAGAGAGTCATAGTTACTCGTCCCAATTGCTCACCCAGTCCAACATTTATTCTTACTGCGACCAGTCTGCCAGAAGCGATATGTCACTAGTTGTGTATCATAAAAGAGTCATCGTTACACTTCCCAGGGGTTATTCGAGATATCTTAATCGAAACCCTAGTAACGAGGCATTGGCTACCTTAAGAGAGTCATAGTTACTCGTCCAAATTGCTCACCCACTCCAACATTTTCCCTTACTGTAGCCAGTCTGCCAGTAGCAATATGTCACTAGTTGTGTATTATAAAAGAGTCATCGTTTCTCCTCCCAGGGGTTATTCGAGATATCTTAATCGAAACCCTAGTAACGAGGCATTGGCTACCTTAAGAGAGTCATAGTTACTCGTCCCAATTGCTCACCCAGTTTGCCATTTTGTCTTACTGTGGCCAGTCTGCCAGAAGCGATATGTCACTAGTTGTGTATCATAAAAGAGTCATCGTTACTCCTCCCAGGGGTTATTCGAGATATCTTAATCGAAACCCTAGTAACGAGGCATTGGCTACCTAAAGAGAGTCATAGTTACTCGTCCCAATTGCTCACCCAGTCTGCCATTTTGTCTTACTGTGGCCAGTCTGCCAGAAGCGAGATGTCACTAGTTGTGTATCATATATAAGTCATCGTTCCTCCTCGCAGGGGTTATTCGAGATATTATAATCGAAACCCTAGTAACGAGGCATTGGCTACCTAAAGAGAGTCATAGTTACTCGTCCCAATTGCTCACCCAGTCTGCCATTTTGTCTTACTGTGGCCAGTCTGCGAGAAGCGAGATGTCACTAGTTGTGTATCATATAGGAGTCATCGTTTCTCCTCCCAGGGGTTATTCGAGATATCTTAATCGAAACCCTAGTAACGAGGCATTGGCTACCTTAACAGAGTCATAGTTACTCGCCCCAATTGCTCACCCAGTCCAACATTTATTCTTACTGCGACCAGTCTGCCAGAATCGATATGTCACTAGTTGTGTATCATAAAAGAGTCATCGTTACACTTCCCAGGCGTTATTAGAGTTATCTTAATCGAAACCCTAGTAACGAGTCATTGGCTACCTTAAGAGAGTCATAGTTACTCGGCCCAATTGCTCACACAGTCTGCCATTTTTTCTTACTGCGTCCAGTCTGCCAGAAGCAATTTGTCACTAGTTGTGTATCATAAAAGAGTCATCGTTTCTCCTCCCAGGGGTTATTCGAGATATCTTAATCGAAACCCTAGTAACGAGGCATTGGCTACCTAAAGAGAGTCATAGTTACTCGTCCCAATTGCTCACCCAGTCCAACATTTTCTCTTACTGCAGCCAGTCTGCCAGAAGCAATTTGTCACTAGTTGTGTATCATAAAAGAGTCATCGTTACTCTTCCCAGGGGTTATTCGAGATATCTTAATCGAAACCCTAGTAACGAGGCATTGGCTACCTAAAGAGAGTCATAGTTACTCGTCCCAATTGCTCACCTTTTCTGAAATTTTTCTTACTGTGGCCAGTCTGCCAGAAGCGATATGTCACTAGCTGTGTATCATAAATAAGTCATCGTTACTCCTCAAAGGGGTTATTCGAGATATCTTAATCGAAACCCTAGTAACGAGGCATTGGCTACCTAAAGAGAGTCATAGTTACTCGCCCCAATTGCTCACCCAGTCCAACATTTATTCTTACTGCGACCAGTCTGCCAGAAGCGATATGTCTCTAGTTGTGTATCATAAAAGAGTCATCGTTACTCCTCGCAGGGGTTATTAGAGTTATCTTAATCGAAACCCTAGTAACGAGGCATTGGCTACCTTAAGAGAGTCATAGTTACTCGTCCCAATTGCTCACCCATTCCAACATTTTCTCTTACTGCAGCCAGTCTGCCAGAAGCAATTTGTCACTAGTTGTGTATCATAAAAGAGTCATCGTTTCTCCTCCCAGGGGTTATTCGAGATATCTTAATCGAAACCCTAGTAACGAGGCATTGGCTACCTAAAGAGAGTCATAGTTACTCGTCCCTATTGCTCTCCGATTCTGCCATTTTTTCTTACTGTGGCCAGTCTGCCAGAAGCGATATGTCACTAGTTGTGTATCATAAAAGAGTCATCGTTACTCTTCCCAGGGGTTATTCGAGATATCTTAATCGAAACCCTAGTAACGAGGCATTGGCTACCTAAAGAGAGTCATAGTTACTCGTCCCAATTGCTCACCTTTTCTGAAATTTTTCTTACTGTGGCCAGTCTGCCAGAAGCGATATGTCACTAGCTGTGTATCATAAATAAGTCATCGTTACTCCTCAAAGGGGTTATTCGAGATATCTTAATCGAAACCCTAGTAACGAGGCATTGGCTACCTAAAGAGAGTCATAGTTACTCGCCCCAATTGCTCACCCAGTCCAACATTTATTCTTACTGCGACCAGTCTGCCAGAATCGATATGTCACTAGTTGTGTATCATAAAAGAATCATCGTTACACTTCCCAGGGGTTATTCGAGATATCTTAATCGAAACCCTAGTAACGAGGCATTGGCTACCTTAAGAGAGTCATAGTTACTCGTCCCAATTGCTCACCCAGTCCAACATTTATTCTTACTGCGACCAGTCTGCCAGAAGCGATATGTCACTAGTTGTGTATCATAAAAGAGTCATCGTTACACTTCCCAGGGGTTATACGAGATATCTTAATCGAAACCCTAGTAACGAGGCATTGGCTACCTTAAGAGAGTCATAGTTACTCGTCCCAATTGCTCACCCAGTCCAACATTTTCTCTTACTGTAGCCAGTCTGCCAGAAGCAATATGTCACTAGTTGTGTATCATAAAAGAGTCATCGTTTCTCCTCCCAGGGGTTATTCGAGATATCTTAATCGAAACCCTAGTAACGAGGCATTGGCTACCTTAAGAGAGTCATAGTTACTCGTCCCAATTGCTCACCCAGTTTGCCATTTTGTCTTACTGTGGCCAGTCTCCCAGAAGCGTTATGTCACTAGTTGTGTATCATAAAAGAGTCATCGTTACTCCTCCCAGGGGTTATTCGAGATATCTTAATCGAAACCCTAGTAACGAGGCATTGGCTACCTAAAGAGAGTCATAGTTACTCGTCCCAATTGCTCACCCAGTCTGCCATTTTGTCTTAATGTGGCCAGTCTGCCAGAAGCGATATGTCACTAGCTGTGTATCATAAAAGAGTCATCGTTACTCCTCAAAGGGGTTATTAGAGATATCTTAATCGAAACCCTAGTAACGAGGCATTGGCTACCTAAAGAGAGTCATAGTTACTCGCCCCAATTGCTCACCCAGTCCAACATTTATTCTTACTGCGACCAGTCTGCCAGAATCGATATGTCACTAGTTGTGTATCATAAAAGAGTCATCGTTACAGTTCCCAGGGGTTATTAGAGATATCTTAATCGAAACCCTAGTAACGAGGCATTGGCTACCTTAAGAGAGTCATAGTTACTCGTCCCAATTGCTCACCCAGTCCAACATTTTCACTTACTGCAGCCAGTCTGCCAGAAGCAGTATGTCACTAGTTGTGTATCATAAAAGAGTCATCGTTTCTCCTCCCAGGGGTTATTCGAGATATCTTAATCGAAACCCTAGTAACGAGGCATTGGCTACCTTAAGAGAGTCATAGTTACTCGTCCCAATTGCTCACCCTGTTTGCCATTTTGTCTTACTGTGGCCAGTCTGCCAGAAGCGATATGTCACTAGTTGTGTATCATAAAAGAGTCATCGTTACTCCTCCCAGGGGTTATTCGAGATATCTTAATCGAAACCCTAGTAGCGAGGCATTGGCTACCTAAAGAGAGTCATAGTTACTCGTCCCAATTGCTCACCGATTCTGCCATTTTTTCTTACTGTGGCCAGTCTGCCAGAAGAGATATGTCACTAGTTGTGTATCATAAAAGAGTCATCGTTACTCCTCAAAGGGGTTATTCGAGATATCTTAATCGAAACCCTAGTAACGAGTCATTGGCTACCTTAAGAGAGTCATAGTTACTCGTCCCAATTGCTCACACAGTCTGCCATTTTTTCTTACTGCGGCCAGTCTGCCAGAAGCGATATGTCACTAGTTGTGTATCATAAAAGAGTCATCGTTACTCCTCGCAGGGGTTATTAGAGTTATCTTAATCGAAACCCTAGTAACGAGGCATTGGCTACCTTAAGAGAGTCATAGTTACTCGTCCCAAATGCTCACCCAGTCTGCCATTTTGTCTTACTGTGGCCAGTCTGCCAGAAGCAATTTGTCACTAGTTGTGTATCATAAAAGAGTCATCGTTTCTCCTCCCAGGGGTTATTCGAGATATCTTAATCGAAATCCTAGTAACGAGGCATTGGCTACCTTAAGAGAGTCATAGTTACTCGTCCCAATTGCTCACCCAGTCTGCCATTTTGTCTTACTGTGGCCAGTCTGCCAGAAGCGATATGTCACTAGTTGTGTATCATAAAAGTGTCATCGTTACTCCTCCCAGGGGTTATTCGAGATATCTTAATCGAAACCCTAGTAACGAGGCATTGGCTACCTAAAGAGAGTCATAGTTACTTGTCCCAATTGCTCTCCGATTCTGCCATTTTTTCTTACTGTCGCCAGTCTGCCAGAAGCGATATGTCACTAGTTGTGTATCATAAAAGAGTCATCGTTACTCCTCCCAGGGGTTATTCGAGATATCTTAATCGAAACCCTAGTAACGAGGCATTGGCTACCTAAAGAGAGTCATAGTTACTCGTCCCAATTGCTCACATTTTCTGAAATTTTTCTCACTGTGGCCAGTCTGCCAGAAGCGATATGTCACTAGCTGTGTATCATAAAAGAGTCATCGTTACTCCTCAAAGGGGTTATTCGAGATATCTTAATCGAAACCCTAGTAACGAGGCATTGGCTACCTTAACAGAGTCATAGTTACTCGCCCCAATTGCTCACCCAGTCCAACATTTATTCTTACTGCGACCAGTCTGCCAGAATCGATATGTCACTAGTTGTGTATCATAAAAGAGTCATCGTTACACTTCCCAGGGGTTATTCGAGATATCTTAATCGAAACCCTAGTAACGAGGCATTGGCTGCCTTAAGAGAGTCATAGTTACTCGTCCCAATTGCTCACCCAGTCCAACATTTATTCTTACTGCGACCAGTCTGCCAGAAGCGATATGTCACTAGTTGTGTATCATAAAAGAGTCATCGTTACACTTCCCAGGGGTTATTCGAGATATCTTAATCGAAACCCTAGTAACGAGGCATTGGCTACCTTAAGAGAGTCATAGTTACTCGTCCAAATTGCTCACCCACTCCAACATTTTCTCTTACTGTAGCCAGTCTGCCAGAAGCAATATGTCACTAGTTGTGTATCATAAAAGAGTCATCGTTTCTCCTCCCAGGGGTTATTCGAGATATCTTAATCTAAACCCTAGTAACGAGGCATTGGCTACCTTAAGAGAGTCATAGTTACTCGTCCCAATTGCTCACCCAGTTTGCCATTTTGTCTTACTGTGGCCAGTCTGCCAGAAGCGATATGTCACTAGTTGTGTATCATAAAAGAGTCATCGTTACTCCTCCCAGGGGTTATTCGAGATATCTTAATCGAAACCCTAGTAACGAGGCATTGGCTACCTAAAGAGAGTCATAGTTACTCGTCCCAATTGCTCACCCAGTCTGCCATTTTGTCTTACTGTGGCCAGTCTGCCAGAAGCGAGATGTCACTAGTTGTGTATCATATATAAGTCATCGTTCCTCCTCGCAGGGGTTATTCGAGATATTATAATCGAAACCCTAGTAACGAGGCATTGGCTACCTAAAGAGAATCATAGTTACTCGTCCCAATTGCTCACCCAGTCTGCCATTTTGTCTTACTGTGGCCAGTCTGCCAGAAGCGAGATGTCACTAGTTGTGTATCATATAGGAGTCATCGTTTCTCCTCCCAGGGGTTATTCGAGATATCTTAATCGAAACCCTAGTAACGAGGCATTGGCTACCTTAACAGAGTCATAGTTACTCGTCCCAAATGCTCACCCAGTCTGCCATTTTGTCTTACTGTGGCCAGTCTGCCAGAAGCAATATGTCACTAGTTGTGTATCATAAAAGAGTCATCGTTACTCCTCCCAGGGGTTATTCGAGATATCTTAATCGAAACCCTAGGAACGAGGCATTGGCTACCTAAAGAGAGTCATAGTTACTCGTCCCAATTGCTCACATTTTCTGAAATTTTTCTCACTGTGGCCAGTCTGCCAGAAGCGATATGTCACTAGCTGTGTATCATAAAAGAGTCATCGTTACTCCTCAAAGGGGTTATTCGACATATCTTAATCGAAACCCTAGTAACGAGGCATTGGCTACCTTAAGAGAGTCATAGTTATTCGTCCCAATTGCTCACACAGTCTGCCATTTTTTCTTACTGCGGCCAGTCTGCCAGAAGCAATATGTCACTAGTTGTGTATCATAAAAGAGTCATCGTTCCTCCTCGCAGGGGTTATTCGAGATATCTTAATCGAAACCCTAGTAACGAGTCATTGGCTACCTTAAGAGTGTCATAGTTACTCGTCCCAATTGCTCACACAGTCTGCCATTTTCTCTTACTGCGGCCAGTCTGCCAGAAGCGATATGTCACTAGTTGTGTATCATAAAAGAGTCATCGTTACTCCTCGCAGGGGTTATTAGAGTTATCTAAATCGAAACCCTAGTAACGAGGCATTGGCTACCTAAAGACAGTCATAGTTACTCGCCCTAATTGCTCACCCAGTCCAACATTTATTCTTACTGCGACCAGTCTGCCAGAATCGATATGTCACTAGTTGTGTATCATAAAAGAGTCATCGTTACACTTCCCAGGGGTTATTCGAGATATCTTAATCGAACCCTAGTAACGAGGCATTGGCTACCTTAAGAGAGTCATAGTTACTCGTCCCAATTGCTCACCCAGTCTGCCATTTTGTCTTACTGTGGCCAGTCTGCCAGAAGCGATATGTCACTAGCTCTGTATCATAAAAGAGTCATCGTTACTCCACCAGGGGTTATTCGAGATATCTCAATCGAAACCCTAGTAACGAGGCATTGGCTACCTAAAGAGAGTCATAGTTACTTGTCCCAATTGCTCACCGATTCTGCCATTTTTTCTTACTGTCGACAGTCTGCCAGAAGCGATATGTCACTAGTTGTGTATCATAAAAGAGTCATCGTTACTCCTCCCAGGGGTTATTCGAGATATCTTAATCGAAACCCTAGTAACGAGGCATTGGCTACCTAAAGAGAGTCATAGTTACTAGTCCCAATTGCTCACATTTTTTGAAATTTTTCTCACTGTGGCCAGTCTGCCAGAAGCGATATGTCACTAGCTGTGTATCATAAAAGAGTCATCGTTACTCCTCAAAGGGGTTATTCGAGATATCTTAATCGAAACCCTAGTAACGAGGCATTGGCTACCTTAAGAGAGTCATAGTTACTCGTCCCAATTGCTCACCCAGTCCAACATTTTCTCTTATTGTAGCCAGTCTGCCAGAAGCAATAAGTCACTAGTTGTGTATCATAAAAGAGTCATCGTTTCTCCTCCCAGGGGTTATTCGAGATATCTTAATCGAAACCCTAGTAACGAGGCATTGGCTACCTTAAGAGAGTCATAGTTACTCGTCCCAATTGCTCACAAAGTTTGCCATTTTATGTTACTGTGGCCAGTCTGCCAGAAGCAATATGTCACTAGTTGTGTATCATAAAAAGAGTCATCGTTACTCCTCCCAGGGGTTATTCGAGATATCTTAATCGAAACCCTAGTAACGAGGCATTGGCTACCTAAAGAGAGTCATAGTTACTCGTCCCAATTGCTCTCCGATTCTGCCATTTTTTCTTACTGTGGCCAGTCTGCCAGAAGCGATATGTCACTAGTTGTGTATCATAAAAGAGTCATCGTTACTCCTCCCAGGGGTTATTCGAGATATCTTAATCGAAACCCTAGTAACGAGGCATTGGCTACCTAAAGAGAGTCATAGTTACTCGTCCCAATTGCTCACCCAGTCTGCCATTTTGTCTTACTGTGGCCAGTCTGCCAGAAGCGAGATGTCACTAGTTGTGTATCATATATAAGTCATCGTTCCTCCTCGCAGGGGTTATTCGAGATATTATAATCGAAACCCTAGTAACGAGGCATTGGCTACCTAAAGAGAGTCATAGTTACTCGTCCCAATTGCTCACCCAGTCTGCCATTTTGTCTTACTGTGGCCAGTCTGCCAGAAGCGAGATGTCACTAGTTGTGTATCATATAGGAGTCATCGTTTCTCCTCCCAGGGGTTATTCGAGATATCTTAATCGAAACCCTAGTAACGAGGCATTGGCTACCTTAACAGAGTCATAGTTACTCGTCCCAAATGCTCACCCAGTCTGCCATTTTGTCTTACTGTGGCCAGTCTGCCAGAAGCAATATGTCACTAGTTGTGTATCATAAAAGAGTCATCGTTACTCCTCCCAGGGGTTATTCGAGATATCTTAATCGAAACCCTAGGAACGAGGCATTGGCTACCTAAAGAGAGTCATAGTTACTCGTCCCAATTGCTCACATTTTCTGAAATTTTTCTCACTGTGGCCAGTCTGCCAGAAGCGATATGTCACTAGCTGTGTATCATAAAAGAGTCATCGTTACTCCTCAAAGGGGTTATTCGACATATCTTAATCGAAACCCTAGTAACGAGGCATTGGCTACCTTAAGAGAGTCATAGTTATTCGTCCCAATTGCTCACACAGTCTGCCATTTTTTCTTACTGCGGCCAGTCTGCCAGAAGCAATATGTCACTAGTTGTGTATCATAAAAGAGTCATCGTTCCTCCTCGCAGGGGTTATTCGAGATATCTTAATCGAAACCCTAGTAACGAGTCATTGGCTACCTTAAGAGTGTCATAGTTACTCGTCCCAATTGCTCACACAGTCTGCCATTTTCTCTTACTGCGGCCAGTCTGCCAGAAGCGATATGTCACTAGTTGTGTATCATAAAAGAGTCATCGTTACTCCTCGCAGGGGTTATTAGAGTTATCTAAATCGAAACCCTAGTAACGAGGCATTGGCTACCTAAACACAGTCATAGTTACTCGCCCTAATTGCTCACCCAGTCCAACATTTATTCTTACTGCGACCAGTCTGCCAGAATCGATATGTCACTAGTTGTGTATCATAAAAGAGTCATCGTTACACTTCCCAGGGGTTATTCGAGATATCTTAATCGAACCCTAGTAACGAGGCATTGGCTACCTTAAGAGAGTCATAGTTACATGTCCCAATTGCTCACCCAGTCCAACATTTATTCTTACTGCGACCAGTCTGCCAGAAGCGATATGTCACTAGTTGTGTATCATAAAAGAGTCATCGTTACACTTCCCAGGGGTTATTCGAGATATCTTAATCGAAACCCTAGTAACGAGGCATTGGCTACCTTAAGAGAGTCATAGTTACTCGTCCCAATTGCTCACCCAGTCCAACATTTTCTCTTATTGTAGCCAGTCTGCCAGAAGCAATAAGTCACTAGTTGTGTATCATAAAAGAGTCATCGTTTCTCCTCCCAGGGGTTATTCGAGATATCTTAATCGAAACCCTAGTAACGAGGCATTGGCTACCTTAAGAGAGTCATAGTTACTCGTCCCAATTGCTCACAAAGTTTGCCATTTTATGTTACTGTGGCCAGTCTGCCAGAAGCAATATGTCACTAGTTGTGTATCATAAAAAGAGTCATCGTTACTCCTCCCAGGGGTTATTCGAGATATCTTAATCGAAACCCTAGTAACGAGGCATTGGCTACCTAAAGAGAGTCATAGTTACTCGTCCCAATTGCTCTCCGATTCTGCCATTTTTTCTTACTGTGGCCAGTCTGCCAGAAGCGATATGTCACTAGTTGTGTATCATAAAAGAGTCATCGTTACTCTTCCCAGGGGTTATTCGAGATATCTTAATCGAAACCCTAGTAACGAGGCATTGGCTACCTAAAGAGAGTCATAGTTACTCGTCCCAATTGCTCACCTTTTCTGAAATTTTTCTTACTGTGGCCAGTCTGCCAGAAGCGATATGTCACTAGCTGTGTATCATAAATAAGTCATCGTTACTCCTCAAAGGGGTTATTCGAGATATCTTAATCGAAACCCTAGTAACGAGGCATTGGCTACCTAAAGAGAGTCATAGTTACTCGCCCCAATTGCTCACCCAGTCCAACATTTATTCTTACTGCGACCAGTCTGCCAGAATCGATATGTCACTAGTTGTGTATCATAAAAGAGTCATCGTTACACTTCCCAGGGGTTATTCGAGATATCTTAATCGAAACCCTAGTAACGAGGCATTGGCTACCTTAAGAGAGTCATAGTTACTCGTCCCAATTGCTCACCCAGTCCAACATTTATTCTTACTGCGACCAGTCTGCCAGAAGCGATATGTCACTAGTTGTGTATCATAAAAGAGTCATCGTTACACTTCCCAGGGGTTATACGAGATATCTTAATCGAAACCCTAGTAACGAGGCATTGGCTACCTTAAGAGAGTCATAGTTACTCGTCCCAATTGCTCACCCAGTCCAACATTTTCTCTTACTGTAGCCAGTCTGCCAGAAGCAATATGTCACTAGTTGTGAATCATAAAAGAGTCATCGTTTCTCCTCCCAGGGGTTATTCGAGATATCTTAATCGAAACCCTAGTAACGAGGCATTGGCTACCTTAAGAGAGTCATAGTTACTCGTCCCAATTGCTCACCCAGTTTGCCATTTTGTCTTACTGTGGCCAGTCTGCCAGAAGCGTTATGTCACTAGTTGTGTATCATAAAAGAGTCATCGTTACTCCTCCCAGGGGTTATTCGAGATATCTTAATCGAAACCCTAGTAACGAGGCATTGGCTACCTAAAGAGAGTCATAGTTACTCGTCCCAATTGCTCACCCAGTCTGCCATTTTGTCTTAATGTGGCCAGTCTGCCAGAAGCGATATGTCACTAGCTGTGTATCATAAAAGAGTCATCGTTACTCCTCAAAGGGGTTATTAGAGATATCTTAATCGAAACCCTAGTAACGAGGCATTGGCTACCTAAAGAGAGTCATAGTTACTCGCCCCAATTGCTCACCCAGTCCAACATTTATTCTTACTGCGACCAGTCTGCCAGAATCGATATGTCACTAGTTGTGTATCATAAAAGAGTCATCGTTACACTTCCCAGGGGTTATTCGAGATATCTTAATCGAAACCCTAGTAACGAGGCATTGGCTACCTTAAGAGAGTCATAGTTACTCGTCCCAATTGCTCACCCAGTCCAACATTTTCACTTACTGCAGCCAGTCTGCCAGAAGCAGTATGTCACTAGTTGTGTATCATAAAAGAGTCATCGTTTCTCCTCCCAGGGGTTATTCGAGATATCTTAATCGAAACCCTAGTAACGAGGCATTGGCTACCTTAAGAGAGTCATAGTTACTCGTCCCAATTGCTCACCCTGTTTGCCATTTTGTCTTACTGTGGCCAGTCTGCCAGAAGCGATATGTCACTAGTTGTGTATCATAAAAGAGTCATCGTTACTCCTCCCAGGGGTTATTCGAGATATCTTAATCGAAACCCTAGTAGCGAGGCATTGGCTACCTAAAGAGAGTCATAGTTACTCGTCCCAATTGCTCACCGATTCTGCCATTTTTTCTTACTGTGGCCAGTCTGCCAGAAGAGATATGTCACTAGTTGTGTATCATAAAAGAGTCATCGTTACTCCTCAAAGGGGTTATTCGAGATATCTTAATCGAAACCCTAGTAACGAGTCATTGGCTACCTTAAGAGAGTCATAGTTACTCGTCCCAATTGCTCACACAGTCTGCCATTTTTTCTTACTGCGGCCAGTCTGCCAGAAGCGATATGTCACTAGTTGTGTATCATAAAAGAGTCATCGTTACTCCTCGCAGGGGTTATTAGAGTTATCTTAATCGAAACCCTAGTAACGAGGCATTGGCTACCTTAAGAGAGTCATAGTTACTCGTCCCAATTGCTCACCCAGTCCAACATTTTCTCTTACTGCAGCCAGTCTGCCAGAAGCAATTTGTCACTAGTTGTGTATCATAAAAGAGTCATCGTTTCTCCTCCCAGGGGTTATTCGAGATATCTTAATCGAAATCCTAGTTACGAGGCATTGGCTACCTTAAGAGAGTCATAGTTACTCGTCCCAATTGCTCACCCAGTCTGCCATTTTGTCTTACTGTGGCCAGTCTGCCAGAAGCGATATGTCACTAGTTGTGTATCATAAAAGTGTCATCGTTACTCCTCCCAGGGGTTATTCGAGATATCTTAATCGAAACCCTAGTAACGAGGCATTGGCTACCTAAAGAGAGTCATAGTTACTTGTCCCAATTGCTCTCCGATTCTGCCATTTTTTCTTACTGTCGCCAGTCTGCCAGAAGCGATATGTCACTAGTTGTGTATCATAAAAGAGTCATCGTTACTCCTCCCAGGGGTTATTCGAGATATCTTAATCGAAACCCTAGTAACGAGGCATTGGCTACCTAAAGAGAGTCATAGTTACTCGTCCCAATTGCTCACATTTTCTGAAATTTTTCTCACTGTGGCCAGTCTGCCAGAAGCGATATGTCACTAGCTGTGTATCATAAAAGAGTCATCGTTACTCCTCAAAGGGGTTATTCGAGATATCTTAATCGAAACCCTAGTAACGAGGCATTGGCTACCTTAACAGAGTCATAGTTACTCGCCCCAATTGCTCACCCAGTCCAACATTTATTCTTACTGCGACCAGTCTGCCAGAATCGATATGTCACTAGTTGTGTATCATAAAAGAGTCATCGTTTCTCCTCCCAGGGGTTATTCGAGATATCTTAATCTAAACCCTAGTAACGAGGCATTGGCTACCTTAAGAGAGTCATAGTTACTCGTCCCAATTGCTCACCCAGTTTGCCATTTTGTCTTACTGTGGCCAGTCTGCCAGAAGCGATATGTCACTAGTTGTGTATCATAAAAGAGTCATCGTTACTCCTCCCAGGGGTTATTCGAGATATCTTAATCGAAACCCTAGTAACGAGGCATTGGCTACCTAAAGAGAGTCATAGTTACTCGTCCCAATTGCTCACCCAGTCTGCCATTTTTTCTTACTGCGGCCAGTCTGCCAGAAGCAATATGTCACTAGTTGTGTATCATAAAAGAGTCATCGTTCCTCCTCGCAGGGGTTATTCGAGATATCTTAATCGAAACCCTAGTAACGAGTCATTGGCTACCTTAAGAGTGTCATAGTTACTCGTCCCAATTGCTCACACAGTCTGCCATTTTCTCTTACTGCGGCCAGTCTGCCAGAAGCGATATGTCACTAGTTGTGTATCATAAAAGAGTCATCGTTACTCCTCGCAGGGGTTATTAGAGTTATCTAAATCGAAACCCTAGTAACGAGGCATTGGCTACCTAAAGACAGTCATAGTTACTCGCCCTAATTGCTCACCCAGTCCAACATTTATTCTTACTGCGACCAGTCTGCCAGAATCGATATGTCACTAGTTGTGTATCATAAAAGAGTCATCGTTACACTTCCCAGGGGTTATTCGAGATATCTTAATCGAACCCTAGTAACGAGGCATTGGCTACCTTAAGAGAGTCATAGTTACATGTCCCAATTGCTCACCCAGTCCAACATTTATTCTTACTGCGACCAGTCTGCCAGAAGCGATATGTCACTAGTTGTGTATCATAAAAGAGTCATCGTTACACTTCCCAGGGGTTATTCGAGATATCTTAATCGAAACCCTAGTAACGAGGCATTGGCTACCTTAAGAGAGTCATAGTTACTCGTCCCAATTGCTCACCCAGTCCAACATTTTCTCTTATTGTAGCCAGTCTGCCAGAAGCAATAAGTCACTAGTTGTGTATCATAAAAGAGTCATCGTTTCTCCTCCCAGGGGTTATTCGAGATATCATAATCGAAAACCCTAGTAACGAGGCATTGGCTACCTTAAGAGAGTCATAGTTACTCGTCCCAATTGCTCACAAAGTTTGCCATTTTATGTTACTGTGGCCAGTCTGCCAGAAGCAATATGTCACTAGTTGTGTATCATAAAAAGAGTCATCGTTACTCCTCCCAGGGGTTATTCGAGATATCTTAATCGAAACCCTAGTAACGGGGCATTGGCTACCTAAAGAGAGTCATAGTTACTCGTCCCAATTGCTCACCCAGTCTGCCATTTTGTCTTACTGTGGCCAGTCTGCCAGAACCGAGATGTCACTAGTTGTGTATCATATAGGAGTCATCGTTCCTCCTCGCAGGGGTTATTCGA
Organism: Schistocerca gregaria; assembly: GCF_023897955.1. Taxonomy (NCBI): domain Eukaryota; kingdom Metazoa; phylum Arthropoda; class Insecta; order Orthoptera; family Acrididae; genus Schistocerca; species Schistocerca gregaria. The sequence goes on from NC_064931.1 coordinate 8,231,939, forward strand.
GATATCTTAATCGAAACCCTAGTAACGAGGCATTGGCTACCTAAAGAGAGTCATAGTTACTCGTCCCAATTGCTCACCCAGTCCAACATTTATTCCTACTGCGACCAGTCTGCCAGAAGCGATATGTCACTAGTTGTGTATCTTAAAAGAGTAATCGTTACTCCTCCCAGGGGTTATTCGAAATATCTTAATCGAAACCCTAGTAACGAGGCATTGGCTACCTTAAGAGAGTCATAGTTACTCGTCCCAATTGCTCACCCAGTCCAACATTTTCTCTTACTGCAGCCAGTCTGCCAGAAGCAATTTGTCACTAGTTGTGTATCATAAAAGAGTCATCGTTTCTCCTCCCAGGGGTTATTCGAGATATCTTAATCGAAACCCTAGTAACGAGGCATTGGCTACATTACCAGAGTCATAGTTACTCGTCCCAAATGCTCACCCAGTCTGCCATTTTGTCTTACTGTGGCCAGTCTGCCAGAAGCGATATGTCACTAGTTGTGTATCATAAAAGAGTCATCGTTACTCCTCCCAGGGGTTATTCGAGATATCTTAATCGAAACCCTAGTAACGAGGCATTGGCTACCTAAAGAGAGTCATAGTTACTCGTCCCAATTGCCCACCGATTCTGAAATTTTTCTTACTGTGGCCAGTCTGCCAGAAGCGATATGTCACTAGCTCTGTATCATAAAAGAGTCATCGTTACTCCTCAAAGGGGTTATTCAACATATCTTAATCGAAACCCTAGTAACGAGGCATTGGCTACCTAAAGAGAGTCATAGTTACTCGCCCCAATTGCTCACCCAGTCCAACGTTTATTCTTACTGCGACCAGTCTGCCAGAATCGATATGTCACTAGTTGTGTATCATAAAAGAGTCATCGTTACACTTCCCAGGGGTTATTCGAGATATCTTAATCGAAACCCTAGTAACGAGGCATTGGCTACCTTAAGAGAGTCATAGTTACTCGTCCCAATTGCTCACCCAGTCCAACATTTTCACTTACTGCAGCCAGTCTGCCAGAAGCAGTATGTCACTAGTTGTGTATCATAAAAGAGTCATCGTCTCTCCTCCCAGGGGTTATTCGAGATATCTTAATCGAAACCCTAGTAACGAGGCATTGGCTACCTTAAGAGAGTCATAGTTACTCGTCCCAATTGCTCACCCAGTCCAACATTTTCTCTTATTGTAGCCAGTCTGCCAGAAGCAATAAGTCACTAGTTGTGTATCATAAAAGAGTCATCGTTTCTCCTCCCAGGGGTTATTCGAGATATCTTAATCGAAACCCTAGTAACGAGGCATTGGCTACCTTAAGAGAGTCATAGTTACTCGTCCCAATTGCTCACAAAGTTTGCCATTTTATGTTACTGTGGCCAGTCTGCCAGAAGCAATATGTCACTAGTTGTGTATCATAAAAAGAGTCATCGTTACTCCTCCCAGGGGTTATTCGAGATATCTTAATCGAAACCCTAGTAACGGGGCATTGGCTACCTAAAGAGAGTCATAGTTACTCGTCCCAATTGCTCACCCAGTCTGCCATTTTGTCTTACTGTGGCCAGTCTGCCAGAACCGAGATGTCACTAGTTGTGTATCATATAGGAGTCATCGTTCCTCCTCGCAGGGGTTATTCGAGATATCTTAATCGAAACCCTAGTAACGAGGCATTGGCTACCTAAAGAGAGTCATAGTTACTCGTCCCAATTGCTCACCCAGTCCAACATTTATTCCTACTGCGACCAGTCTGCCAGAAGCGATATGTCACTAGTTGTGTATCTTAAAAGAGTAATCGTTACTCCTCCCAGGGGTTATTCGAAATATCTTAATCGAAACCCTAGTAACGAGGCATTGGCTACCTTAAGAGAGTCATAGTTACTCGTCCCAATTGCTCACCCAGTCCAACATTTTCTCTTACTGCAGCCAGTCTGCCAGAAGCAATTTGTCACTAGTTGTGTATCATAAAAGAGTCATCGTTTCTCCTCCCAGGGGTTATTCGAGATATCTTAATCGAAACCCTAGTAACGAGGCATTGGCTACATTACCAGAGTCATAGTTACTCGTCCCAAATGCTCACCCAGTCTGCCATTTTGTCTTACTGTGGCCAGTCTGCCAGAAGCGATATGTCACTAGTTGTGTATCATAAAAGAGTCATCGTTACTCCTCCCAGGGGTTATTCGAGATATCTTAATCGAAACCCTAGTAACGAGGCATTGGCTACCTAAAGAGAGTCATAGTTACTCGCCCCAATTGCCCACCGATTCTGAAATTTTTCTTACTGTGGCCAGTCTGCCAGAAGCGATATGTCACTACCTCTGTATCATAAAAGAGTCATCGTTACTCCTCAAAGGGGTTATTCAACATATCTTAATCGAAACCCTAGTAACGAGGCATTGGCTACCTAAAGAGAGTCATAGTTACTCGCCCCTATTGCTCACCCAGTCCAACATTTATTCTTACTGCGACCAGTCTGCCAGAATCGATATGTCACTAGTTGTGTATCATAAAAGAGTCATCGTTACACTTCCCAGGGGTTATTCGAGATATCTTAATCGAAACCCTAGTAACGAGGCATTGGCTACCTAAAGAGAGTCATAGTTACTCGCCCCTATTGCTCACCCAGTCCAACATTTATTCTTACTGCGACCAGTCTGCCAGAATCGATATGTCACTAGTTGTGTATCATAAAAGAGTCATCGTTACTCCTCCCAGGGGTTATTCGAGATATCTTAATCGAAACCCTAGTAACGAGGCATTGGCTACCTAAAGAGAGTCATAGTTACTCGTCCCAATTGCTCACCGATTCTGCCATTTTTTCTTACTGTGGCCAGTCTGCCAGAAGAGATATGTCACTAGTTGTGTATCATAAAAGAGTCATCGTTACTCCTCGCAGGGGTTATTAGAGTTATCTTAATCGAAACCCTAGTAACGAGTCATTGGCTACCTTAAGAGAGTCATAGTTACTCGTCCCAATTGCTCACACAGTCTGCCATTTTTTCTTACTGCGGCCAGTCTGCCAGAAGCGATATGTCACTAGTTGTGTATCATAAAAGAGTCATCGTTACTCCTCGCAGGGGTTATTAGAGTTATCTTAATCGAAACCCTAGTAACAAGGCATTGGCTACCTTAAGAGAGTCATAGTTACTCGTCCCAATTGCTCACCCAGTCCAACATTTTCACTTACTGCAGCCAGTCTGCCAGAAGCAATTTGTCACTAGTTGTGTATCATAAAAGAGTCATCGTTTCTCCTCCCAGGGGTTATTCGAGATATCTTAATCGAAATCCTAGTAACGAGGCATTGGCTACCTTAAGAGAGTCATAGTTACTCGTCCCAATTGCTCACCCAGTTTGCCATTTTGTCTTACTGTGGCCAGTCTGCCAGAAGCGATATGTCACTAGTTGTGTGTCATAAAAGTGTCATCGTTACTCCTCCCAGGGGTTATTCGAGATATCTTAATCGAAACCCTAGTAACGAGGCACTGGCTACCTAAAGAGTGTCATAGTTACTTGTCTCAATTGCTCACCGATTCTGCCATTTTTTCTTACTGTCGCCAGTCTGCCAGAAGCGATATGTCACTAGTTGTGTATCATAAAAGAGTCATCGTTACTCCTCCCAGGGGTTATTCGAGATATCTTAATCGAAACCCTAGTAACGAGGCATTGGCTACCTAAAGAGAGTCATAGTTACTCGTCCCAATTGCTCACATTTTCTGAAATTTTTCTCACTGTGGCCAGTCTGCCAGAAGCGATATGTCACTAGCTGTGTATCATAAAAGAGTCATCGTTACTCCTCAAAGGGGTTATTCAAGATATCTTAATCGAAACCCTAGTAACGAGGCATTGGCTACCTTAACAGAGTCATAGTTACTCGCCGCAATTGCTCACCCAGTCCAACATTTATTCTTACTGCGACCAGTCTGCCAGAATCGATATGTCACTAGTTGTGTATCATAAAAGAGTCATCGTTACACTTCCCAGGGGTTATTCGAGATATCTTAATCGAAACCCTAGTAACGAGGCATTGGCTGCCTTAAGAGAGTCATAGTTACTCGTCCCAATTGCTCACCCAGTCCAACATTTATTCTTACTGCGACCAGTCTGCCAGAAGCGATATGTCACTAGTTGTGTATCATAAAAGAGTCATCGTTACACTTCCCAGGGGTTATTCGAGATATCTTAATCGAAACCCTAGTAACGAGGCACTGGCTACCTAAAGAGTGTCATAGTTACTTGTCTCAATTGCTCACCGATTCTGCCATTTTTTCTTACTGTCGCCAGTCTGCCAGAAGCGATATGTCACTAGTTGTGTATCATAAAAGAGTCATCGTTACTCCTCCCAGGGGTTATTCGAGATATCTTAATCGAAACCCTAGTAACGAGGCATTGGCTACCTAAAGAGAGTCATAGTTACTCGTCCCAATTGCTCACATTTTCTGAAATTTTTTCACTGTGGCCAGTCTGCCAGAAGCGATATGTCACTAGTTGTGTATCTTAAAAGAGTAATCGTTACTCCTCCCAGGGGTTATTCGAAATATCTTAATCGAAACCCTAGTAACGAGGCATTGGCTACCTTAAGAGAGTCATAGTTACTCGTCCCAATTGCTCACCCAGTCCAACATTTTCTCTTACTGCAGCCAGTCTGCCAGAAGCAATTTGTCACTAGTTGTGTATCATAAAAGAGTCATCGTTTCTCCTCCCAGGGGTTATTCGAGATATCTTAATCGAAACCCTAGTAACGAGGCATTGGCTACATTACCAGAGTCATAGTTACTCGTCCCAAATGCTCACCCAGTCTGCCATTTTGTCTTACTGTGGCCAGTCTGCCAGAAGCGATATGTCACTAGTTGTGTATCATAAAAGAGTCATCGTTACTCCTCCCAGGGGTTATTCGAGATATCTTAATCGAAACCCTAGTAACGAGGCATTGGCTACCTAAAGAGAGTCATAGTTACTCGTCCCAATTGCCCACCGATTCTGAAATTTTTCTTACTGTGGCCAGTCTGCCAGAAGCGATATGTCACTAGCTCTGTATCATAAAAGAGTCATCGTTACTCCTCAAAGGGGTTATTCAACATATCTTAATCGAAACCCTAGTAACGAGGCATTGGCTACCTAAAGAGAGTCATAGTTACTCGCCCCTATTGCTCACCCAGTCCAACATTTATTCTTACTGCGACCAGTCTGCCAGAATCGATATGTCACTAGTTGTGTATCATAAAAGAGTCATCGTTACACTTCCCAGGGGTTATTCGAGATATCTTAATCGAAACCCTAGTAACGAGGCATTGGCTACCTTAAGAGAGTCATAGTTACTCGTCCCAATTGCTCAACCAGTCCAACATTTTCACTTACTGCAGCCAGTCTGCCAGAAGCAGTATGTCACTAGTTGTGTATCATAAAAGAGTCATCGTCTCTCCTCCCAGGGGTTATTCGAGATATCTTAATCGAAACCCTAGTAACGAGGCATTGGCTACCTTAAGAGAGTCATAGTTACTCGTCCCAATTGCTCACCCTGTTTGCCATTTTGTCTTACTGTGGCCAGTCTGCCAGAAGCGATATGTCACTAGTTGTGTATCATAAAAGAGTCATCGTTACTCCTCCCAGGGGTTATTCGAGATATCTTAATCGAAACCCTAGTAACGAGGCATTGGCTACCTAAAGAGAGTCATAGTTACTCGTCCCAATTGCTCACCGATTCTGCCATTTTTTCTTACTGTGGCCAGTCTGCCAGAAGAGATATGTCACTAGTTGTGTATCATAAAAGAGTCATCGTTACTCCTCGCAGGGGTTATTAGAGTTATCTTAATCGAAACCCTAGTAACGAGTCATTGGCTACCTTAAGAGAGTCATAGTTACTCGTCCCAATTGCTCACACAGTCTGCCATTTTTTCTTACTGCGGCCAGTCTGCCAGAAGCGATATGTCACTAGTTGTGTATCATAAAAGAGTCATCGTTACTCCTCGCAGGGGTTATTAGAGTTATCTTAATCGAAACCCTAGTAACAAGGCATTGGCTACCTTAAGAGAGTCATAGTTACTCGTCCCAATTGCTCACCCAGTCCAACATTTTCTCTTACTGCAGCCAGTCTGCCAGAAGCAATTTGTCACTAGTTGTGTATCATAAAAGAGTCATCGTTTCTCCTCCCAGGGGTTATTCGAGATATCTTAATCGAAATCCTAGTAACGAGGCATTGGCTACCTTAAGAGAGTCATAGTTACTCGTCCCAATTGCTCACCCAGTCTGCCATTTTGGCTTACTGTGGCCAGTCTGCCAGAAGCGATATGTCACTAGTTGTGTGTCATAAAAGTGTCATCGTTACTCCTCCCAGGGGTTATTCGAGATATCTTAATCGAAACCCTAGTAACGAGGCACTGGCTACCTAAAGAGTGTCATAGTTACTTGTCTCAATTGCTCACCGTTTCTGCCATTTTTTCTTACTGTCGCCAGTCTGCCAGAAGCGATATGTCACTAGTTGTGTATCATAAAAGAGTCATCGTTACTCCTCCCAGGGGTTATTCGAGATATCTTAATCGAAACCCTAGTAACGAGGCATTGGCTACCTAAAGAGAGTCATAGTTACTCGTCCCAATTGCTCACATTTTCTGAAATTTTTCTCACTGTGGCCAGTCTGCCAGAAGCGATATGTCACTAGCTGTGTATCATAAAAGAGTCATCGTTACTCCTCAAAGGGGTTATTCAAGATATCTTAATCGAAACCCTAGTAACGAGGCATTGGCTACCTTAACAGAGTCATAGTTACTCGCCGCAATTGCTCACCCAGTCCAACATTTATTCTTACTGCGACCAGTCTGCCAGAATCGATATGTCACTAGTTATGTATCATAAAAGAGTCATCGTTACACTTCCCAGGGGTTATTCGAGATATCTTAATCGAAACCATAGTAACGAGGCATTGGCTGCCTTAAGAGAGTCATAGTTACTCGTCCCAATTGCTCACCCAGTCCAACATTTATTCTTACTGCGACCAGTCTGCCAGAAGCGATATGTCACTAGTTGTGTATCATAAAAGAGTCATCGTTACACTTCCCAGGGGTTATTCGAGATATCTTAATCGAAACCCTAGTAACGAGGCATTGGCTACCTAAAGAGAGTCATAGTTACTCGCCCCTATTGCTCACCCAGTCCAACATTTATTCTTACTGCGACCAGTCTGCCAGAATTGATATGTCACTAGTTGTGTATCATAAAAGAGTCATCGTTACACTTCCCAGGGGTTATTCGAGATATCTTAATCGAAACCCTAGTAACGAGGCATTGGCTACCTTAAGAGAGTCATAGTTACTCGTCCCAATTGCTCACCCAGTCCAACATTTTCACTTACTGCAGCCAGTCTGCCAGAAGCAGTATGTCACTAGTTGTGTATCATAAAAGAGTCATCGTCTCTCCTCCCAGGGGTTATTCGAGATATCTTAATCGAAACCCTAGTAACGAGGCATTGGCTACCTTAAGAGAGTCATAGTTACTCGTCCCAATTGCTCACCCTGTTTGCCATTTTGTCTTACTGTGGCCAGTCTGCCAGAAGCGATATGTCACTAGTTGTGTATCATAAAAGAGTCATCGTTACTCCTCCCAGGGGTTATTCGAGATATCTTAATCGAAACCCTAGTAACGAGGCATTGGCTACCTAAAGAGAGTCATAGTTACTCGTCCCAATTGCTCACCGATTCTGCCATTTTTTCTTACTGTGGCCAGTCTGCCAGAAGAGATATGTCACTAGTTGTGTATCATAAAAGAGTCATCGTTACTCCTCGCAGGGGTTATTAGAGTTATCTTAATCGAAACCCTAGTAACGAGTCATTGGCTACCTTAAGAGAGTCATAGTTACTCGTCCCAATTGCTCACACAGTCTGCCATTTTTTCTTACTGCGGCCAGTCTGCCAGAAGCGATATGTCACTAGTTGTGTATCATAAAAGAGTCATCGTTACTCCTCGCAGGGGTTATTAGAGTTATCTTAATCGAAACCCTAGTAACAAGGCATTGGCTACCTTAAGAGAGTCATAGTTACTCGTCCCAATTGCTCACCCAGTCCAACATTTTCTCTTACTGCAGCCAGTCTGCCAGAAGCAATTTGTCACTAGTTGTGTATCATAAAAGAGTCATCGTTTCTCCTCCCAGGGGTTATTCGAGATATCTTAATCGAAATCCTAGTAACGAGGCATTGGCTACCTTAAGAGAGTCATAGTTACTCGTCCCAATTGCTCACCCAGTCTGCCATTTTGTCTTACTGTGGCCAGTCTGCCAGAAGCGATATGTCACTAGTTGTGTGTCATAAAAGTGTCATCGTTACTCCTCCCAGGGGTTATTCGAGATATCTTAATCGAAACCCTAGTAACGAGGCACTGGCTACCTAAAGAGTGTCATAGTTACTTGTCTCAATTGCTCACCGATTCTGCCATTTTTTCTTACTGTCGCCAGTCTGCCAGAAGCGATATGTCACTAGTTGTGTATCATAAAAGAGTCATCGTTACTCCTCCCAGGGGTTATTCGAGATATCTTAATCGAAACCCTAGTAACGAGGCATTGGCTACCTAAAGAGAGTCATAGTTACTCGTCCCAATTGCTCACATTTTCTGAAATTTTTCTCACTGTGGCCAGTCTGCCAGAAGCGATATGTCACTAGCTGTGTATCATAAAAGAGTCATCGTTACTCCTCAAAGGGGTTATTCAAGATATCTTAATCGAAACCCTAGTAACGAGGCATTGGCTACCTTAACAGAGTCATAGTTACTCGCCGCAATTGCTCACCCAGTCCAACATTTATTCTTACTGCGACCAGTCTGCCAGAATCGATATGTCACTAGTTATGTATCATAAAAGAGTCATCGTTACACTTCCCAGGGGTTATTCGAGATATCTTAATCGAAACCATAGTAACGAGGCATTGGCTGCCTTAAGAGAGTCATAGTTACTCGTCCCAATTGCTCACCCAGTCCAACATTTATTCTTACTGCGACCAGTCTGCCAGAAGCGATATGTCACTAGTTGTGTATCATAAAAGAGTCATCGTTACACTTCCCAGGGGTTATTCGAGATATCTTAATCGAAACCCTAGTAACGAGGCATTGGCTACCTAAAGAGTGTCATAGTTACTTGTCCCAATTGCTCACCGATTCTGCCATTTTTTCTTACTGTCGCCAGTCTGCCAGAAGCGATATGTCACTAGTTGTGTATCATAAAAGAGTCATCGTTACTCCTCCCAGGGGTTATTCGAGATATCTTAATCGAAACCCTAGTAACGAGGCATTGGCTACCTAAAGAGAGTCATAGTTACTCGTCCCAATTGCTCACATTTTCTGAAATTTTTTCACTGTGGCCAGTCTGCCAGAAGCGATATGTCACTAGCTGTGTATCATAAAAGAGTCATCGTTACTCCTCAAAGGGGTTATTCAAGATATCTTAATCGAAACCCTAGTAACGAGGCATTGGCTACCTTAACAGAGTCATAGTTACTCGCCCCAATTGCTCACCCAGTCCAACATTTATTCTTACTGCGACCAGTCTGCCAGAATCGATATGTCACTAGTTGTGTATCATAAAAGAGTCATTGTTACACTTCCCAGGGGTTATTCGAGATATCTTAATCGAAACCCTAGTAACGAGGCATTGGCTGCCTTAAGAGAGTCATAGTTACTCGTCCCAATTGCTCACCCAGTCCAACATTTATTCTTACTGCGACCAGTCTGCCAGAAGCGATATGTCACTAGTTGTGTATCATAAAAGAGTCATCGTTACACTTCCCAGGGGTTATTCGAGATATCTTAATCGAAACCCTAGTAACGAGGCATTGGCTACCTTAAGAGAGTCCTAGTTACTCGTCCAAATTGCTCACCCACTCCAACATTTTCCCTTACTGTAGCCAGTCTGCCAGTAGCAATATGTCACTAGTTGTGTATTATAAAAGAGTCATCGTTTCTCCTCCCAGGGGTTATTCGAGATATCTTAATCGAAACCCTAGTAACGAGGCATTGGCTACCTTAAGAGAGTCATAGTTACTCGTCCCAATTGCTCACCCAGTTTGCCATTTTGTCTTACTGTGGCCAGTCTGCCAGAAGCGATATGTCACTAGTTGTGTATCATAAAAGAGTCATCGTTACTCCTCCCAGGGGTTATTCGAGATATCTTAATCGAAACCCTAGTAACGAGGCATTGGCTACCTAAAGAGAGTCATAGTTACTCGTCCCAATTGCTCACCCAGTCTGCCATTTTGTCTTACTGTGGCCAGTCTGCCAGAAGCGAGATGTCACTAGTTGTGTATCATATAGGAGTCATCGTTTCTCCTCCCAGGGGTTATTCGAGATATCTTAATCGAAACCCTAGTAACGAGGCATTGGCTACCTTAACAGAGTCATAGTTACTCGCCCCAATTGCTCACCCAGTCCAACATTTATTCTTACTGCGACCAGTCTGCCAGAATCGATATGTCACTAGTTGTGTATCATAAAAGAGTCATCGTTACACTTCCCAGGCGTTATTAGAGTTATCTTAATCGAAACCCTAGTAACGAGTCATTGGCTACCTTAAGAGAGTCATAGTTACTCGGCCCAATTGCTCACACAGTCTGCCATTTTTTCTTACTGCGGCCAGTCTGCCAGAAGCGATATGTCTCTAGTTGTGTATCATAAAAGAGTCATCGTTACTCCTCGCAGGGGTTATTAGAGTTATCTTAATCGAAACCCTAGTAACGAGGCATTGGCTACCTTAAGAGAGTCATAGTTACTCGTCCCAATTGCTCACCCATTCCAACATTTTCTCTTACTGCAGCCAGTCTGCCAGAAGCAATTTGTCACTAGTTGTGTATCATAAAAGAGTCATCGTTTCTCCTCCCAGGGGTTATTCGAGATATCTTAATCGAAACCCTAGTAACGAGGCATTGGCTACCTAAAGAGAGTCATAGTTACTCGTCCCAATTGCTCTCCGATTCTGCCATTTTTTCTTACTGTGGCCAGTCTGCCAGAAGCGATATGTCACTAGTTGTGTATCATAAAAGAGTCATCGTTACTCTTCCCAGGGGTTATTCGAGATATCTTAATCGAAACCCTAGTAACGAGGCATTGGCTACCTAAAGAGAGTCATAGTTACTCGTCCCAATTGCTCACCTTTTCTGAAATTTTTCTTACTGTGGCCAGTCTGCAAGAAGCGATATGTCACTAGCTGTGTATCATAAATAAGTCATCGTTACTCCTCAAAGGGGTTATTCGAGATATCTTAATCGAAACCCTAGTAACGAGGCATTGGCTACCTAAAGAGAGCCATAGTTACTCGCCCCAATTGCTCACCCAGTCCAACATTTATTCTTACTGCGACCAGTCTGCCAGAATCGATATGTCACTAGTTGTGTATCATAAAAGAGTCATCGTTACACTTCCCAGGGGTTATTCGAGATATCTTAATCGAAACCCTAGTAACGAGGCATTGGCTACCTTAAGAGAGTCATAGTTACTCATCCCAATTGCTCACCCAGTCCAACATTTATTCTTACTGCGACCAGTCTGCCAGAAGCGATATGTCACTAGTTGTGTATCATAAAAGAGTCATCGTTACACTTCCCAGGGGTTATACGAGATATCTTAATCGAAACCCTAGTAACGAGGCATTGGCTACCTTAAGAGAGTCATAGTTACTCGTCCCAATTGCTCACCCAGTCCAACATTTTCTCTTACTGTAGCCAGTCTGCCAGAAGCAATATGTCCCTAGTTGTGTATCATAAAAGAGTCATCGTTTCTCCTCCCAGGGGTTATTCGAGATATCTTAATCGAAACCCTAGTAACGAGGCATTGGCTACCTTAAGAGAGTCATAGTTACTCGTCCCAATTGCTCACCCAGTTTGCCATTTTGTCTTACTGTGGCCAGTCTGCCAGAAGCGTTATGTCACTAGTTGTGTATCATAAAAGAGTCATCGTTACTCCTCCCAGGGGTTATTCGAGATATCTTAATCGAAACCCTAGTAACGAGGCATTGGCTACCTAAAGAGAGTCATAGTTACTCGTCCCAATTGCTCACCCAGTCTGCCATTTTGTCTTAATGTGGCCAGTCTGCCAGAAGCGATATGTCACTAGCTGTGTATCATAAAAGAGTCATCGTTACTCCTCAAAGGGGTTATTAGAGATATCTTAATCGGAACCCTAGTAACGAGGCATTGGCTACCTAAAGAGAGTCATAGTTACTCGCCCCAATTGCTCACCCAGTCCAACATTTATTCTTACTGCGACCAGTCTGCCAGAATCGATATGTCACTAGTTGTGTATCATAAAAGAGTCATCGTTACACTTCCCAGGGGTTATTCGAGATATCTTAATCGAAACCCTAGTAACGAGGCATTGGCTACCTTAAGAGAGTCATAGTTACTCGTCCCAATTGCTCACCCAGTCCAACATTTTAACTTACTGCAGCCAGTCTGCCAGAAGCAGTATGTCACTAGTTGTGTATCATAAAAGAGTCATCGTTTCTCCTCCCAGGGGTTATTCGAGATATCTTAATCGAAACCCTAGTAACGAGGCATTGGCTACCTTAAGAGAGTCATAGTTACTCGTCCCAATTGCTCACCCTGTTTGCCATTTTGTCTTACTGTGGCCAGTCTGCCAGAAGCGATATGTCACTAGTTGTGTATCATAAAAGAGTCATCGTTACTCCTCCCAGGGGTTATTCGAGATATCTTAATCGAAACCCTAGTAGCGAGGCATTGGCTACCTAAAGAGAGTCATAGTTACTCGTCCCAATTGCTCACCGATTCTGCCATTTTTTCTTACTGTGGCCAGTCTGCCAGAAGAGATATGTCACTAGTTGTGTATCATAAAAGAGTCATCGTTCCTCCTCAAAGGGGTTATTCGAGATATCTTAATCTAAACCCTAGTAACGAGTCATTGGCTACCTTAAGAGAGTCATAGTTACTCGTCCCAATTGCTCACACAGTCTGCCATTTTTTCTTACTGCGGCCAGTCTGCCAGAAGCGATATGTCACTAGTTGTGTATCATAAAAGAGTCATCGTTACTCCTCGCAGGGGTTATTAGAGTTATCTTAATCGAAACCCTAGTAACGAGGCATTGGCTACCTTAAGAGAGTCATAGTTACTCGTCCCAATTGCTCACCCAGTCCAACATTTTCTCTTACTGCAGCCAGTCTGCCAGAAGCAATTTGTCACTAGTTGTGTATCATAAAAGAGTCATCGTTTCTCCTCCCAGGGGTTATTCGAGATATCTTAATCGAAATCCTAGTAACGAGGCATTGGCTACCTTAAGAGAGTCATAGTTACTCGTCCCAATTGCTCACCCAGTCTGCCATTTTGTCTTACTGTGGCCAGTCTGCCAGAAGCGATATGTCACTAGTTGTGTGTCATAAAAGTGTCATCGTTACTCCTCCCAGGGGTTATTCGAGATATCTTAATCGAAACCCTAGTAACGAGGCACTGGCTACCTAAAGAGTGTCATAGTTACTTGTCTCAATTGCTCACCGATTCTGCCATTTTTTCTTACTGTCGCCAGTCTGCCAGAAGCGATATGTCACTAGTTGTGTATCATAAAAGAGTCATCGTTACTCCTCCCAGGGGTTATTCGAGATATCTTAATCGAAACCCTAGTAACGAGGCATTGGCTACCTAAAGAGAGTCATAGTTACTCGTCCCAATTGCTCACATTTTCTGAAATTTTTCTCACTGTGGCCAGTCTGCCAGAAGCGATATGTCACTAGCTGTGTATCATAAAAGAGTCATCGTTACTCCTCAAAGGGGTTATTCAAGATATCTTAATCGAAACCCTAGTAACGAGGCATTGGCTACCTTAACAGAGTCATAGTTACTCGCCGCAATTGCTCACCCAGTCCAACATTTATTCTTACTGCGACCAGTCTGCCAGAATCGATATGTCACTAGTTATGTATCATAAAAGAGTCATCGTTACACTTCCCAGGGGTTATTCGAGATATCTTAATCGAAACCATAGTAACGAGGCATTGGCTGCCTTAAGAGAGTCATAGTTACTCGTCCCAATTGCTCACCCAGTCCAACATTTATTCTTACTGCGACCAGTCTGCCAGAAGCGATATGTCACTAGTTGTGTATCATAAAAGAGTCATCGTTACACTTCCCAGGGGTTATTCGAGATATCTTAATCGAAACCCTAGTAACGAGGCATTGGCTACCTAAAGAGTGTCATAGTTACTTGTCCCAATTGCTCACCGATTCTGCCATTTTTTCTTACTGTCGCCAGTCTGCCAGAAGCGATATGTCACTAGTTGTGTATCATAAAAGAGTCATCGTTACTCCTCCCAGGGGTTATTCGAGATATCTTAATCGAAACCCTAGTAACGAGGCATTGGCTACCTAAAGAGAGTCATAGTTACTCGTCCCAATTGCTCACATTTTCTGAAATTTTTTCACTGTGGCCAGTCTGCCAGAAGCGATATGTCACTAGCTGTGTATCATAAAAGAGTCATCGTTACTCCTCAAAGGGGTTATTCAAGATATCTTAATCGAAACCCTAGTAACGAGGCATTGGCTACCTTAACAGAGTCATAGTTACTCGCCCCAATTGCTCACCCAGTCCAACATTTATTCTTACTGCGACCAGTCTGCCAGAATCGATATGTCACTAGTTGTGTATCATAAAAGAGTCATTGTTACACTTCCCAGGGGTTATTCGAGATATCTTAATCGAAACCCTAGTAACGAGGCATTGGCTGCCTTAAGAGAGTCATAGTTACTCGTCCCAATTGCTCACCCAGTCCAACATTTATTCTTACTGCGACCAGTCTGCCAGAAGCGATATGTCACTAGTTGTGTATCATAAAAGAGTCATCGTTACACTTCCCAGGGGTTATTCGAGATATCTTAATCGAAACCCTAGTAACGAGGCATTGGCTACCTTAAGAGAGTCCTAGTTACTCGTCCAAATTGCTCACCCACTCCAACATTTTCCCTTACTGTAGCCAGTCTGCCAGTAGCAATATGTCACTAGTTGTGTATTATAAAAGAGTCATCGTTTCTCCTCCCAGGGGTTATTCGAGATATCTTAATCGAAACCCTAGTAACGAGGCATTGGCTACCTTAAGAGAGTCATAGTTACTCGTCCCAATTGCTCACCCAGTTTGCCATTTTGTCTTACTGTGGCCAGTCTGCCAGAAGCGATATGTCACTAGTTGTGTATCATAAAAGAGTCATCGTTACTCCTCCCAGGGGTTATTCGAGATATCTTAATCGAAACCCTAGTAACGAGGCATTGGCTACCTAAAGAGAGTCATAGTTACTCGTCCCAATTGCTCACCCAGTCTGCCATTTTGTCTTACTGTGGCCAGTCTGCCAGAAGCGAGATGTCACTAGTTGTGTATCATATAGGAGTCATCGTTTCTCCTCCCAGGGGTTATTCGAGATATCTTAATCGAAACCCTAGTAACGAGGCATTGGCTACCTTAACAGAGTCATAGTTACTCGCCCCAATTGCTCACCCAGTCCAACATTTATTCTTACTGCGACCAGTCTGCCAGAATCGATATGTCACTAGTTGTGTATCATAAAAGAGTCATCGTTACACTTCCCAGGCGTTATTAGAGTTATCTTAATCGAAACCCTAGTAACGAGTCATTGGCTACCTTAAGAGAGTCATAGTTACTCGGCCCAAGTGCTCACACAGTCTGCCATTTTTTCTTACTGCGGCCAGTCTGCCAGAAGCGATATGTCTCTAGTTGTGTATCATAAAAGAGTCATCGTTACTCCTCGCAGGGGTTATTAGAGTTATCTTAATCGAAACCCTAGTAACGAGGCATTGGCTACCTTAAGAGAGTCATAGTTACTCGTCCCAATTGCTCACCCATTCCAACATTTTCTCTTACTGCAGCCAGTCTGCCAGAAGCAATTTGTCACTAGTTGTGTATCATAAAAGAGTCATCGTTTCTCCTCCCAGGGGTTATTCGAGATATCTTAATCGAAACCCTAGTAACGAGGCATTGGCTACCTAAAGAGAGTCATAGTTACTCGTCCCAATTGCTCTCCGATTCTGCCATTTTTTCTTACTGTGGCCAGTCTGCCAGAAGCGATATGTCACTAGTTGTGTATCATAAAAGAGTCATCGTTACTCTTCCCAGGGGTTATTCGAGATATCTTAATCGAAACCCTAGTAACGAGGCATTGGCTACCTAAAGAGAGTCATAGTTACTCGTCCCAATTGCTCACCTTTTCTGAAATTTTTCTTACTGTGGCCAGTCTGCAAGAAGCGATATGTCACTAGCTGTGTATCATAAATAAGTCATCGTTACTCCTCAAAGGGGTTATTCGAGATATCTTAATCGAAACCCTAGTAACGAGGCATTGGCTACCTAAAGAGAGCCATAGTTACTCGCCCCAATTGCTCACCCAGTCCAACATTTATTCTTACTGCGACCAGTCTGCCAGAATCGATATGTCACTAGTTGTGTATCATAAAAGAGTCATCGTTACACTTCCCAGGGGTTATTCGAGATATCTTAATCGAAACCCTAGTAACGAGGCATTGGCTACCTTAAGAGAGTCATAGTTACTCATCCCAATTGCTCACCCAGTCCAACATTTATTCTTACTGCGACCAGTCTGCCAGAAGCGATATGTCACTAGTTGTGTATCATAAAAGAGTCATCGTTACACTTCCCAGGGGTTATACGAGATATCTTAATCGAAACCCTAGTAACGAGGCATTGGCTACCTTAAGAGAGTCATAGTTACTCGTCCCAATTGCTCACCCAGTCCAACATTTTCTCTTACTGTAGCCAGTCTGCCAGAAGCAATATGTCACTAGTTGTGTATCATAAAAGAGTCATCGTTTCTCCTCCCAGGGGTTATTCGAGATATCTTAATCGAAACCCTAGTAACGAGGCATTGGCTACCTTAAGAGAGTCATAGTTACTCGTCCCAATTGCTCACCCAGTTTGCCATTTTGTCTTACTGTGGCCAGTCTGCCAGAAGCGTTATGTCACTAGTTGTGTATCATAAAAGAGTCATCGTTACTCCTCCCAGGGGTTATTCGAGATATCTTAATCGAAACCCTAGTAACGAGGCATTGGCTACCTAAAGAGAGTCATAGTTACTCGTCCCAATTGCTCACCCAGTCTGCCATTTTGTCTTAATGTGGCCAGTCTGCCAGAAGCGATATGTCACTAGCTGTGTATCATAAAAGAGTCATCGTTACTCCTCAAAGGGGTTATTAGAGATATCTTAATCGGAACCCTAGTAACGAGGCATTGGCTACCTAAAGAGAGTCATAGTTACTCGCCCCAATTGCTCACCCAGTCCAACATTTATTCTTACTGCGACCAGTCTGCCAGAATCGATATGTCACTAGTTGTGTATCATAAAAGAGTCATCGTTACACTTCCCAGGGGTTATTCGAGATATCTTAATCGAAACCCTAGTAACGAGGCATTGGCTACCTTAAGAGAGTCATAGTTACTCGTCCCAATTGCTCACCCAGTCCAACATTTTAACTTACTGCAGCCAGTCTGCCAGAAGCAGTATGTCACTAGTTGTGTATCATAAAAGAGTCATCGTTTCTCCTCCCAGGGGTTATTCGAGATATCTTAATCGAAACCCTAGTAACGAGGCATTGGCTACCTTAAGAGAGTCATAGTTACTCGTCCCAATTGCTCACCCTGTTTGCCATTTTGTCTTACTGTGGCCAGTCTGCCAGAAGCGATATGTCACTAGTTGTGTATCATAAAAGAGTCATCGTTACTCCTCCCAGGGGTTATTCGAGATATCTTAATCGAAACCCTAGTAGCGAGGCATTGGCTACCTAAAGAGAGTCATAGTTACTCGTCCCAATTGCTCACCGATTCTGCCATTTTTTCTTACTGTGGCCAGTCTGCCAGAAGAGATATGTCACTAGTTGTGTATCATAAAAGAGTCATCGTTCCTCCTCAAAGGGGTTATTCGAGATATCTTAATCGAAACCCTAGTAACGAGTCATTGGCTACCTTAAGAGAGTCATAGTTACTCGTCCCAATTGCTCACACAGTCTGCCATTTTTTCTTACTGCGGCCAGTCTGCCAGAAGCGATATGTCACTAGTTGTGTATCATAAAAGAGTCATCGTTACTCCTCGCAGGGGTTATTAGAGTTATCTTAATCGAAACCCTAGTAACGAGGCATTGGCTACCTTAAGAGAGTCATAGTTACTCGTCCCAATTGCTCACCCAGTCCAACATTTTCTCTTACTGCAGCCAGTCTGCCAGAAGCAATTTGTCACTAGTTGTGTATCATAAAAGAGTCATCGTTTCTCCTCCCAGGGGTTATTCGAGATATCTTAATCGAAATCCTAGTAACGAGGCATTGGCTACCTTAAGAGAGTCATAGTTACTCGTCCCAATTGCTCACCCAGTCTGCCATTTTGTCTTACTGTGGCCAGTCTGCCAGAAGCGATATGTCACTAGTTGTGTATCATAAAAGTGTCATCGTTACTCCTCCCAGGGGTTATTCGAGATATCTTAATCGAAACCCTAGTTACGAGGCATTGGCTACCTAAAGAGAGTCATAGTTACTTGTCCCAATTGCTCTCCGATTCTGCCATTTTTTCTTACTGTCGCCAGTCTGCCAGAAGCGATATGTCACTAGTTGTGTATCATAAAAGAGTCATCGTTACTCCTCCCAGGGGTTATTCGAGATATCTTAATCGAAACCCTAGTAACGAGGCATTGGCTACCTAAAGAGAGTCATAGTTACTCGTCCCAATTGCTCACATTTTCTGAAATTTTTCTCACTGTGGCCAGTCTGCCAGAAGCGATATGTCACTAGCTGTGTATCATAAAAGAGTCATCGTTACTCCTCAAAGGGGTTATTCGAGATATCTTAATCGAAAACCTAGTAACGAGGCATTGGCTACCTTAACAGAGTCATAGTTACTCGCCCCAATTGCTCACCCAGTCCAACATTTATTCTTACTGCGACCAGTCTGCCAGAATCGATATGTCACTAGTTGTGTATCATAAAAGAGTCATCGTTACACTTCCCAGGGGTTATTCGAGATATCTTAATCGAAACCCTAGTAACGAGGCATTGGCTGCCTTAAGAGAGTCATAGTTACTCGTCCCAATTGCTCACCCAGTCCAACATTTATTCTTACTGCGACCAGTCTGCCAGAAGCGATATGTCACTAGTTGTGTATCATAAAAGAGTCATCGTTACACTTCCCAGGGGTTATTCGAGATATCTTAATCGAAACCCTAGTAACGAGGCATTGGCTACCTTAAGAGAGTCATAGTTACTCGTCCAAATTGCTCACCCACTCCAACATTTTCTCTTACTGTAGCCAGTCTGCCAGAAGCAATATGTCACTAGTTGTGTATCATAAAAGAGTCATCGTTTCTCCTCCCAGGGGTTATTCGAGATATCTTAATCTAAACCCTAGTAACGAGGCATTGGCTACCTTAAGAGAGTCATAGTTACTCGTCCCAATTGCTCACCCAGTTTGCCATTTTGTCTTACTGTGGCCAGTCTGCCAGAAGCGATATGTCACTAGTTGTGTATCATAAAAGAGTCATCGTTACTCCTCCCAGGGGTTATTCGAGATATCTTAATCGAAACCCTAGTAACGAGGCATTGGCTACCTAAAGAGAGTCATAGTTACTCGTCCCAATTGCTCACCCAGTCTGCCATTTTGTCTTACTGTGGCCAGTCTGCCAGAAGCGAGATGTCACTAGTTGTGTATCATATATAAGTCATCGTTCCTCCTCGCAGGGGTTATTCGAGATATTATAATCGAAACCCTAGTAACGAGGCATTGGCTACCTAAAGAGAGTCATAGTTACTCGTCCCAATTGCTCACCCAGTCTGCCATTTTGTCTTACTGTGGCCAGTCTGCCAGAAGCGAGATGTCACTAGTTGTGTATCATATAGGAGTCATCGTTTCTCCTCCCAGGGGTTATTCGAGATGTCTTAATCGAAACCCTAGTAACGAGGCATTGGCTACCTTAACAGAGTCATAGTTACTCGTCCCAAATGCTCACCCAGTCTGCCATTTTGTCTTACTGTGGCCAGTCTGCCAGAAGCAATATGTCACTAGTTGTGTATCATAAAAGAGTCATCGTTACTCCTCCCAGGGGTTATTCGAGATATCTTAATCGAAACCCTAGGAACGAGGCATTGGCTACCTAAAGAGAGTCATAGTTACTCGTCCCAATTGCCCACCGATTGTGAAATTTTTCTTACTGTTTCCAGTCTGCCAGAAGCGATATGTCACTAGCTGTGTATCATAAAAGAGTCATCGTTACTCCTCAAAGGGGTTATTCGACATATCTTAATCGAAACCCTAGTAACGAGGCTTTGGCTACCTTAAGAGAGTCATAGTTACTCGTCCCAATTGCTCACACAGTCTGCCATTTTTTCTTACTGCGGCCAGTCAGCCAGAAGCAATATGTCACTAGTTGTGTATCATAAAAGAGTCATCGTTCATCCTCGCAGGGGTTATTCGAGATATCTTAATCGAAACCCTAGTAACGAGTCATTGGCTACCTTAAGAGAGTCATAGTTACTCGTCCCAATTGCTCACATAGTCTGCCATTTTCTCTTACTGCGGCCAGTCTGCCAGAAGCGATATGTCACTAGTTGTGTATCATAAAAGAGTCATCGTTACTCCTCGCAGGGGTTATTAGAGTTATCTAAATCGAAACCCTAGTAACGAGGCATTGGCTACCTAAAGACAGTCATAGTTACTCGCCCTAATTGCTCACCCAGTCCAACATTTATTCTTACTGCGACCAGTCTGCCAGAATCGATATGTCACTAGTTGTGTATCATAAAAGAGTCATCGTTACACTTCCCAGGGGTTATTCGAGATATCTTAATCGAACCCTAGTATCGAGGCATTGGCTACCTTAAGAGAGTCATAGTTACATGTCCCAATTGCTCACCCAGTCCAACATTTATTCTTACTGCGACCAGTCTGCCAGAAGCGATATGTCACTAGTTGTGTATCATAAAAGAGTCATCGTTACACTTCCCAGGGGTTATTCGAGATATCTTAATCGAAACCCTAGTAACGAGGCATTGGCTACCTTAAGAGAGTCATAGTTACTCGTCCCAACTGCTCACCCAGTCCCACATTTTCTCTTATTGTAGCCAGTCTGCCAGAAGCAATAAGTCACTAGTTGTGTATCATAAAAGAGTCATCGTTTCTCCTCCCAGGGGTTATTCGAGATATCTTAATCGAAACCCTAGTAACGGGGCATTGGCTACCTAAAGAGAGTCATAGTTACTCGTCCCAATTGCTCACCCAGTCTGCCATTTTGTCTTACTGTGGCCAGTCTGCCAGAACCGAGATGTCACTAGTTGTGTATCATATAGGAGTCATCGTTCCTCCTCGCAGGGGTTATTCGAGATATCTTAATCGAAACCCTAGTAACGAGGCATTGGCTACCTAAAGAGAGTCATAGTTACTCGTCCCAATTGCTCACCCAGTCCAACATTTATTCCTACTGCGACCAGTCTGCCAGAAGCGATATGTCACTAGTTGTGTATCTTAAAAGAGTAATCGTTACTCCTCCCAGGGGTTATTCGAAATATCTTAATCGAAATCCTAGTAACGAGGCATTGGCTACCTTAAGAGAGTCATAGTTACTCGTCCCAATTGCTCACCCAGTCCAACATTTTCTCTTACTGCAGCCAGTCTGCCAGAAGCAATTTGTCACTAGTTGTGTATCATAAAAGAGTCATCGTTTCTCCTCCCAGGGGTTATTCGAGATATCTTAATCGAAACCCTAGTAACGAGGCATTGGCTACATTAACAGAGTCATAGTTACTCGTCCCAAACGCTCACCCAGTCTGCCATTTTGTCTTACTGTGGCCAGTCTGCCAGAAGCGAGATGTCACTAGTTGTGTATCATATAGGAGTCATCGTTCCTCCTCGCAGGGGTTATTCGATATATCTTAATCGAAACCCTAGTAACGAGGCATTGGCTACCTAAAGAGAGTCATAGTTACTCGTCCCAATTGCT
Source organism: Schistocerca gregaria (assembly GCF_023897955.1). Lineage (NCBI taxonomy): Eukaryota > Metazoa > Arthropoda > Insecta > Orthoptera > Acrididae > Schistocerca > Schistocerca gregaria. The sequence goes on from NC_064931.1 coordinate 8,253,897, forward strand.
CACCCAGTCCAACATTTATTCCTACTGCGACCAGTCTGCCAGAAGCGATATGTCACTAGTTGTGTATCTTAAAAGAGTAATCGTTACTCCTCCCAGGGGTTATTCGAAATATCTTAATCGAAACCCTAGTAACGAGGCATTGGCTACCTTAAGAGAGTCATAGTTACTCGTCCCAATTGCTCACCCAGTCCAACATTTTCTCTTGCTGCAGCCAGTCTGCCAGAAGCAATTTGTCACTAGTTGTATATCATAAAAGAGTCATCGTTTCTCCTCCCAGGGGTTATTCGAGATATCTTAATCGAAACCCTAGTAACGAGGCATTGGCTACATTAACAGAGTCATAGTTACTCGTCCCAAACGCTCACCCAGTCTGCCATTTTGTCTTACTGTGGCCAGTCTGCCAGAAGCTATATGTCACTAGCTCTGTATCATAAAAGAGTCATCGTTACTCCTCAAAGGGGTTATTCGACATATATTAATCGAAACCATAGTAACGAGGCATTGGCTACCTTAAATGAGTCATAGTTACTCGTCCCAATTGCTCACACAGTCTGCCATTTTTTCTTACTGCGGCCAGTCTGCCAGAAGCGATATGTCACTAGTTGTGTATCATAAAAGAGTCATCTTTCCTCCTCGCAGGGGTTATTCGAGATATCTTAATCGAAACACTAGTAACGAGGCATTGGCTACCTTAAGAGAGTCATAGTTACTCGTCCCAATTGCTCACCCAGTCCAACATTTCTTCTTACTGCAGCCAGTCTGCCAGATGCGATATGTCACTAGTTGTGTATCATAAAAGAGTCGTCGTTACTCCTCCGAGGGGTTATTCGAGATATCTTAATCGAAATACTAGTAACGAGGCATTGCCTACCTTAAGAGAGTCATAGTTACTCGTCCCAATTGCTCACCCAGTCCAACATTTTCTCTTACTGTAGACAGTCTGCCAGAAGCAATATGTCACTAGTTGTGTATCATAAAAGAGTCATCGTTTCTCCTCCCAGGGGTTATTCGAGATATCTTAATCGAAACCCTAGTAACGAGGCATTGGCTACCTAAAGAGAGTCATAGTTACTCGTATCAATTGCTCACCGATTCTGCCATTTTTTCTTACTGTTGCCAGTCTGCCAGAAGCGATATGTCACTAGTTGTGTATCATAAAAGGGTCATCGTTACTCCTCAAAGGGGTTATTCGAGATATCTTAATCGAAACCCTAGTAACGAGTCATTGGCTACCTTAAGAGAGTCACAGTTACTCGTCCCAATTGCTCACACAGTCTGCCATTTTTTCTTACTGCGGCCAGTCTGCCAGAAGCGATATATCACTAGTTGTGTATCATAAAAGAGTCATCGTTACTCCTCGCAGGGGTTATTAGAGTTATCTTAATCGAAACCCTAGTAACGAGGCATTGGCTACCTAAAGAGAGTCATAGTTGCTCGCCCTAATTGCTCACCCAGTCCAACATTTATTCTTACTGCGACCAGTCTGCCAGAATCGATATGTCACTAGTTGTGTATCATAAAAGAGTCATCGTTACACTTCCCAGGGGTTATTCGAGATATCTTAATCGAAACCCTAGTAACGAGGCATTGGCTACCTTAAGAGAGTCATAGTTACTCGTCCCAATTGCTCACCCAGTCCAACATTTATTCTTACTGCGACCAGTCTGCCAGAAGCGATATGTCACTAGTTGTGTATCATAAAAGAGTCATCGTTACACTTCCCAGGGGTTATTCGAGATATCTTAATCGAAACCCTAGTAACGAGGCATTGGCTACCTTAAGAGAGTCATAGTTACTCGTCCCAATTGCTCACCCATTCCAACATTTTCTCTTACTGTAGCCAGTCTGCCAGAAGCAATATATCACTAGTTGTATATCATAAAAGAGTCATCGTTTCTCCTCCCAGGGGTTATTCGAGATATCTTAATCGAAACCCTAGTAACGAGGCATTGGCTACCTTAAGAGAGTCATAGTTACTCGTCCCAATTGCTCACCCAGTTTGCCATTTTGTCTTACTGTGGCCAGTCTGCCAGAAGCGATATGTCACTAGTTGTGTATCATAAACGAGTCATCGTTACTCCTCCCAGGGGTTATTCGAGATATCTTAATCGAAACCCTAGTAACGAGGCATTGGCTACCTAAAGAGAGTCATAGTTACTCGTCCCAATTGCTCACCCAGTCCAACATTTTCTCTTACTGTAGCCAGTCTGCCAGAAGCAATATGTCACTAGTTGTGTATCATAAAAAAGTCATCGTTTCTCCTCCCAGGGGTTATTCGAGATATCTTAATCGAAACCCTAGTAACGAGGCATTGGCTACCTTAAGAGAGTCATAGTTACTCGTCCCAATTGCGCACCCAGTTTGCCATTTTGTCTTACTGTGGCCAGTCTGCCAGAAGCGATATGTCACTAGTTGTGTATCATAAAAGAATCATCGTTACTCCTCCCAGGGGTTATTCGAGATATCTTAATCGAAACACTAGTAACGAGTCATTGGCTACCTTAAGAGAGTCACAGTTACTCGTCCCAATTGCTCACACAGTCTGCCATTTTTTCTTACTGCGGCCAGTCTGCCAGAAGCGATATGTCACTAGTTGTGTATCATAAAAGAGTCATTGTTACTCCTCGCAGGGGTTATTAGAGTTATCTTAATCGAAACCCTAGTAACGAGGCATTGGCTACCTTAAGAGAGTCATAGTTACTCGCCCTAATTGCTCTCCCAGTACAACATTTATTCTTACTGCGACCAGTCTGCCAGAATCGATATGTCACTAGTTGTGTATCATAAAAGAGTCATCGTTACACTTCCCAGGGGTTATTCGAGATATCTTAATCGAAACCCTAGTAACGAGGCATTGGCTACCTTAAGAGAGTCATAGTTACTCGTCTCAATTGCTCACCCAGTCCAACATTTATTCTTACTGCGACCAGTCTGCCAGAAGGGATATATCACTAGTTGTGTATCATAAAAGAGTCATCGTTACACTTCCCAGGGGTTATTCGAGATATCTTAATCGAAACCCTAGTAACGAGGCATTGGCTACCTTAAGAGAGTCATAGTTACTCGTCCCAATTGCTCACCCAGTTTGCCATTTTGTCTTACTGTGGCCAGTCTGCCAGAAGCGATATGTCACTAGTTGTGTATCATAAACGAGTCATCGTTACTCCTCCCAGGGGTTATTCGAGATATCTTAATCGAAACCCTAGTAACGAGGCATTGGTTAAATAAAGAGAGTCATAGTTACTCGTCCCAATTGCTCACCCAGTCTGCCATTTTGTCTTACTGTGGCCAGTCTGCCAGAAGCGAGATGTTACTAGTTGTGTATCATATAAGAGTCATCGTTACTCCTCCCAGTGGTTATTCGAGATATCTTAATCGAAACCCTAGTAACGAGGCATTGGCTACCTAAAGAGAGTCATAGTTACTCGTCCCAATTGCTCACCCAGTCCAACATTTATTCTTACTGCGACCAGTCTGCCAGAAGCGATATGTCACTAGTTGTGTATCTTAAAAGAGTAATCGTTACTCCTCCCAGGGGTTATTGGAGATATCTTAATCGAAACCCTAGTAACGAGGCATTGGCTACCTTAAGAGTGTCATAGTTACTCGTCCCAATTGCTCACCCAGTCCAACATTTTCTCTTACTGCAGCCAGTCTGCCAGAAGCAATTTGTCACTAGTTGTGTATCATAAAGAGTCATCGTTTCTCCTCCCAGGGGTTATTCGAGATATCTTAATCGAAACCCTAGTAACGAGGCATTGGCTACCTTAACAGAGTCATAGTTACTCGTCCCAAATGCTCACCCAGTCTGCCATTTTGTCTTACTGTGGCCAGTCTGCCAGAAGCGATACGTTACTAGTTGTGTATCATAAAAGAGTCATCGTTACTCCTCCCAAGGGTTATTCGAGATATCTTAATCGAAACCCTAGTAACGAGGCATTGGCTACCTAAAGAGAGTCATAGTTACTCGTCCCAATTGCTCACCCAGTCTGCCATTTTGTCTTACTGTGGCCAGTCTGCCAGAAGCGAGATGTCATAGTTGTGTATCATATAAGAGTCATCGTTACTCCTCCCAGTGGTTATTCAAGATATCTTAATCGAAACCCTAGTAACGAGGCATTGGCTACCTTAAGAGAGTCATAGTTACTCGTCCCAATTGCTCACACAGTCTGCCATTTTTTCTTACTGCGGCCAGTCTGCCAGAAGCGATATGTCACTAGTTGTGTATCATAAAAGAGTCATCGTTCCTCCTCGCAGGGGTTATTCGAGATATCTTAATCGAAACCCTAGTAACGAGGCATTGGCTACCTTAAGAGAGTCATAGTTACTCGTCCCAATTGCTCACCCAGTCCAACATTTTTTCTTACTGCGACCAGTCTGCCAGAAGCGATATGTCACTAGTTGTGTATCATAAAAGAGTGATCGTTACTCCTCCCAGGGGTTATTCGAGATATCTTAATCGAAACCCTAGTAACGAGGGCTTGGCTGCCTTAAGAGAGTCATAGTTACTCGTCCCAATAGCTCAACCAGTCCAACATTTTTTCTTACTGCAGCCAGTCTGCCAAAAGCGATATGTCACTAGTTGTGTATCTTAAAAGAGTCATCGTTACTCCTCCGAGGGTTTATTCGAGATATCTTAATCGAAACCCTAGTAACGAGGCATTGGCTACCTTAAGAGAGTCATAGTTACACGTCCCAATTGCTCACCCAGTTTGCCATTTTGTCTTACTGTGGCCAGTCTGCCAGAAGCGATATGTCACTAGTTGTGCATCATAAAAGAGTCATCGTTACTCCTCCCAGGGGTTATTCGTGATATCTTAATCGAAACCCTAGTAACGAGGCATTGGCTACCTAAAGAGAGTCATAGTTACTCGTATCAATTGCTCACCGATTCTGCCATTTTTTCTTACTGTGGCCAGTCTGCCAGAAGCGATATGTCACTAGTTGTGTATCATAAAAGAGTCATCGTTACTCCTCAAAGGGGTTATTCGAGATATCTTAATCGAAACCCTAGTAACGAGTCATTGGCTACCTTAAGAGAGTCATAGTTTCTCGTCCCAATTGCTCACACAGTCTGCCATTTTTTCTTACTGCGGCCAGTCTGCCAGAAGCGATATGTCACTAGTTGTGTATCATAAAAGAGTCATCGTTACTCCTCTCAGGGGTTATTACAGTTATCTTAATCGAAACCCTAGTAACGAGGCATTGGCTACCTAAAGAGAGTCATAGTTGCTCGCCCTAATTGCTCACCCAGTCCAACATTTATTCTTACTGCGACCAGTCTGCCAGAATCGATATGTCACTAGTTGTGTATCATAAAAGAGTCATCGTTACACTTCCCAGGGGTTATTCGAGATATCTTAATCGAAACCCTAGTAACGAGGCATTGGCTACCTTAAGAGAGTCATAGTTACTCGTCCCAATTGCTCACCCAGTCCAACATTTATTCTTACTGCGACCAGTCTGCCAGAAGCGATATGTCACTAGTTGTGTATCATAAAAGAGTCATCGTTACACTTCCCAGGGGTTATTCGAGATATCTTAATCGAAACCCTAGTAACGAGGCATTGGCTACCTTAAGAGAGTCATAGTTACTCGTCCCAATTGCTCACCCATTCCAACATTTTCTCTTACTGTAGCCAGTCTGCCAGAAGCAATATATCACTAGTTGTGTATCATAAAAGAGTCATCGTTTCTCCTCCCAGGGGTTATTCGAGATATCTTAATCGAAACCCTAGTAACGAGGCATTGGCTACCTTAAGAGAGTCATAGTTACTCGTCCCAATTGCTCACCCAGTTTGCCATTTTGTCTTACTGTGGCCAGTCTGCCAGAAGCGATATGTCACTAGTTGTGTATCATAAACGAGTCATCGTTACTCCTCCCAGGGGTTATTCGAGATATCTTAATCGAAACCCTAGTAACGAGGCATTGGCTACCTAAAGAGAGTCATAGTTACTCGTCCCAATTGCTCACCCAGTCCAACATTTTCTCTTACTGTAGCCAGTCTGCCAGAAGCAATATGTCACTAGTTGTGTATCATAAAAGAGTCATCGTTTCTCCTCCCAGGGGTTATTCGAGATATCTTAATCGAAACCCTAGTAACGAGGCATTGGCTACCTTAAGAGAGTCATAGTTACTCGTCCCAATTGCTCACCCAGTCCAACATTTTCTCTTACTGCAGCCAGTCTGCCAGAAGCAATTTGTCACTAGTTGTGTATCATAAAGAGTCATCGTTTCTCCTCCCAGGGGTAATTCGAGATATCTTAATCGAAACCCTAGTAACGAGGCATTGGCTACCTTAACAGAGTCATAGTTACTCGTCCCAAATGCTCACCCAGTCTGCCATTTTGTCTTACTGTGGCCAGTCTGCCAGAAGCGATACGTTACTAGTTGTGTATCATAAAAGAGTCATCGTTACTCCTCCCAAGGGTTATTCGAGATATCTTAATCGAAACCCTAGTAACGAGGCATTGGCTACCTAAAGAGAGTCATAGTTAGTCGTCCCAATTGCTCACCCAGTCCAACATTTTCTCTTACTGTAGCCAATCTGCCAGAAGCAATATGTCACTAGTTGTGTATCATAAAAGAGTCATCGTTTCTCCTCCCAGGGGTTATTCGAGATATCTTAATCGAAACCCTAGTAACGAGGCATTGGCTACCTTAAGAGAGTCATAGTTACTCGTCCCAATTGCGCACCCAGTTTGCCATTTTGTCTTACTGTGGCCAGTCTGCCAGAAGCGATATGTCACTAGTTGTGTATCATAAAAGAATCATCGTTACTCCTCCCAGGGGTTATTCGAGATATCTTAATCGAAACACTAGTAACGAGTCATTGGCTACCTTAAGAGAGTCACAGTTAGTCGTCCCAATTGCTCACACAGTCTGCCATTTTTTCTTACTGCGGCCAGTCTGCCAGAAGCGATATGTCACTAGTTGTGTATCATAAAAGAGTCATCGTTACTCCTCGCAGGGGTTATTAGAGTTATCTTAATCGATACCCTAGTAACGAGGCATTGGCTACCTTAAGAGAGTCATAGTTACTCGCCCTAATTGATCACCCAGTACAACATTTATTCTTACTGCGACCAGTCTGCCAGAATCGATATGTCACTAGTTGTGTATCATAAAAGAGTCATCGTTACACTTCCCAGGGGTTATTCGAGATATCTTAATCGAAACCCTAGTAACGAGGCATTGGCTACCTTAAGAGAGTCATAGTTACTCGTCTCAATTGCTCACCCAGTCCAACATTTATTCTTACTGCGACCAGTCTGCCAGAAGCGATATATCACTAGTTGTGTATCATAAAAGAGTCATCGTTTCTCCTCCCAGGGGTTATTCGAGATATCTTAATCGAAACCCTAGTAACGAGGCATTGGCTACCTTAAGAGAGTCATAGTTACTCGCCCTAATTGATCACCCAGTACAACATTTATTCTTACTGCGACCAGTCTGCCAGAATCGATATGTCACTAGTTGTGTATCATAAAAGAGTCATCGTTACACTTCCCAGGGGTTATTCGAGATATCTTAATCGAAACCCTAGTAACGAGGCATTGGCTACCTTAAGAGAGTCATAGTTACTCGTCTCAATTGCTCACCCAGTCCAACATTTATTCTTACTGCGACCAGTCTGCCAGAAGCGATATATCACTAGTTGTGTATCATAAAAGAGTCATCGTTTCTCCTCCCAGGGGTTATTCGAGATATCTTAATCGAAACCCTAGTAACGAGGCATTGGCTACCTAAAGAGAGTCATAGTTACTCGTCCCAATTGCTCACCCAGTCTGCCATTTTGTCTTACTGTGGCCAGTCTGCCAGAAGCGAGATGTCATAGTTGTGTATCATATAAGAGTCATCGTTACTCCTCCCAGTGGTTATTCGAGATATCTTAATCGAAACCCTAGTAACGAGGCATTGGCTACCTTAAGAGAGTCATAGTTACTCGTCCCAATTGCTCACACAGTCTGCCATTTTTTCTTACTGCGGCCAGTCTGCCAGAAGCGATATGTCACTAGTTGTGTATCATAAAAGAGTCATCGTTCCTCCTCGCAGGGGTTATTCGAGATATCTTAATCGAAACCCTAGTAACGAGGCATTGGCTACCTTAAGAGAGTCATAGTTACTCGTCCCAATTGCTCACCCAGTCCAACATTTTTTCTTACTGCGACCAGTCTGCCAGAAGCGATATGTCACTAGTTGTGTATCATAAAAGAGTGATCGTTACTCCTCCCAGGGGTTATTCGAGATATCTTAATCGAAACCCTAGTAACGAGGGCTTGGCTGCCTTAAGAGAGTCATAGTTACTCGTCCCAATAGCTCAACCAGTCCAACATTTTTTCTTACTGCAGCCAGTCTGCCAAAAGCGATATGTCACTAGTTGTGTATCTTAAAAGAGTCATCGTTACTCCTCCGAGGGTTTATTCGAGATATCTTAATCGAAACCCTAGTAACGAGGCATTGGCTACCTTAAGAGAGTCATAGTTACACGTCCCAATTGCTCACCCAGTTTGCCATTTTGTCTTACTGTGGCCAGTCTGCCAGAAGCGATATGTCACTAGTTGTGCATCATAAAAGAGTCATCGTTACTCCTCCCAGGGGTTATTCGAGATATCTTAATCGAAACCCTAGTAACGAGGCATTGGCTACCTAAAGAGAGTCATAGTTACTCGTATCAATTGCTCACCGATTCTGCCATTTTTTCTTACTGTGGCCAGTCTGCCAGAAGCGATATGTCACTAGTTGTGTATCATAAAAGAGTCATCGTTACTCCTCAAAGGGGTTATTCGAGATATCTTAATCGAAACCCTAGTAACGAGTCATTGGCTACCTTAAGAGAGTCATAGTTTCTCGTCCCAATTGCTCACACAGTCTGCCATTTTTTCTTACTGCGGCCAGTCTGCCAGAAGCGATATGTCACTAGTTGTGTATCATAAAAGAGTCATCGTTACTCCTCTCAGGGGTTATTACAGTTATCTTAATCGAAACCCTAGTAACGAGGCATTGGCTACCTTAAGAGAGTCATAGTTACTCGTCCCAATTGCTCACCCAGTCCAACATTTTCTTTTACTGCAGCCAGTCTGCCAGAAGCAAATTGTCACAAGTTGTGTATCATAAAAGAGTCATCGTTTCTCCTCCCAGGGGTTATTCGAGATATCTTAATCGAAACCCTAGTAACGAGGCATTGTCTACCTTAAGAGAGTCATAGTTAATCGTCCCAATTGCTCACCCAGTCTGCCATTTTGTCTTACTGTGGCCAGTCTGCCAGAAGCGATATGTCACTAGTTGTGTATCATAAAAGAGTCATCGTTACTCCTCCCAGGGGTTATTCGAGATATCTTAATCGAAACCCTAGTAACGAGGCATTGGCTACCTAAAGAGAGTCATAGTTACTCGTCCCAATTGCTCACCCAGTCCAACATTTATTCTTACTGCGAAAAGTCTGCCAGAAGCGATATGTCACTAGTTGTGTATCATAAAAGAGTCATCGTTACTCCTCCCAGGGGTTATTCGAGATATCTTAATCGAAACCCTAGTAACGAGGCATTGGCTACCTAAAGAGAGTCATAGTTACTCGTTCCAATTGCTCACCTTTTCTGAAATTTTTCTTACTGTGGCCAGTCTGCCAGAAGCGATATGTCACTAGCTGTGTATCATAAAAGAGTCATCGTTACTCCTCAAAGGTTTTATTCGAGATATCTTAATCGAAACCGTAGTAACGATTCATTGGCTACCTAAAGAGAGTCATAGTTACTCGCCTCAATTGCTCACCCAGTCCAACATTTATTCTTACTGCGACCAGTCTGCCAGAATCGATATGTCACTAGTTGTGTATCATAAAAGAGTCAACGTTACACTTCCCAGGGGTTATTCGAGATATCTTAATCGAAACCCTAGTAACGAGGCATTGGCTACCTTAAGAGAGTCATAGTTACTCGTCCCAATTGCTCACCCAGTCCAACATTTTCACTTAATGCAGCCAGTCTGCCAGAAGCAATATGTCACTAGTTGTGTATCATAAAAGAGTCATCGTTTCTCCTCCCAGGGGTTATTCGAGATATCTTAATCGAAACCCTAGTAACGAGTCATTGGCTACCTTAAGAGAGTCATAGTTACTCGTCCCAATTGCTCAACCAGTTTGCCATTTTGTCTTACTGTGGCCAGTCTGCCAGAAGCGATATGTCACTAGTTGTGTATCATAAAAGAGTCATCGTTACCCCCCCCCCCCCCAGGGGTCATTCGAGATATCTTAATCGAAACCCTAGTAACGAGGCATTGGCTACCTTTAGAGAGTCATAGTTACTCGTCCCAATTGCTCACCCAGTCCAACATTTTTTCTGACTGCAGCCAGTCTGCAAGAAGCGATATGTCACTAGTAGTGTATTATAAAAGAGTGATCGTTATTCCTCCCAGGGGTTATTCGAGATATCTTAATCGAAACCCTAGTAACGAGGCATTGGCTACCTTAAGAGAGTCATAGTTACTCGTCCCAATTGCTCACCCAGTCCAACATTTTTTCTGACTGCAGCCAGTCTGCAAGAAGCGATATGTCACTAGTAGTGTATTATAAAAGAGTGATCGTTATTCCTCCCAGGGGTTATTCGAGATATCTTAATCGAAACCCTAGTAACGAGGCATTGGCTACCTTAAGAGAGTCATAGTTACTCGTCCCAATTGCTCACCCAGTCTGCCATTTTGTCTTACTGTTGCCAGTCTGCCAGAAGCGAGATGTCACTAGTTGTGTATCATAAAAGAGTCATCGTTACTCCTCCCAGGGGTTATTCGAGATATCTTAATCGAAACCCTAGTAACGAGGCATTGGCTACCTAAAGAGAGTCATAGTTACTCGTCCCAATTGCTCACCCAGTCCAACATTTATTCTTACTGCGACCAGTCTGCCAGAAGCGATATGTCACTAGTTGTGTATCTTAAAAGATTAATCGTTACTCCTCCCAGGGGTTATTCGAGATATCTTAATCGAAACCCTAGTAACGAGGCATTGGCTACCTTAAGAGGGTCATAGTTACTCGTCCCAATTGCTCACCCAGTCCAACATTTTCTCTTACTGCAGCCAGTCTGCCAGAAGCAATTTGTCACTAGTTGTGTATCATAAAGAGTCATCGTTTCTCCTCATAGGGGTTATTCGAGATATCTTAATCGAAACCCTAGTAACGAGGCATTGGCTACCTTAAGAGAGTCATAGTTACTCGTCCCAATTGCTCACCCAGTCTGCCATTTTGTCTTACTGTGGCCAGTCTGCCAGAAGCGATATGTCACTAGTTGTGTATCATAAAAGAGTCGTCGTTACTCCTCCCAGGGGTTATTCGAGATATCTTAATCGAAACCCTAGTAACGAGGCATTGGCTACCTAAAGAGAGTCATAGTTACTCGTCCCAATTGCTCACCCAGTCCAACATTTATTCTTACTGCGACCAGTCTGCCAGAAGCGATATGTCACTAGTTGTGTATCATAAAAGAGTCGTCGTTACTCCTCCCAGGGGTTATTCGAGATATCTTAATCGAAACCCTAGTAACGAGGCATTGGCTACCTAAAGAGAGTCATAGTTACTCGTTCCAATTGCTCACCTTTTCTGAAATTTTTCTTACTGTGGCCAGTCTGCCAGAAGCGATATGTCACTAGCTGTGTATCATAAAAGAGTCATCGTTACTCCTCCCAGGGGTTATTCGAGATATCTTAATCGAAACCCTAGTAACGAGGCACTATCTACCTAAAGAGAGTCATAGTTACTCGCCCCAATTGCTCACCCAGTCCAACATTTATTCTTACTGCGACCAGTCTGCCAGAATCGATATGTCACTAGTTGTGTATCATAAAAGAGTCAACGTTACACTTCCCAGGGGTTATTCGAGATATCTTAATCGAAACCCTAGTAACGAGGCATTGGCTACCTTAAGAGAGTCATAGTTACTCGTCCCAATTGCTCACCCAGTCCAACATTTTCACTTAATGCAGCCAGTCTGCCAGAAGCAATATGTCACTAGTTGTGTATCATAAAAGAGTCATCGTTTCTCCTCCCAGGCGTTATTCGAGATATCTTAATCGAAACCCTAGTAACGAGTCATTGGCTACCTTAAGAGAGTCATAGTTACTCGTCCCAATTGCTCACCCAGTTTGCCATTTTGTCTTACTGTGGCCAGTCTGCCAGAAGCGATATGTCACTAGTTGTGTATCATAAAAGAGTCATCGTTACCCCCCCCCCCCCCCAGGGGTCATTCGATATATCTTAATCGAAACCCTAGTAACGAGGCATTGGCTACCTTTAGAGAGTCATAGTTACTCGTCCCAATTGCTCACCCAGTCCAACATTTTTTCTGACTGCAGCCAGTCTGCAAGAAGCGATATGTCACTAGTAGTGTATTATAAAAGAGTGATCGTTATTCCTCCCAGGGGTTATTCGAGATATCTTAATCGAAACCCTAGTAACGAGGCATTGGCTACCTTAAGAGAGTCATAGTTACTCGTCCCAATTGCTCACCCAGTCTGCCATTTTGTCTTACTGTTGCCAGTCTGCCAGAAGCGAGATGTCACTAGTTGTGTATCATAAAAGAGTCATCGTTACTCCTCCCAGGGGTTATTCGAGATATCTTAATCGAAACCCTAGTAACGAGGCATTGGCTACCTAAAGAGAGTCATAGTTACTCGTCCCAATTGCTCACCCAGTCCAACATTTATTCTTACTGCGACCAGTCTGCCAGAAGCGATATGTCACTAGTTGTGTATCTTAAAAGAGTAATCGTTACTCCTCCCAGGGGTTATTCGAGATATCTTAATCGAAACCCTAGTAACGAGGCATTGGCTACCTTAAGAGGGTCATAGTTACTCGTCCCAATTGCTCACCCAGTCCAACATTTTCTCTTACTGCAGCCAGTCTGCCAGAAGCAATTTGTCACTAGTTGTGTATCATAAAGAGTCATCGTTTCTCCTCCCAGGGGTTATTCGAGATATCTTAATCGAAACCCTAGTAACGAGGCATTGGCTACCTTAACAGAGTCATAGTTACTCGTCCCAAATGCTCACCCAGTCTGCCGTTTTGTCTTACTGTGGCCAGTCTGCCAGAAGCGATATGTCACTAGTTGTGTATCATAAAAGAGTCATCGTTACTCCTCCCAGGGGTTATTCGAGATATCTTAATCGAAACCCTAGTAACGAGGCATTGGCTACCTAAAGAGAGTCATAGTTACTCGTCCCAATGGCCCACCGATTCTGATATTTTTCTTACTGTGGAAAGTCTGCCAGAAGCGATATGTCAATAGCTCTGTATCATAAAAGAGTCATTGTTACTCCTCAAAGGGGTTATTCGACATATCTTACTCGAAACCCTAGTAACGAGGCATTGGCTACCTTAAGAGAGCCATAGTTACTCGTCCCAATTGCTCACACAGTCTGCCATTTTTTCTTACTGCGGCCAGTCTGCCAGAAGCGATATGTCACTAGTTGTGTATCATAAAAGAGTCATCGCTCCTCCTCGCATGGGTTATTCGAGATATCTTAATCGAAACCCTAGTAACGAGGCATTGGCTACCTTAAGAGAGTCATAGTTACTCGTCCCAATTGCTCACCCAGTCCAACATTTCTTCTTACTGCAGCCAGTCTGCCAGATGCGATATGTCACTAGTTGTGTATCATAAAAAGTCGTCGTTACTCCTCCGAGGGGTTATTCGAGATATCTTAATCGAAAAACTAGTAACGAGGCATTGGCTACCTTAAGAGAGTCATAGTTACTCGTCCCAATTGCTCACCCAGTCCAACATTTTTTCTTACTGCGACCAGTCTGCCAGAAGCGATATGTCACTAGTTGTGTATCATAAAAGAGTCATCGTTACTCCTCCCAGGGGTTATTCGACATATCTTAATCGAAACCCTAGTAACGAGGCATTGGCTACCTAAAGAGAGTCATAGTTACTCGTCCCAATTGCTCACCGATTCTGCCATTTTTCCTTACTGTGGCCAGTCTGCCAGAAGCGATATGTCGCTAGTTGTGTATCATAAAAGAGTCATCGTTACTCCTCAAAGGGGTTATTCGAGATATCTTAATCGAAACCCTAGTAACGAGTCATTGGCTACCTTAAGAGAGTCATAGTTACTCGTCCCAATTGCTCACACAGTCTGCCATTTTTTCTTACTGCGGCCAGTCTGCCAGAAGCGATATGTCACTAGTTGTGTATCATAAAAGAGTTATCGTTACTCCTCCCAGGGGTTATTCGAGATATCTTAATCGAAACCCTAGTAACGAGGCACTATCTACCTAATGAGAGTCATAGTTACTCGTCCCAATTGCTCACCCAGTCCAACATTTATTCTTACTGCGACCAGTCTGCCAGAAGCGATATGTCACTAGTTGTGTATCATAAAAGAGTCATCGTTACACTTCCCAGGGGTTATTCGAGATATCTTAATCGAAACCCTAGTAACGAGGCATTGGCTACCTTAAGAGGGTCATAGTTACTCGTCCCAATTGCTCACCCAGTCCAACATTTTCACTTACTGCAGCCAGTCTGCCAGAGGCAATATATCACTAGTTGTGTATCATAAAAGAGTCATCGTTTCTCCTCCCAGGGTTTATTCGAGATATCTTAATCGAAACCCTAGTAACGAGGCATTGGCTACCATAAAAGAGTTATAGTTACTAGTCTCAATTGCTCACCCAGTTTGCCATTTTGTCTTACTGTGGCCAGTCTGCCAGAAGCGATATGTCACTAGCTGTGTATCATAAAAGAGTCATCGTTACTCCTCAAAGGGGTTATTCGAGATATCTTAATCGAAACCCTAGTAGCGAGGCATTGGCTACCTTAAGAGAGTCATAGTTACTCGTCCCAATTGCTCATCCAGTCCAACATTTTTCCTTACTGCGGCCAGTCTGCCAGAAGCGATATGTCACTAGTTGTGTATCATAAAAGAGTGATAGATTCTCCTCCCAGGGATTATTCGAGATATCTTAATCGAAACCCTAGTAACGAGGCATTGGCTACCTTAGGAGAGTCATAGTTACTCGTTCGAATTGCTCACACAGTCTGCAAATTTTTCTTACTGCAACCAGTCTGCCAGAAGCAATTTGTCACTAGTTGTGTATCATAAATGTGTCTTCGTTACTCCTCTCAGGAGTTATTCGAGATATATTAATCGAAACCCTAGTAACGAGGCATTGGCTACCTTAAGAGAGTCATAGTTACTCGTCCCAATTGCTCACCCAGTCTGCCATTTTGTCTTACTGTTGCCAGTCTGCCAGAAGCGAGATGTCACTAGTTGTGTATCATAAAAGAGTCATCGTTACTCCTCCCAGGGGTTATTCGAGATATCTTAATCGAAACCCTAGTAACGAGGCATTGGCTACCTAAAGAGAGTCATAGTTACTCGTCCCAATTGCTCACCCAGTCCAACATTTATTCTTACTGCGACCAGTCTGCCAGAAGCGATATGTCACTAGTTGTGTATCTTAAAAGAGTAATCGTTACTCCTCCCAGGGGTTATTCGAGATATCTTAATCGAAACCCTAGTAACGAGGCATTGGCTACCTTAAGAGGGTCATAGTTACTCGTCCCAATTGCTCACCCAGTCCAACATTTTCTCTTACTGCAGCCAGTCTGCCAGAAGCAATTTGTCACTAGTTGTGTATCATAAAGAGTCATCGTTTCTCCTCCCAGGAGTTATTCGAGATATCTTAATCGAAACCCTAGTAACGAGGCATTGGCTACCTTAACAGAGTCATAGTTACTCGTCCCAAATGCTCACCCAGTCTGCCGTTTTGTCTTACTGTGGCCAGTCTGCCAGAAGCGATATGTCACTAGTTGTGTATCATAAAAGAGTCATCGTTACTCCTCCCAGGGGTTATTCGAGATATCTTAATCGAAACCCTAGTAACGAGGCATTGGCTACCTAAAGAGAGTCATAGTTACTCGTCCCAATGGCCCACCGATTCTGATATTTTTCTTACTGTGGAAAGTCTGCCAGAAGCGATATGTCAATAGCTCTGTATCATAAAAGAGTCATTGTTACTCCTCAAAGGGGTTATTCGACATATCTTACTCGAAACCCTAGTAACGAGGCATTGGCTACCTTAAGAGAGCCATAGTTACTCGTCCCAATTGCTCACACAGTCTGCCATTTTTTCTTACTGCGGCCAGTCTGCCAGAAGCGATATGTCACTAGTTGTGTATCATAAAAGAGTCATCGCTCCTCCTCGCATGGGTTATTCGAGATATCTTAATCGAAACCCTAGTAACGAGGCATTGGCTACCTTAAGAGAGTCATAGTTACTCGTCCCAATTGCTCACCCAGTCCAACATTTCTTCTTACTGCAGCCAGTCTGCCAGATGCGATATGTCACTAGTTGTGTATCATAAAAAGTCGTCGTTACTCCTCCGAGGGGTTATTCGAGATATCTTAATCGAAAAACTAGTAACGAGGCATTGGCTACCTTAAGAGAGTCATAGTTACTCGTCCCAATTGCTCACCCAGTCCAACATTTTTTCTTACTGCGACCAGTCTGCCAGAAGCGATATGTCACTAGTTGTGTATCATAAAAGAGTCATCGTTACTCCTCCCAGGGGTTATTCGACATATCTTAATCGAAACCCTAGTAACGAGGCATTGGCTACCTAAAGAGAGTCATAGTTACTCGTCCCAATTGCTCACCGATTCTGCCATTTTTCCTTACTGTGGCCAGTCTGCCAGAAGCGATATGTCGCTAGTTGTGTATCATAAAAGAGTCATCGTTACTCCTCAAAGGGGTTATTCGAGATATCTTAATCGAAACCCTAGTAACGAGTCATTGGCTACCTTAAGAGAGTCATAGTTACTCGTCCCAATTGCTCACACAGTCTGCCATTTTTTCTTACTGCGGCCAGTCTGCCAGAAGCGATATGTCACTAGTTGTGTATCATAAAAGAGTTATCGTTACTCCTCCCAGGGGTTATTCGAGATATCTTAATCGAAACCCTAGTAACGAGGCACTATCTACCTAATGAGAGTCATAGTTACTCGTCCCAATTGCTCACCCAGTCCAACATTTATTCTTACTGCGACCAGTCTGCCAGAAGCGATATGTCACTAGTTGTGTATCATAAAAGAGTCATCGTTACACTTCCCAGGGGTTATTCGAGATATCTTAATCGAAACCCTAGTAACGAGGCATTGGCTACCTTAAGAGGGTCATAGTTACTCGTCCCAATTGCTCACCCAGTCCAACATTTTCACTTACTGCAGCCAGTCTGCCAGAGGCAATATATCACTAGTTGTGTATCATAAAAGAGTCATCGTTTCTCCTCCCAGGGTTTATTCGAGATATCTTAATCGAAACCCTAGTAACGAGGCATTGGCTACCATAAAAGAGTTATAGTTACTAGTCTCAATTGCTCACCCAGATTGCCATTTTGTCTTACTGTGGCCAGTCTGCCAGAAGCGATATGTCACTAGCTGTGTATCATAAAAGAGTCATCGTTACTCCTCAAAGGGGTTATTCGAGATATCTTAATCGAAACCCTAGTAGCGAGGCATTGGCTACCTTAAGAGAGTCATAGTTACTCGTCCCAATTGCTCATCCAGTCCAACATTTTTCCTTACTGCGGCCAGTCTGCCAGAAGCGATATGTCACTAGTTGTGTATCATAAAAGAGTCATCGTTACTCCTCCCAGGGGTTATTCGACATATCTTAATCGAAACCCTAGTAACGAGGCATTGGCTACCTAAAGAGAGTCATAGTTACTCGTCCCAATTGCTCACCGATTCTGCCATTTTTCCTTACTGTGGCCAGTCTGCCAGAAGCGATATGTCGCTAGTTGTGTATCATAAAAGAGTCATCGTTACTCCTCAAAGGGGTTATTCGAGATATCTTAATCGAAACCCTAGTAACGAGTCATTGGCTACCTTAAGAGAGTCATAGTTACTCGTCCCAATTGCTCACACAGTCTGCCATTTTTTCTTACTGCGGCCAGTCTGCCAGAAGCGATATGTCACTAGTTGTGTATCATAAAAGAGTTATCGTTACTCCTCCCAGGGGTTATTCGAGATATCTTAATCGAAACCCTAGTAACGAGGCACTATCTACCTAATGAGAGTCATAGTTACTCGTCCCAATTGCTCACCCAGTCCAACATTTATTCTTACTGCGACCAGTCTGCCAGAAGCGATATGTCACTAGTTGTGTATCATAAAAGAGTCATCGTTACACTTCCCAGGGGTTATTCGAGATATCTTAATCGAAACCCTAGTAACGAGGCATTGGCTACCTTAAGAGGGTCATAGTTACTCGTCCCAATTGCTCACCCAGTCCAACATTTTCACTTACTGCAGCCAGTCTGCCAGAGGCAATATATCACTAGTTGTGTATCATAAAAGAGTCATCGTTTCTCCTCCCAGGGTTTATTCGAGATATCTTAATCGAAACCCTAGTAACGAGGCATTGGCTACCATAAAAGAGTTATAGTTACTAGTCTCAATTGCTCACCCAGTTTGCCATTTTGTCTTACTGTGGCCAGTCTGCCAGAAGCGATATGTCACTAGCTGTGTATCATAAAAGAGTCATCGTTACTCCTCAAAGGGGTTATTCGAGATATCTTAATCGAAACCCTAGTAGCGAGGCATTGGCTACCTTAAGAGAGTCATAGTTACTCGTCCCAATTGCTCATCCAGTCCAACATTTTTCCTTACTGCGGCCAGTCTGCCAGAAGCGATATGTCACTAGTTGTGTATCATAAAAGAGTGATAGATTCTCCTCCCAGGGATTATTCGAGATATCTTAATCGAAACCCTAGTAACGAGGCATTGGCTACCTTAGGAGAGTCATAGTTACTCGTTCGAATTGCTCACACAGTCTGCAAATTTTTCTTACTGCAACCAGTCTGCCAGAAGCAATTTGTCACTAGTTGTGTATCATAAATGTGTCTTCGTTACTCCTCTCAGGAGTTATTCGAGATATATTAATCGAAACCCTAGTAACGAGGCATTGGCTACCTTAAGAGAGTCATAGTTACTCGTCCCAATTGCTCACCCAGACCAACATTTTTTCTTACTGCGGCCAGTCTGCCAGAAGCGATATGTCAATAGCTGTGTATCATAAAAGAGTCATCGTTACTACTACCAGGGTTTACACGAGATATTTTAATCGAAACACTAGTAACGAGGCATTGGCTACCTTAAGAGAGTCATAGTAACTCGTCCCAATTGCTCACCCAGACCAACATTTTTTCTTACTGCGACCAGTCTGCCAGAAGCGATATGTCACTAGTTGTGTATCATAAAAGAGTGATCGTTACTCCTCCCAGGGGTTATTCGAGATATCATAATCGAAACCCTAGTAACGAGGCCTTGGCTGCCTTAAGTGAGTCATAGTTACTCGTCCCAATAGCTCAACCAGTCCAACATTTTTTCTTACTGCAGCCAGTCTGCCAAAAGCGATATGTCACTAGTTGTGTATCATAAAAGAGTCATCGTTACTCCTCCGAGGGGTTATTCGAGATATCTAAATCGAAACCCTAGTAACGATGCATTGGCTACCTTAAGAGAGTCATAGTTACTCCTCACAATTGCTCACCCAGTTTGCCATTTTGTCTTACTGTGGCCAGTCTGCCAGAAGCGATATGTCACTAGTTGTGTATCATAAAAGAGTCATCGTTACTCCTCCCAGGGGTTATTCGAGATATCTTAATCGAAACCCTAGTAACGAGGCATTGGCTACCTAAAGAGAGTCATAGTTACTCGTCCCAATTGCTCACCGATTCTGCCATTTTTCCTTACTGTGGCCAGTCTGCCAGAAGCGATATGTCGCTAGTTGTGTATCATAAAAGAGTCATCGTTACTCCTCAAAGGGGTTATTCGAGATATCTTAATCGAAACCCTAGTAACGAGTCATTGGCTACCTTAAGAGAGTCATAGTTACTCGTCCCAATTGCTCACACAGTCTGCCATTTTTTCTTACTGCGGCCAGTCTGCCAGAAGCGATATGTCACTAGTTGTGTATCATAAAAGAGTTATCGTTACTCCTCCCAGGGGTTATTCGAGATATCTTAATCGAAACCCTAGTAACGAGGCACTATCTACCTAATGAGAGTCATAGTTACTCGTCCCAATTGCTCACCCAGTCCAACATTTATTCTTACTGCGACCAGTCTGCCAGAAGCGATATGTCACTAGTTGTGTATCATAAAAGAGTCATCGTTACACTTCCCAGGGGTTATTCGAGATATCTTAATCGAAACCCTAGTAACGAGGCATTGGCTACCTTAAGAGGGTCATAGTTACTCGTCCCAATTGCTCACCCAGTCCAACATTTTCACTTACTGCAGCCAGTCTGCCAGAGGCAATATATCACTAGTTGTGTATCATAAAAGAGTCATCGTTTCTCCTCCCAGGGGTTATTCGAGATATCTTAATCGAAACCCTAGTAACGAGGCATTGGCTACCATAAAAGAGTTATAGTTACTAGTCTCAATTGCTCACCCAGTTTGCCATTTTGTCTTACTGTGGCCAGTCTGCCAGAAGCGATATGTCACTAGCTGTGTATCATAAAAGAGTCATCGTTACTCCTCAAAGGGGTTATTCGAGATATCTTAATCGAAACCCTAGTAGCGAGGCATTGGCTACCTTAAGAGAGTCATAGTTACTCGTCCCAATTGCTCATCCAGTCCAACATTTTTCCTTACTGCGGCCAGTCTGCCAGAAGCGATATGTCACTAGTTGTGTATCATAAAAGAGTGATAGATTCTCCTCCCAGGGATTATTCGAGATATCTTAATCGAAACCCTAGTAACGAGGCATTGGCTACCTTAGGAGAGTCATAGTTACTCGTTCGAATTGCTCACACAGTCTGCAAATTTTTCTTACTGCAACCAGTCTGCCAGAAGCAATTTGTCACTAGTTGTGTATCATAAATGTGTCTTCGTTACTCCTCTCAGGAGTTATTCGAGATATATTAATCGAAACCCTAGTAACGAGGCATTGGCTACCTTAAGAGAGTCATAGTTACTCGTCCCAATTGCTCACCCAGACCAACATTTTTTCTTACTGCGGCCAGTCTGCCAGAAGCGATATGTCAATAGCTGTGTATCATAAAAGAGTCATCGTTACTACTACCAGGGTTTACACGAGATATTTTAATCGAAACACTAGTAACGAGGCATTGGCTACCTTAAGAGAGTCATAGTAACTCGTCCCAATTGCTCACCCAGACCAACATTTTTTCTTACTGCGACCAGTCTGCCAGAAGCGATATGTCACTAGTTGTGTATCATAAAAGAGTGATCGTTACTCCTCCCAGGGGTTATTCGAGATATCATAATCGAAACCCTAGTAACGAGGCCTTGGCTGCCTTAAGTGAGTCATAGTTACTCGTCCCAATAGCTCAACCAGTCCAACATTTTTTCTTACTGCAGCCAGTCTGCCAAAAGCGATATGTCACTAGTTGTGTATCATAAAAGAGTCATCGTTACTCCTCCGAGGGGTTATTCGAGATATCTAAATCGAAACCCTAGTAACGACGCATTGGCTACCTTAAGAGAGTCATAGTTACTCCTCACAATTGCTCACCCAGTTTGCCATTTTGTCTTACTGTGGCCAGTCTGCCAGAAGCGATATGTCACTAGTTGTGTATCATAAAAGAGTCATCGTTACTCCTCCCAGGGGTTATTCGAGATATCTTAATCGAAACCCTAGTAACGAGGCATTGGCTACCTAAAGAGAGTCATAGTTACTCGTCCCAATTGCTCACCGATTCTGCCATTTTTTCTTACTGTGGCCAGTCTGCGAGAAGCGATATGTCACTAGTTGTGTATCATAAAAGAGTCATCGTTACTCCTCAAAGGGGTTATTCGAGATATCCTAATCGAAACCCTAGTAACGAGTCATTGGCTACCTTAAGAGAGTCATAGTTACTCGTCCCAATTGCTCACACAGTCTGCCATTTTTTCTTACGGCGGCCAGTCTGCCAGAAGCGATATGTCACTAGTTGTGTATCATAAAAGAGTCATCGTTACTCCTCGCAGGGGTTATTAGAGTTATCTTAATCGAAACCCTAGTAACGAGGCATTGGCTACCTTAAGAGAGTCATAGTTACTCGTCCCAATAGCTCAACCAGTCCAACATTTTTTCATACAGCAGCCAGTCTGCCATAAGCGATATGTCACTAGTTGTGTATCATAAAAGAGTTATCGTTACTCCTCCGAGGGGTTAGTCGAGATATCTTAATCGAAACCCTAGTAACGAGGCATTGGCTACCTTAAGAGAGTCATAGTTACTCCTCACAATTGCTCACCCAGTTTGCCATTTTGTCTTACTGTGGCCAGTCTGCCAGAAGCGATATGTCACTAGTTGTGTATCATAAAAGAGTCATCGTTACTCCTCCCAGGGGTTATTCGAGATATCTTAATCGAAACCCTAGTAACGAGGCATTGGCTACCTAAAGAGAGTCATAGTTACTCGTCCCAATTGCTCACCCTTTCTGAAATTTTTCTTACTGTGGCCAGTCTGCCAGAAGCGATATGTCACTAGTCGTGTATCATAAAAGAGTTATCGTTACTCCTCCCAGGGGTTATTCGAGATATCTTAATCGAAACCCTAGTAACGAGGCATTGGCTACCTAAAGAGAGTCATAGTTACTCGTCCCAATTGCTCACCCAGTCCAACATTTATTCTTACTGCGACCAGTCTGCCAGAAGCGATATGTCACTAGTTGTGTATCATAAAAGAGTCATCGTTACTCCTCCCAGGCGTTATTCGAGATATCTTAATCGAAACCCTAGTTACGAGGCATTGGCTACCTAAAGAGAGTCATAGTTACTCGTCCCAATTGCTCACCCTTTCTGAAATTTTTCTTACTGTGGCCAGTCTGCCAGAAGCGATATGTCACTAGCTGTGTATCATAAAAGAGTCATCGTTACTCCTCAAAGGGGTTATTCGAGATATCTTAATCGAAACCCTAGTAACGAGGCATCGGCTACCTAAAGAGAGTCATAGTTACTCGCCCCAATTGCTCACCCAGTCCAACATTTATTCTTACTGCGACCAGTCTGCCAGAATCGATATGTCACTAGTTGTGTATCATAAAAGAGTCATCGTTACACTTCCCAGGGGTTATTCGAGATATCTTAATCGAAACCCTAGTAACGAGGCATTGGCTACCTTAAGAGAGTCATAGTTACTTGTCCCAATTGCTCACCCAGTCCAACATTTTCACTTACTGCAGCCAGTCTGCCAGAAGCAATATGTCACTAGTTGTGTGTCATAAAAGAGTCATCGTTTCTCCTCCCAGGTGTTATTCGAGATATCTTAATCGAAACCCTAGTAACGAGGCATTGGCTACCTTAAAAGAGTCATAGTTACTCGTCCCAATTGCTCACCCAGTTTGCTATATTGTCTTACTGTGGCCAGTCTGCCAGAAGCGATATGTCACTAGCTGTGTATCATAAAAGAGTCATCGTTACTCCTCAAAGGGGTTATTCGAGATATCTTAATCGAAACCCTAGTAACGAGGCATTGGCTACCTTAAGAGCGTCATAGTAACTCGTCCCAATTGCTCACCCAGTCTGCCATTTTGTCTTAGTGTGGCCAGTCTGCCAGATGCGAGATGTCACTAGTTGTGTATCATAAAAGAGTCATCGTTACTCCTCCCAGGGGTTATTCGAGATATCTTAATCGAAACCCTAGTAACGAGGCATTGGCTACCTAAAGAGAGTCATAGTTACTCGTCCCAATTGCTCACCCAGACCAACATTTATTCTTACTGCGACCAGTCTGCCAGAAGCGATATGTCACTAGTTGTGTATCTTAAAAGAGTAATCGTTACTCCTCCCAGGGGTTATTCGAGATATCTTAATCGAAACCCTAGTAACGAGGCATTGGCTACCTTAAGAGAGTCATAGTTACTCGTCCCAATTGCTCACAAAGTCCAACATTTCTTTTTACTGCAGCCAGTCTGCCAGATGCGATATGTCACTAGTTGTGTATCATAAAAGAGTCGTCGTTACTCCTCCGAGGGGTTATTCGAGATATCTTAATCGAAAAACTAGTAACGAGGCATTGGCTACCTTAAGAGAGTCATAGTTACTCGTCCCAATTGCTCACCCAGTCCAACATTTTTTCTTACTGCGACCAGTCTGCCAGAAGCGATATGTCACTAGTTGTGTATCATAAAAGAGTGATCGTTACTCCTCCCAGGGGTTATTCGAGATATCTTAATCGAAACCCTAGTAACGAGGCCTTGGCTGCCTTAAGAGAGTCATAGTTACTCGTCCCAATAGCTCAACCAGTCCAACAATTTTTCTTACTGCAGCCAGTCTGCCAAAAGCGATATGTCACTAGTTGTGTATCATAAAAGAGTCATCGTTACTCCTCCGAGGGGTTATTCGAGATATCTTAATCGAAACCCTAGTAACGAGGCATTGGCTACCTTAAGAGAGTCATAGTTACTCCTCCCAATTGCTCACCCAGTTTGCCATTTTGTCTCACTGTGGCCAGTCTGCCAGAAGCGATATGTCACTAGTTGTGTATCATAAAAGAGTCATCGTTACTCCTCCCAGGGGTTATTCGAGATATCTTAATCGAAACCCTAGTAACGAGGCATTGGCTACCTAAAGAGAGTCATAGTTACTCGTCCCAATTGCTCACCGATTCTGCCATTTTTTCTTACTGTGGCCAGTCTGCCAGAAGCGATATGTCACTAGTTGTGTATCATAAAAGAGTCATCGTTACTCCTCAAAGGGGTTATTCGAGATATCTTAATCGAAACACTAGTAACGAGTCATTGGCTACCTTAAGAGAGTCATAGTTACTCGTCCCAATTGCTCACACAGTCTGCCATTTTTTCTTACTGCGGCCAGTCTGCCAGAAGCGATATGTCACTAGTTGTGTATCATAAAAGAGTCATCGTTACTCCTCGCAGGGGTTATTAGAGTTATCTTAATCGAAACCCTAGTAACGAGGCATTGGCTACCTTAAGAGAGTCATAGTTACTCGTCCCAATTGCTCACCCAGTCCAACATTTTCTCTTACTGCAGCCAGTCTGCCAGAAGCAATTTGTCACTAGTTGTGTATCATAAAAGAGTCATCGTTTCTCCTCCCAGGGGTTATTCGAGATATCTTAATCGAAACACTAGTAACGAGTCATTGGCTACCTTAAGAGAGTCATAGTTACTCGTCCCAATTGCTCACACAGTCTGCCATTTTTTCTTACTGCGGCCAGTCTGCCAGAAGCGATATGTCACTAGTTGTGTTTCATAAAAGAGTCATCGTTACTCCTCGCAGGGGTTATTAGAGTATCTTAATCGAAACCCTAGTAACGAGTCATTGGCTACCTTAAGAGAGTCATAGTTACTCGTCCCAATTGCTCAACCAGTTTGCCATTTTGTCTTACTGTGGCCAGTCTGCCAGAAGCGATATGTCACTAGTTGTGTATCATAAAAGAGTCATCGTTACCCCCCCCCCCCCCCCCAAGGGGTCATTCGAGATATCTTAATCGAAACCCTAGTAACGAGGCATTGGCTACCTTTAGAGAGTCATAGTTACTCGTCCCAATTGCTCACCCAGTCCAACATTTTTTCTGACTGCAGCCAGTCTGCAAGAAGCGATATGTCACTAGTAGTGTATTATAAAAGAGTGATCGTTATTCCTCCCAGGGGTTATTCGAGATATCTTAATCGAAACCCTAGTAACGAGGCATTGGCTACCTTAAGAGAGTCATAGTTACTCGTCCCAATTGCTCACCCAGTCTGCCATTTTGTCTTACTGTTGCCAGTCTGCCAGAAGCGAGATGTCACTAGTTGTGTATCATAAAAGAGTCATCGTTACTCCTCCCAGGGGTTATTCGAGATATCTTAATCGAAACCCTAGTAACGAGGCATTGGCTACCTAAAGAGAGTCATAGTTACTCGTCCCAATTGCTCACCCAGTCCAACATTTATTCTTACTGCGACCAGTCTGCCAGAAGCGATATGTCACTAGTTGTGTATCTTAAAAGAGTAATCGTTACTCCTCCCAGGGGTTATTCGAGATATCTTAATCGAAACCCTAGTAACGAGGCATTGGCTACCTTAAGAGGGTCATAGTTACTCGTCCCAATTGCTCACCCAGTCCAACATTTTCTCTTACTGCAGCCAGTCTACCAGAAGCAATTTGTCACTAGTTGTGTATCATAAAGAGTCATCGTTTCTCCTCATAGGGGTTATTCGAGATATCTTAATCGAAACCCTAGTAACGAGGCATTGGCTACCTTAAGAGAGTCATAGTTACTCGTCCCAATTGCTCACCCAGTCTGCCATTTTGTCTTACTGTGGCCAGTCTGCCAGAAGCGATATGTCACTAGTTGTGTATCATAAAAGAGTCATCGTTACTCCTCCCAGGGGTTATTCGAGATATCTTAATCGAAACCCTAGTAACGAGGCATTGGCTACCTAAAGAGAGTCATAGTTACTCGTCCCAATTGCTCACCCAGTCCAACATTTATTCTTACTGCGACCAGTCTGCCAGAAGCGATATGTCACTAGTTGTGTATCATAAAAGAGTCGTCGTTACTCCTCCCAGGGGTTATTCGAGATATCTTAATCGAAACCCTAGTAACGAGGCATTGGCTACCTAAAGAGAGTCATAGTTACTCGTCCCAATTGCTCACCCAGTCCAACATTTATTCTTACTGCGACCAGTCTGCCAGAAGCGATATGTCACTAGTTGTGTATCATAAAAGAGTCGTCGTTACTCCTCCCAGGGGTTATTCGAGATATCTTAATCGAAACCCTAGTAACGAGTCATTGGCTACCTTAAGAGAGTCATAGTTACTCGTCCCAATTGCTCACCCAGTTTGCCATTTTGTCTTACTGTGGCCAGTCTGCCAGAAGCGATATGTCACTAGTTGTGTATCATAAAAGAGTCATCGTTACCCCCCCCCCCCCCCCAGGGGTCATTCGATATATCTTAATCGAAACCCTAGTAACGAGGCATTGGCTACCTTTAGAGAGTCATAGTTACTCGTCCCAATTGCTCACCCAGTCCAACATTTTTTCTGACTGCAGCCAGTCTGCAAGAAGCGATATGTCACTAGTAGTGTATTATAAAAGAGTGATCGTTATTCCTCCCAGGGGTTCTTCGAGATATCTTAATCCAAACCCTAGTAACGAGGCATTGGCTACCTTAAGAGAGTCATAGTTACTCGTCCCAATTGCTCACCCAGTCTGCCATTTTGTCTTACTGTTGCCAGTCTGCCAGAAGCGAGATGTCACTAGTTGTGTATCATAAAAGAGTCATCGTTACTCCTCCCAGGGGTTATTCGAGATATCTTAATCGAAACCCTAGTAACGAGGCATTGGCTACCTAAAGAGAGTCATAGTTACTCGTCCCAATTGCTCACCCAGTCCAACATTTATTCTTACTGCGACCAGTCTGCCAGAAGCGATATGTCACTAGTTGTGTATCTTAAAAGAGTAATCGTTACTCCTCCCAGGGGTTATTCGAGATATCTTAATCGAAACCCTAGTAACGAGGCATTGGCTACCTTAAGAGGGTCATAGTTACTCGTCCCAATTGCTCACCCAGTCCAACATTTTCTCTTACTGCAGCCAGTCTGCCAGAAGCAATTTGTCACTAGTTGTGTATCATAAAGAGTCATCGTTTCTCCTCCCAGGGGTTATTCGAGATATCTTAATCGAAACCCTAGTAACGAGGTATTGGCTACCTTAACAGAGTCATAGTTACTCGTCCCAAATGCTCACCCAGTCTGCCGTTTTGTCTTACTGTGGCCAGTCTGCCAGAAGCGATATGTCACTAGTTGTGTATCATAAAAGAGTCATCGTTACTCCTCCCAGGGGTTATTCGAGATATCTTAATCGAAACCCTAGTAACGAGGCATTGGCTACCTAAAGAGAGTCATAGTTACTCGTCCCAATTGCCCACCGATTCTGATATTTTTCTTACTGTGGAAAGTCTGCCAGAAGCGATATGTCAATAGCTCTGTATCATAAAAGAGTCATTGTTACTCCTCAAAGGGGTTATTCGACATATCTTACTCGAAACCCTAGTAACGAGGCATTGGCTACCTTAAGAGAGTCATAGTTACTCGTCCCAATTGCTCACACAGTCTGCCATTTTTTCTTACTGCGGCCAGTCTGCCAGAAGCGATATGTCACTAGTTGTGTATCATAAAAGAGTCATCGCTCCTCCTCGCATGGGTTATTCGAGATATCTTAATCGAAACCCTAGTAACGAGGCATTGGCTACCTTAAGAGAGTCATAGTTACTCGTCCCAATTGCTCACCCAGTCCAACATTTCTTCTTACTGCAGCCAGTCTGCCAGATGCGATATGTCACTAGTTGTGTATCATAAAAAGTCGTCGTTACTCCTCCGAGGGGTTATTCGAGATATCTTAATCGAAAAACTAGTAACGAGTCATTGGCTACCTTAAGAGAGTCATAGTTACTCGTCCCAATTGCTCACACAGTCTGCCATTTTTTCTTACTGCGGCCAGTCTGCCAGAAGCGATATGTCACTAGTTGTGTATCATAAAAGAGTTATCGTTACTCCTCCCAGGGGTTATTCGAGATATCTTAATCGAAACCCTAGTAACGAGGCACTATCTACCTAATGAGAGTCATAGTTACTCGTCCCAATTGCTCACCCAGTCCAACATTTATTCTTACTGCGACCAGTCTGCCAGAAGCGATATGTCACTAGTTGTGTATCATAAAAGAGTCATCGTTACACTTCCCAGGGGTTATTCGAGATATCTTAATCGAAACCCTAGTAACGAGGCATTGGCTACCTTAAGAGGGTCATAGTTACTCGTCCCAATTGCTCACCCAGTCCAACATTTTCACTTACTGCAGCCAGTCTGCCAGAGGCAATATATCACTAGTTGTGTATCATAAAAGAGTCATCGTTTCTCCTCCCAGGGGTTATTCGAGATATCTTAATCGAAAC
The DNA here is from genome assembly GCF_023897955.1 of Schistocerca gregaria. NCBI lineage: Eukaryota > Metazoa > Arthropoda > Insecta > Orthoptera > Acrididae > Schistocerca > Schistocerca gregaria. The sequence goes on from NC_064931.1 coordinate 8,282,811, forward strand.
CCTAGTAACGAGGCATTGGCTACCATAAAAGAGTTATAGTTACTAGTCTCAATTGCTCACCCAGTTTGCCATTTTGTCTTACTGTGGCCAGTCTGCCAGAAGCGATATGTCACTAGCTGTGTATCATAAAAGAGTCATCGTTACTCCTCAAAGGGGTTATTCGAGATATCTTAATCGAAACCCTAGTAGCGAGGCATTGGCTACCTTAAGAGAGTCATAGTTACTCGTCCCAATTGCTCATCCAGTCCAACATTTTTCCTTACTGCGGCCAGTCTGCCAGAAGCGATATGTCACTAGTTGTGTATCATAAAAGAGTGATAGATTCTCCTCCCAGGGATTATTCGAGATATCTTAATCGAAACCCTAGTAACGAGGCATTGGCTACCTTAGGAGAGTCATAGTTACTCGTTCGAATTGCTCACACAGTCTGCAAATTTTTCTTACTGCAACCAGTCTGGCAGAAGCAATTTGTCACTAGTTGTGTATCATAAATGTGTCTTCGTTACTCCTCTCAGGAGTTATTCGAGATATATTAATCGAAACCCTAGTAACGAGGCATTGGCTACCTTAAGAGAGTCATAGTTACTCGTCCCAATTGCTCACCCAGACCAACATTTTTTCTTACTGCGGCCAGTCTGCCAGAAGCGATATGTCAATAGCTGTGTATCATAAAAGAGTCATCGTTACTACTACCAGGGTTTACACGAGATATTTTAATCGAAACACTAGTAACGAGGCATTGGCTCCCTTAAGAGAGTCATAGTAACTCGTCCCAATTGCTCACCCAGACCAACATTTTTTCTTACTGCGACCAGTCTGCCAGAAGCGATATGTCACTAGTTGTGTATCATAAAAGAGTGATCGTTACTCCTCCCAGGGGTTATTCGAGATATCATAATCGAAACCCTAGTAACGAGGCCTTGGCTGCCTTAAGTGAGTCATAGTTACTCGTCCCAATAGCTCAACCAGTCCAACATTTTTTTTTACTGCAGCCAGTCTGCCAAAAGCGATATGTCACTAGTTGTGTATCATAAAAGAGTCATCGTTACTCCTCCGAGGGGTTATTCGAGATATCTAAATCGAAACCCTAGTAACGAGGCATTGGCTACCTTAAGAGAGTCATAGTTACTCCTCACAATTGCTCACCCAGTTTGCCATTTTGTCTTACTGTGGCCAGTCTGCCAGAAGCGATATGTCACTAGTTGTGTATCATAAAAGAGTCATCGTTACTCCTCCCAGGGGTTATTCGAGATATCTTAATCGAAACCCTAGTAACGAGGCATTGGCTACCTAAAGAGAGTCATAGTTACTCGTCCCAATTGCTCACCGATTCTGCCATTTTTTCTTACTGTGGCCAGTCTGCGAGAAGCGATATGTCACTAGTTGTGTATCATAAAAGAGTCATCGTTACTCCTCAAAGGGGTTATTCGAGATATCCTAATCGAAACCCTAGTAACGAGTCATTGGCTACCTTAAGAGAGTCATAGTTACTCGTCCCAATTGCTCACACAGTCTGCCATTTTTTCTTACGGCGGCCAGTCTGCCAGAAGCGATATGTCACTAGTTGTGTATCATAAAAGAGTCATCGTTACTCCTCGCAGGGGTTATTAGAGTTATCTTAATCGAAACCCTAGTAACGAGGCATTGGCTACCTTAAGAGAGTCATAGTTACTCGTCCCAATAGCTCAACCAGTCCAACATTTTTTCATACAGCAGCCAGTCTGCCATAAGCGATATGTCACTAGTTGTGTATCATAAAAGAGTTATCGTTACTCCTCCGAGGGGTTAGTCGAGATATCTTAATCGAAACCCTAGTAACGAGGCATTGGCTACCTTAAGAGAGTCATAGTTACTCCTCACAATTGCTCACCCAGTTTGCCATTTTGTCTTACTGTGGCCAGTCTGCCAGAAGCGATATGTCACTAGTTGTGTATCATAAAAGAGTCATCGTTACTCCTCCCAGGGGTTATTCGAGATATCTTAATCGAAACCCTAGTAACGAGGCATTGGCTACCTAAAGAGAGTCATAGTTACTCGTCCCAATTGCTCACCCTTTCTGAAATTTTTCTTACTGTGGCCAGTCTGCCAGAAGCGATATGTCACTAGTCGTGTATCATAAAAGAGTTATCGTTACTCCTCCCAGGGGTTATTCGAGATATCTTAATCGAAACCCTAGTAACGAGGCATTGGCTACCTAAAGAGAGTCATAGTTACTCGTCCCAATTGCTCACCCAGTCCAACATTTATTCTTACAGCGACCAGTCTGCCAGAAGCGATATGTCACTAGTTGTGTATCATAAAAGAGTCATCGTTACTCCTCCCAGGCGTTATTCGAGATATCTTAATCGAAACCCTAGTTACGAGGCATTGGCTACCTAAAGAGAGTCATAGTTACTCGTCCCAATTGCTCACCCTTTCTGAAATTTTTCTTACTGTGGCCAGTCTGCCAGAAGCGATATGTCACTAGCTGTGTATCATAAAAGAGTCATCGTTACTCCTCAAAGGGGTTATTCGAGATATCTTAATCGAAACCCTAGTAACGAGGCATCGGCTACCTAAAGAGAGTCATAGTTACTCGCCCCAATTGCTCACCCAGTCCAACATTTATTCTTACTGCGACCAGTCTGCCAGAATCGATATGTCACTAGTTGTGTATCATAAAAGAGTCATCGTTACACTTCCCAGGGGTTATTCGAGATATCTTAATCGAAACCCTAGTAACGAGGCATTGGCTACCTTAAGAGAGTCATAGTTACTCGTCCCAATTGCTCACCGATTCTGCCATTTTTTCTTACTGTGGCCAGTCTGCGAGAAGCGATATGTCACTAGTTGTGTATCATAAAAGAGTCATCGTTACTCCTCAAAGGGGTTATTCGAGATATCCTAATCGAAACCCTAGTAACGAGTCATTGGCTACCTTAAGAGAGTCATAGTTACTCGTCCCAATTGCTCACACAGTCTGCCATTTTTTCTTACGGCGGCCAGTCTGCCAGAAGCGATATGTCACTAGTTGTGTATCATAAAAGAGTCATCGTTACTCCTCGCAGGGGTTATTAGAGTTATCTTAATCGAAACCCTAGTAACGAGTCATTGGCTACCTTAAGAGAGTCATAGTTACTCGTCCCAATAGCTCAACCAGTCCAACATTTTTTCATACAGCAGCCAGTCTGCCATAAGCGAAATGTCACTAGTTGTGTATCATAAAAGAGTTATCGTTACTCCTCCGAGGGGTTAGTCGAGATATCTTAATCGAAACCCTAGTAACGAGGCATTGGCTACCTTAAGAGAGTCATAGTTACTCCTCACAATTGCTCACCCAGTTTGCCATTTTGTCTTACTGTGGCCAGTCTGCCAGAAGCGATATGTCACTAGTTGTGTATCATAAAAGAGTCATCGTTACTCCTCCCAGGGGTTATTCGAGATATCTTAATCGAAACCCTAGTAACGAGGCATTGGCTACCTAAAGAGAGTCATAGTTACTCGTCCCAATTGCTCACCCTTTCTGAAATTTTTCTTACTGTGGCCAGTCTGCCAGAAGCGATATGTCACTAGTCGTGTATCATAAAAGAGTTATCGTTACTCCTCCCAGGGGTTATTCGAGATATCTTAATCGAAACCCTAGTAACGAGGCATTGGCTACCTAAAGAGAGTCATAGTTACTCGTCCCAATTGCTCACCCAGTCCAACATTTATTCTTACTGCGACCAGTCTGCCAGAAGCGATATGTCACTAGTTGTGTATCATAAAAGAGTCATCGTTACTCCTCCCAGGCGTTATTCGAGATATCTTAATCGAAACCCTAGTTACGAGGCATTGGCTACCTAAAGAGAGTCATAGTTACTCGTCCCAATTGCTCACCCTTTCTGAAATTTTTCTTACTGTGGCCAGTCTGCCAGAAGCGATATGTCACTAGCTGTGTATCATAAAAGAGTCATCGTTACTCCTCAAAGGGGTTATTCGAGATATCTTAATCGAAACCCTAGTAACGAGGCATCGGCTACCTAAAGAGAGTCATAGTTACTCGCCCCAATTGCTCACCCAGTCCAACATTTATTCTTACTGCGACCAGTCTGCCAGAATCGATATGTCACTAGTTGTGTATCATAAAAGAGTCATCGTTACACTTCCCAGGGGTTATTCGAGATATCTTAATCGAAACCCTAGTAACGAGGCATTGGCTACCTTAAGAGAGTCATAGTTACTTGTCCCAATTGCTCACCCAGTCCAACATTTTCACTTACTGCAGCCAGTCTGCCAGAAGCAATATGTCACTAGTTGTGTATCATAAAAGAGTCATCGTTTCTCCTCCCAGGTGTTATTCGAGATATCTTAATCGAAACCCTAGTAACGAGGCATTGGCTACCTTAAAAGAGTCATAGTTACTCGTCCCAATTGCTCACCCAGTTTGCTATATTGTCTTACTGTGGCCAGTCTGCCAGAAGCGATATGTCACTAGCTGTGTATCATAAAAGAGTCATCGTTACTCCTCAAAGGGGTTATTCGAGATATCTTAATCGAATCCCTAGTAACGAGGCATTGGCTACCTTAAGAGCGTCATAGTAACTCGTCCCAATTGCTCACCCAGTCTGCCATTTTGTCTTACTGTGGCCAGTCTGCCAGATGCGAGATGTCACTAGTTGTGTATCATAAAAGAGTCATCGTTACTCCTCCCAGGGGTTATTCGAGATATCTTAATCGAAACCCTAGTAACGAGGCATTGGCTACCTAAAGAGAGTCATAGTTACTCGTCCCAATTGCTCACCCAGACCAACATTTATTCTTACTGCGACCAGTCTGCCAGAAGCGATATGTCACTAGTTGTGTATCTTAAAAGAGTAATCGTTACTCCTCCCAGGGGTTATTCGAGATATCTTAATCGAAACCCTAGTAACGAGGCATTGGCTACCTTAAGAGAGTCATAGTTACTCGTCCCAATTGCTCACAAAGTCCAACATTTCTTTTTACTGCAGCCAGTCTGCCAGATGCGATATGTCACTAGTTGTGTATCATAAAAGAGTCGTCGTTACTCCTCCGAGGGGTTATTCGAGATATCTTAATCGAAAAACTAGTAACGAGGCATTGGCTACCTTAAGAGAGTCATAGTTACTCGTCCCAATTGCTCACCCAGTCCAACATTTTTTCTTACTGCGACCAGTCTGCCAGAAGCGATATGTCACTAGTTGTGTATCATAAAAGAGTGATCGTTACTCCTCCCAGGGGTTATTCGAGATATCTTAATCGAAACCCTAGTAACGAGGCCTTGGCTGCCTTAAGAGAGTCATAGTTACTCGTCCCAATAGCTCAACCAGTCCAACAATTTTTCTTACTGCAGCCAGTCTGCCAAAAGCGATATGTCACTAGTTGTGTATCATAAAAGAGTCATCGTTACTCCTCCGAGGGGTTATTCGAGATATCTTAATCGAAACCCTAGTAACGAGGCATTGGCTACCTTAAGAGAGTCATAGTTACTCCTCCCAATTGCTCACCCAGTTTGCCATTTTGTCTCACTGTGGCCAGTCTGCCAGAAGCGATATGTCACTAGTTGTGTATCATAAAAGAGTCATCGTTACTCCTCCCAGGGGTTATTCGAGATATCTTAATCGAAACCCTAGTAACGAGGCATTGGCTACCTAAAGAGAGTCATAGTTACTCGTCCCAATTGCTCACCGATTCTGCCATTTTTTCTTACTGTGGCCAGTCTGCCAGAAGCGATATGTCACTAGTTGTGTATCATAAAAGAGTCATCGTTACTCCTCAAAGGGGTTATTCGAGATATCTTAATCGAAACACTAGTAACGAGTCATTGGCTACCTTAAGAGAGTCATAGTTACTCGTCCCAATTGCTCACACAGTCTGCCATTTTTTCTTACTGCGGCCAGTCTGCCAGAAGCGATATGTCACTAGTTGTGTATCATAAAAGAGTCATCGTTACTCCTCGCAGGGGTTATTAGAGTTATCTTAATCGAAACCCTAGTAACGAGGCATTGGCTACCTTAAGAGAGTCATAGTTACTCGTCCCAATTGCTCACCCAGTCCAACATTTTCTCTTACTGCAGCCAGTCTGCCAGAAGCAATTTGTCACTAGTTGTGTATCATAAAAGAGTCATCGTTTCTCCTCCCAGGGGTTATTCGAGATATCTTAATCGAAACCCTAGTAACGAGGCATTGGCTACCTTAAGAGAGTCATAGTTACTCGTCCCAATTGCTCACCCAGTCCAACATTTTTTCTTACTGTGGCCAGTCTGCCAGAAGCGATATGTCACTAGTTGTGTATCATAAAAGAGTCATCTTTACTCCTCCCAGGGGTTATTCGAGATATCTTAATCGAAACCCTACTAACGAGGCATTGGCTACCTAAAGAGAGTCATAGTTACTCGTCCCAATTGCTCACCCAGTCCAACATTTATTCTTACTGCGACCAGTCTGCCAGAAGCGATATGTCACTAGTTGTGTATCATAAAAGAGACATCGTTACTCCTCCCAGGGGTTATTCGAGATATATTAATCGAAACCTAGTAACGAGGCATTGGCTACCTAAAGAGAGTCATAGTTACTCGTCCCAATTGCTCACCCTTTCTGAAATTTTTCTTACTGTGGCCAGTCTGCCAGAAGCGATATGTCACTAGTTGTGTATCATAAAAGAGTCATCGTTACTCCTCCCAGGGGTTATTCGAGATATCTTAATCGAAACCCTAGTAACGAGGCTTTGGCTACCTAAAGAGAGTCATAGTTACTCGTCCCAATTGCTCACCGATTCTGCCATTTTTTCTTACTGTGGCCAGTCTGCCAGAAGCGATATGTCACTAGTTGTGTATCATAAAAGAGTCATCGTTACTCCTCAAAGGGGTTATTCGAGATATCTTAATCGAAACCCTAGTAACGAGTCATTGGCTACCTTAAGAGAGTCATAGTTACTCGTCCCAATTGCTCACACAGTCTGCCATTTTTTCTTACTGCGTCCAGTCTGCCAGATGCGATATGTCACTAGTTGTGTATCATAAAAGAGTCATCGTTACTCCTCGCAGGGGTTATTAGAGTATCTTAATCGAAACCCTAGTAACGAGGCATTGGCTACCTTAAGAGAGTCATAGTTACTCGTCCCAATTGCTCACCCAGTCCAACATTTTCTCTTACTGCAGCCAGTCTGCCAGAAGCAATTTGTCACTAGTTGTGTATCATAAAAGAGTCATCGTTTCTCCTCCCAGGGGTTAATCGAGATATCTTAATCGAAACCCTAGTAACGAGGCATTGGCTACCTTAAAAGAGTCATAGTTACTCGTCCCAATTGCTCACCCAGTTTGCCATATTGTCTTACTGTGGCCAGTCTGCCAGAAGCGATATGTCACTAGCTGTGTATCATAAAAGAGTCATCGTTACTCCTCAAAGGGGTTATTCGAGATATCTTAATCGAAACCCTAGTAACGAGGCATTGGCTACCTTAAGAGAGTCATAGTAACTCGTCCCAATTGCTCACCCAGTCTGCCATTTTGTCTTACTGTGGCCAGTCTGCCAGAAGCGAGATGTCACTAGTTGTGTATCATAAAAGAGTCATCGTTACTCCTCCCAGGGGTTATTCGAGATATCTTAATCGAAACCCTAGTAACGAGGCATTGGCTACCTTAAGAGAGTCATAGTTACTCGTCCCAATTGCTCACAAAGTCCAACATTTCTTTTTACTGCAGCCAGTCTGCCAGATGCGATATGTCACTAGTTGTGTATCATAAAAGAGTCGTCGTTACTCCTCCGAGGGGTTATTCGAGATATCTTAATCGAAAAACTAGTAACGAGGCATTGGCTACCTTAAGAGAGTCATAGTTACTCGTCCCAATTGCTCACCCAGTCCAACATTTTTTCTTACTGCGACCAGTCTGCCAGAAGCGATATGTCACTAGTTGTGTATCATAAAAGAGTGATCGTTACTCCTCCCAGGGGTTATTCGAGATATCTTAATCGAAACCCTAGTAACGAGGCCTTGGCTGCCTTAAGAGAGTCATAGTTACTCGTCCCAATAGCTCAAACAGTCCAACAATTTTTCTTACTGCAGCCAGTCTGCCAAAAGCGATATGTCACTAGTTGTGTATCATAAAAGAGTCATCGTTACTCCTCCGAGGGGTTATTCGAGATATCTTAATCGAAACCCCAGTAACGAGGCATTGGCTACCTTAAGAGAGTCATAGTTACTCGTCCCAATTGCTCACCCAGTCCAACATTTTTTCTTACTGCGACCAGTCTGCCAGAAGCGATATGTCACTAGTTGTGTATCATAAAAGAGTGATCGTTACTCCTCCCAGGGGTTATTCGAGATATCTTAATCGAAACCCTAGTAACGAGGCCTTGGCTGCCTTAAGAGAGTCATAGTTACTCGTCCCAATAGCTCAAACAGTCCAACAATTTTTCTTACTGCAGCCAGTCTGCCAAAAGCGATATGTCACTAGTTGTGTATCATAAAAGAGTCATCGTTACTCCTCCGAGGGGTTATTCGAGATATCTTAATCGAAACCCCAGTAACGAGGCATTGGCTACCTTAAGAGAGTCATAGTTACTCCTCCCAATTGCTCACCCAGTTTGCCATTTTGTCTCACTGTGGCCAGTCTGCCAGAAGCGATATGTCACTAGTTGTGTATCATAAAAGAGTCATCGTTACTCCTCCCAGGGGTTATTCGAGATATCTTAATCGAAACCCTAGTAACGAGGCATTGGCTACCTAAAGAGAGTCATAGTTACTCGTCCCAATTGCTCACCGATTCTGCCATTTTTTCTTACTGTGGCCAGTCTGCCAGAAGCGATATGTCACTAGTTGTGTATCATAAAAGAGTCATCGTTACTCCTCAAAGGGGTTATTCGAGATATCTTAATCGAAACACTAGTAACGAGTCATTGGCTACCTTAAGAGAGTCATAGTTACTCGTCCCAATTGCTCACACAGTCTGCCATTTTTTCTTACTGCGGCCAGTCTGCCAGAAGCGATATGTCACTAGTTGTGTATCATAAAAGAGTCATCGTTATTCCTCGCAGGGGTTATTAGAGTTATCTTAATCGAAACCCTAGTAACGAGGCATTGGCTACCTTAAGAGAGTCATAGTTACTCGTCCCAATTGCTCACCCAGTCCAACATTTTCTCTTACTGCAGCCAGTCTGCCAGAAGCAATTTGTCACTAGTTGTGTATCATAAAAGAGTCATCGTTTCTCCTCCCAGGGGTTATTCGAGATATCTTAATCGAAACCCTAGTAACGAGGCATTGGCTACCTTAAGAGAGTCATAGTTACTCGTCCCAATTGCTCACCCAGTCCAACATTTTTTCTTACTGTGGCCAGTCTGCCAGAAGCGATATGTCACTAGTTGTGTATCATAAAAGAGTCATCTTTACTCCTCCCAGGGGTTATTCGAGATATCTTAATCGAAACCCTAGTAACGAGGCATTGGCTACCTAAAGAGAGTCATAGTTACTCGTCCCAATTGCTCACCCAGTCCAACATTTATTCTTACTGCGACCAGTCTGCCAGAAGCGATATGTCACTAGTTGTGTATCATAAAAGAGACATCGTTACTCCTCCCAGGGGTTATTCGAGATATATTAATCGAAACCTAGTAACGAGGCATTGGCTACCTAAAGAGAGTCATAGTTACTCGTCCCAATTGCTCACCCTTTCTGAAATTTTTCTTACTGTGGCCAGTCTGCCAGAAGCGATATGTCACTAGTTGTGTATCATAAAAAGAGTCATCGTTACTCCTCCCAGGGGTTATTCGAGATATCTTAATCGAAACCCTAGTAACGAGGCTTTGGCTACCTAAAGAGAGTCATAGTTACTCGTCCCAATTGCTCACCGATTCTGCCATTTTTTCTTACTGTGGCCAGTCTGCCAGAAGCGATATGTCACTAGTTGTGTATCATAAAAGAGTCATCGTTACTCCTCAAAGGGGTTATTCGAGATATCTTAATCGAAACCCTAGTAACGAGGCTTTGGCTACCTAAAGAGAGTCATAGTTACTCGTCCCAATTGCTCACCGATTCTGCCATTTTTTCTTACTGTGGCCAGTCTGCTAGAAGCGATATGTCACTAGTTGTGTATCATAAAAGAGTCATCGTTACTCCTCAAAGGGGTTATTCGAGATATCTTAATCGAAACCCTAGTAACGAGTCATTGGCTACCTTAAGAGAGTCATAGTTACTCGTCCCAATTGCTCACACAGTCTGCCATTTTTTCTTACTGCGTCCAGTCTGCCAGATGCGATATGTCACTAGTTGTGTATCATAAAAGAGTCATCGTTACTCCTCGCAGGGGTTATTGGAGTATCTTAATCGAAACCCTAGTAACGAGGCATTGGCTACCTTAAGAGAGTCATAGTTACTCGTCCCAATTGCTCACCCAGTCCAACATTTTCTCTTACTGCAGCCAGTCTGCCAGAAGCAATTTGTCACTAGTTGTGTATCATAAAAGAGTCATCGTTTCTCCTCCCAGGGGTTATTCGAGATATCTTAATCGAAACCCTAGTAACGAGGCATTGGCTACCTTAAAAGAGTCATAGTTACTCGTCCCAATTGCTCACCCAGTTTGCCATATTGTCTTACTGTGGCCAGTCTGCCAGAAGCGATATGTCACTAGCTGTGTATCATAAAAGAGTCATCGTTACTCCTCAAAGGGGTTATTCGAGATATCTTAATCGAAACCCTAGTAACGAGGCATTGGCTACCTTAAGAGCGTCATAGTAACTCGTCCCAATTGCTCACCCAGTCTGCCATTTTGTCTTACTGTGGCCAGTCTGCCAGATGCGAGATGTCACTAGTTGTGTATCATAAAAGAGTCATCGTTACTCCTCCCAGGGGTTATTCGAGATATCTTAATCGAAACCCTAGTAACGAGGCATTGGCTACCTAAAGAGAGTCATAGTTACTCGTCCCAATTGCTCACCCAGTCCAACATTTATTCTTACTGCGACCAGTCTGCCAGAAGCGATATGTCACTAGTTGTGTATCTTAAAAGAGTAATCGTTACTCCTCCCAGGGGTTATTCGAGATATCTTAATCGAAACCCTAGTAACGAGGCATTGGCTACCTTAAGAGAGTCATAGTTACTCGTCCCAATTGCTCACAAAGTCCAACATTTCTTTTTACTGCAGCCAGTCTGCCAGATGCGATATGTCACTAGTTGTGTATCATAAAAGAGTCGTCGTTACTCCTCCGAGGGGTTATTCGAGATATCTTAATCGAAAAACTAGTAACGAGGCATTGGCTACCTTAAGAGAGTCATAGTTACTCGTCCCAATTGCTCACCCAGTCCAACATTTTTTCTTACTGCGACCAGTCTGCCAGAAGCGATATGTCACTAGTTGTGTATCATAAAAGAGTGATCGTTACTCCTCCCAGGGGTTATTCGAGATATCTTAATCGAAACCCTAGTAACGAGGCCTTGGCTGCCTTAAGAGAGTCATAGTTACTCGTCCCAATAGCTCAACCAGTCCAACAATTTTTCTTACTGCAGCCAGTCTGCCAAAAGCGATATGTCACTAGTTGTGTATCATAAAAGAGTCATCGTTACTCCTCCGAGGGGTTATTCGAGATATCTTAATCGAAACCCTAGTAACGAGGCATTGGCTACCTTAAGAGAGTCATAGTTACTCCTCCCAATTGCTCACCCAGTTTGCCATTTTGTCTCACTGTGGCCAGTCTGCCAGAAGCGATATGTCACTAGTTGTGTATCATAAAAGAGTCATCGTTACTCCTCCCAGGGGTTATTCGAGATATCTTAATCGAAACCCTAGTAACGAGGCATTGGCTACCTAAAGAGAGTCATAGTTACTCGTCCCAATTGCTCACCGATTCTGCCATTTTTTCTTACTGTGGCCAGTCTGCCAGAAGCGATATGTCACTAGTTGTGTATCATAAAAGAGTCATCGTTACTCCTCAAAGGGGTTATTCGAGATATCTTAATCGAAACACTAGTAACGAGTCATTGGCTACCTTAAGAGAGTCATAGTTACTCGTCCCAATTGCTCACACAGTCTGCCATTTTTTCTTACTGCGGCCAGTCTGCCAGAAGCGATATGTCACTAGTTGTGTATCATAAAAGAGTCATCGTTACTCCTCGCAGGGGTTATTAGAGTTATCTTAATCGAAACCCTAGTAACGAGGCATTGGCTACCTTAAGAGAGTCATAGTTACTCGTCCCAATTGCTCACCCAGTCCAACATTTTCTCTTACTGCAGCCAGTCTGCCAGAAGCAATTTGTCACTAGTTGTGTATCATAAAAGAGTCATCGTTTCTCCTCCCAGGGGTTATTCGAGATATCTTAATCGAAACCCTAGTAACGAGGCATTGGCTACCTAAAGAGAGTCATAGTTACTCGTCCCAATTGCTCACCCAGTCCAACATTTATTCTTACTGCGACCAGTCTGCCAGAAGCGATATGTCACTAGTTGTGTATCATAAAAGAGACATCGTTACTCCTCCCAGGGGTTATTCGAGATATATTAATCGAAACCTAGTAACGAGGCATTGGCTACCTAAAGAGAGTCATAGTTACTCGTCCCAATTGCTCACCCTTTCTGAAATTTTTCTTACTGTGGCCAGTCTGCCAGAAGCGATATGTCACTAGTTGTGTATCATAAAAGAGTCATCGTTACTCCTCCCAGGGGTTATTCGAGATATCTTAATCGAAACCCTAGTAACGAGGCTTTGGCTACCTAAAGAGAGTCATAGTTACTCGTCCCAATTGCTCACCGATTCTGCCATTTTTTCTTACTGTGGCCAGTCTGCCAGAAGCGATATGTCACTAGTTGTGTATCATAAAAGAGTCATCGTTACTCCTCAAAGGGGTTATTCGAGATATCTTAATCGAAACCCTAGTAACGAGTCATTGGCTACCTTAAGAGAGTCATAGTTACTCGTCCCAATTGCTCACACAGTCTGCCATTTTTTCTTACTGCGTCCAGTCTGCCAGATGCGATATGTCACTAGTTGTGTATCATAAAAGAGTCATCGTTACTCCTCGCAGGGGTTATTAGAGTATCTTAATCGAAACCCTAGTAACGAGGCATTGGCTACCTTAAGAGAGTCATAGTTACTCGTCCCAATTGCTCACCCAGTCCAACATTTTCTCTTACTGCAGCCAGTCTGCCAGAAGCAATTTGTCACTAGTTGTGTATCATAAAAGAGTCATCGTTTCTCCTCCCAGGGGTTATTCGAGATATCTTAATCGAAACCCTAGTAACGAGGCATTGGCTACCTTAAAAGAGTCATAGTTACTCGTCCCAATTGCTCACCCAGTTTGCCATATTGTCTTACTGTGGCCAGTCTGCCAGAAGCGATATGTCACTAGCTGTGTATCATAAAAGAGTCATCGTTACTCCTCAAAGGGGTTATTCGAGATATCTTAATCGAAACCCTAGTAACGAGGCATTGGCTACCTTAAGAGAGTCATAGTAACTCGTCCCAATTGCTCACCCAGTCTGCCATTTTGTCTTACTGTGGCCAGTCTGCCAGAAGCGATATGTCACTAGTTGTGTATCTTAAAAGAGTAATCGTTACTCCTCCCAGGGGTTATTCGAGATATCTTAATCGAAACCCTAGTAACGAGGCATTGGCTACCTTAAGAGAGTCATAGTTACTCGTCCCAATTGCTCACAAAGTCCAACATTTCTTTTTACTGCAGCCAGTCTGCCAGATGCGATATGTCACTAGTTGTGTATCATAAAAGAGTCGTCGTTACTCCTCCGAGGGGTTATTCGAGATATCTTAATCGAAAAACTAGTAACGAGGCATTGGCTACCTTAAGAGAGTCATAGTTACTCGTCCCAATTGCTCACCCAGTCCAACATTTTTTCTTACTGCGACCAGTCTGCCAGAAGCGATATGTCACTAGTTGTGTATCATAAAAGAGTGATCGTTACTCCTCCCAGGGGTTATTCGAGATATCTTAATCGAAACCCTAGTAACGAGGCCTTGGCTGCCTTAAGAGAGTCATAGTTACTCGTCCCAATAGCTCAAACAGTCCAACAATTTTTCTTACTGCAGCCAGTCTGCCAAAAGCGATATGTCACTAGTTGTGTATCATAAAAGAGTCATCGTTACTCCTCCGAGGGGTTATTCGAGATATCTTAATCGAAACCCTAGTAACGAGGCATTGGCTACCTTAAGAGAGTCATAGTTACTCCTCCCAATTGCTCACCCAGTTTGCCATTTTGTCTCACTGTGGCCAGTCTGCCAGAAGCGATATGTCACTAGTTGTGTATCATAAAAGAGTCATCGTTACTCCTCCCAGGGGTTATTCGAGATATCTTAATCGAAACCCTAGTAACGAGGCATTGGCTACCTAAAGAGAGTCATAGTTACTCGTCCCAATTGCTCACCGATTCTGCCATTTTTTCTTACTGTGGCCAGTCTGCCAGAAGCGATATGTCACTAGTTGTGTATCATAAAAGAGTCATCGTTACTCCTCAAAGGGGTTATTCGAGATATCTTAATCGAAACACTAGTAACGAGTCATTGGCTACCTTAAGAGAGTCATAGTTACTCGTCCCAATTGCTCACACAGTCTGCCATTTTTTCTTACTGCGGCCAGTCTGCCAGAAGCAATATGTCACTAGTTGTGTATCATAAAAGAGTCATCGTTACTCCTCGCAGGGGTTATTAGAGTTATCTTAATCGAAACCCTAGTAACGAGGCATTGGCTACCTTAAGAGAGTCATAGTTACTCGTCCCAATTGCTCACCCAGTCCAACATTTTCTCTTACTGCAGCCAGTCTGCCAGAAGCAATTTGTCACTAGTTGTGTATCATAAAAGAGTCATCGTTTCTCCTCCCAGGGGTTATTCGAGATATCTTAATCGAAACCCTAGTAACGAGGCATTGGCTACCTTAAGAGAGTCATAGTTACTCGTCCCAATTGCTCACCCAGTCCAACATTTTTTCTTACTGTGGCCAGTCTGCCAGAAGCGATATGTCACTAGTTGTGTATCATAAAAGAGTCATCTTTACTCCTCCCAGGGGTTATTCGAGATATCTTAATCGAAACCCTAGTAACGAGGCATTGGCTACCTAAAGAGAGTCATAGTTACTCGTCCCAATTGCTCACCCAGTCCAACATTTATTCTTACTGCGACCAGTCTGCCAGAAGCGATATGTCACTAGTTGTGTATCATAAAAGAGACATCGTTACTCCTCCCAGGGGTTATTCGAGATATATTAATCGAAACCTAGTAACGAGGCATTGGCTACCTAAAGAGAGTCATAGTTACTCGTCCCAATTGCTCACCCTTTCTGAAATTTTTCTTACTGTGGCCAGTCTGCCAGAAGCGATATGTCACTAGTTGTGTATCATAAAAGAGTCATCGTTACTCCTCCCAGGGGTTATTCGAGATATCTTAATCGAAACCCTAGTAACGAGGCTTTGGCTACCTAAAGAGAGTCATAGTTACTCGTCCCAATTGCTCACCGATTCTGCCATTTTTTCTTACTGTGGCCAGTCTGCCAGAAGCGATATGTCACTAGTTGTGTATCATAAAAGAGTCATCGTTACTCCTCAAAGGGGTTATTCGAGATATCTTAATCGAAACCCTAGTAACGAGTCATTGGCTACCTTAAGAGAGTCATAGTTACTCGTCCCAATTGCTCACACAGTCTGCCATTTTTTCTTACTGCGTCCAGTCTGCCAGATGCGATATGTCACTAGTTGTGTATCATAAAAGAGTCATCGTTACTCCTCGCAGGGGTTATTAGAGTATCTTAATCGAAACCCTAGTAACGAGGCATTGGCTACCTTAAGAGAGTCATAGTTACTCGTCCCAATTGCTCACCCAGTCCAACATTTTCTCTTACTGCAGCCAGTCTGCCAGAAGCGATATGTCACTAGTTGTGTATCATAAAAGAGTCATCGTTACTCCTCGCAGGGGTTATTAGAGTTATCTTAATCGAAACCCTAGTAACGAGGCATTGGCTACCTTAAGAGAGTCATAGTTACTCGTCCCAATTGCTCACCCAGTCCAACATTTTCTCTTACTGCAGCCAGTCTGCCAGAAGCGATATGTCACTAGTTGTGTATCATAAAAGAGTCATCGTTTCTCCTCCCAGGGGTTATTCGAGGTATCTTAATCTAAACCCTAGTAACGAGGCATTGGCTACCTTAAGAGAGTCATAGTTACTCGTCCCAATTGCTCACCCAGTCCAACATTTTTTCTTACTGTGGCCAGTCTGCCAGAAGCGATATGTCACTAGTTGTGTATCATAAAAGAGTCATCTTTACTCCTCCCAGGGGTTATTCGAGATATCTTAATCGAAACCCTAGTAACGAGGCATTGACTACCTAAAGAGAGTCATAGTTACTCGTCCCAATTGCTCACCCAGTCCAACATTTATTCTTACTGCGACCAGTCTGCCAGAAGCGATATGTCACTAGTTGTGTATCATAAAAGAGACATCGTTACTCCTCCCAGGGGTTATTCGAGATATATTAATCGAAACCTAGTAACGAGGCATTGGCTACCTACAGAGAGTCATAGTTACTCGTCCCAATTGCTCACCCTTTCTGAAATTTTTCTTACTGTGGCCAGTCTGCCAGAAGCGATATGTCACTAGTTGTGTATCATAAAAGAGTCATCGTTACTCCTCCCAGGGGTTATTCGAGATATCTTAATCGAAACCCTAGTAACGAGGCTTTGGCTACCTAAAGAGAGTCATAGTTACTCGTCCCAATTGCTCACCGATTCTGCCATTTTTTCTTACTATGGCCAGTCTGCTAGAAGCGATATGTCACTAGTTGTGTATCATAAAAGAGTCATCGTTACTCCTCAAAGGGGTTATTCGAGATATCTTAATCGAAACCCTAGTAACGAGTCATTGGCTACCTTAAGAGAGTCATAGTTACTCGTCCCAATTGCTCACACAGTCTGCCATTTTTTCTTACTGCGTCCAGTCTGCCAGAAGCGATATGTCACTAGTTGTGTATCATAAAAGAGTCATCGTTACTCCTCGCAGGGGTTATTAGAGTATCTTAATCGAAACCCTAGTAACGAGGCATTTGCTACCTTAAGAGAGTCATAGTTACTCGTCCCAATTGCTCACCCAGTCCAACATTTTCTCTTACTGCAGCCAGTCTGCCAGAAGCAATTTGTCACTAGTTGTGTATCATAAAAGAGTCATCGTTTCTCCTCCCAGGGGTTATTCGAGATATCTTAACCGAAACCCTAGTAACGAGGCATTGGCTACCTTAAAAGAGTCATAGTTACTCGTCCCAATTGCTCACCCAGTTTGCCATATTGTCTTACTGTGGCCAGTCTGCCAGAAGCGATATGTCACTAGCTGTGTATCATAAAAGAGTCATCGTTACTCCTCAAAGGGGTTATTCGAGATATCTTAATCGAAACCCTAGTAACGAGGCATTGGCTACCTTAAGAGAGTCATAGTAACTCGTCCCAATTGCTCACCCAGTCTGCCATTTTGTCTTACTGTGGCCAGTCTGCCAGAAGCGAGATGTCACTAGTTGTGTATCATAAAAGAGTCATCGTTACTCCTCCCAGGGGTTATTCGAGATATCTTAATCGAAACCCTAGTAACGAGGCATTGGCTACCTAAAGAGAGTCATAGTTACTCGTCCCAATTGCTCACCCAGTCCAACATTTATTCTTACTGCGACCAGTCTGCCAGAAGCGATATGTCACTAGTTGTGTATCTTAAAAGAGTAATCGTTACTCCTCCCAGGGGTTATTCGAGATATCTTAATCGAAACCCTAGTAACGAGGCATTGGCTACCTTAAGAGAGTCATAGTTACTCGTCCCAATTGCTCAGAAAGTCCAACATTTCTTTTTACTGCAGCCAGTCTGCCAGATGCGATATGTCACTAGTTGTGTATCATAAAAGAGTCGTCGTTACTCCTCCGAGGGGTTTTTCGAGATATCTTAATCGAAAAACTATTAACGAGGCATTGGCTACCTTAAGAGAGTCATAGTTACTCGTCCCAATTGCTCACCCAGTCAAACATTTTTTCTTACTGCGACCAGTCTGCCAGAAGCGATATGTCACTAGTTGTGTATCATAAAAGAGTGATCGTTACTCCTCCCAGGGGTTATTCGAGATATCTTAATCGAAACCCTAGTAACGAGGCCTTGGCTGCCTTAAGAGAGTCATAGTTACTCGTCCCAATAGCTCAACCAGTCCAACAATTTTTCTTACTGCAGCCAGTCTGCCAAAAGCGATATGTCACTAGTTGTGTATCATAAAAGAGTCATCGTTACTCCTCCGAGGGGTTATTCGAGATATCTTAATCGAAACCCTAGTAACGAGGCATTGGCTACCTTAAGAGAGTCATAGTTACTCCTCCCAATTGCTCACCCAGTTTGCCATTTTGTCTCACTGTGGCCAGTCTGCCAGAAGCGATATGTCACTAGTTGTGTATCATAAAAGAGTCATCGTTACTCCTCCCAGGGGTTATTCGAGATATCTTAATCGAAACCCTAGTAACGAGGCATTGGCTACCTAAAGAGAGTCATAGTTACTCGTCCCAATTGCTCACCGATTCTGCCATTTTTTCTTACTGTGGCCAGTCTGCCAGAAGCGATATGTCACTAGTTGTGTATCATAAAAGAGTCATCGTTACTCCTCAAAGGGGTTATTCGAGATATCTTAATCGAAACACTAGTAACGAGTCATTGGCTACCTTAAGAGAGTCATAGTTACTCGTCCCAATTGCTCACACAGTCTGCCATTTTTTCTTACTGCGGCCAGTCTGCCAGAAGCGATATGTCACTAGTTGTGTATCATAAAAGAGTCATCGTTACTCCTCGCAGGGGTTATTAGAGTTCTCTTAATCGAAACCCTAGTAACGAGGCATTGGCTACCTTAAGAGAGTCATAGTTACTCGTCCCAATTGCTCACCCAGTCCAACATTTTCTCTTACTGCAGCCAGTCTGCCAGAAGCAATTTGTCACTAGTTGTGTATCATAAAAGAGTCATCGTTTCTCCTCCCAGGGGTTATTCGAGATATCTTAATCAAAACCCTAGTAACGAGGCATTGGCTACCTTAAGAGAGTCATAGTTACTCGTCCCAATTGCTCACCCAGTCCAACATTTTTTCTTACTGTGGCCAGTCTGCCAGAAGCGATATGTCACTAGTTGTGTATCATAAAAGAGTCATCTTTACTCCTCCCAGGGGTTATTCGAGATATCTTAATCGAAACCCTAGTAACGAGGCATTGGCTACCTTAAGAGAGTCATAGTTACTCGTCCCAATTGCTCACCCAGTCCAACATTTATTCTTACTGCGACCAGTCTGCCAGAAGCGATATGTCACTAGTTGTGTATCATAAAAGAGACATCGTTACTCCTCCCAGGGGTTATTCGAGATATATTAATCGAAACCTAGTAACGAGGCATTGGCTACCTAAAGAGAGTCATAGTTACTCGTCCCAATTGCTCACCCTTTCTGAAATTTTTCTTACTGTGGCCAGTCTGCCAGAAGCGATATGTCACTAGTTGTGTATCATAAAAGAGTCATCGTTACTCCTCCCAGGGGTTATTCGAGATATCTTAATCGAAACCCTAGTAACGAGGCTTTGGCTACCTAAAGAGAGTCATAGTTACTCGTCCCAATTGCTCACCGATTCTGCCATTTTTTCTTACTGTGGCCAGTCTGCCAGAAGCGATATGTCACTAGTTGTGTATCATAAAAGAGTCATCGTTACTCCTCAAAGGGGTTATTCGAGATATCTTAATCGAAACCCTAGTAACGAGACATTGGCTACCTTAAGAGAGTCATAGTTACTCGTCCCAATTGCTCACCCAGTCCAACATTTTCTCTTACTGCAGCCAGTCTGCCAGAAGCAATTTGTCACTAGTTGTGTATCATAAAAGAGTCATCGTTACTCCTCCCAGGGGTTATTCGAGATATCTTAATCGAAACCCTAGTAACGAGGCATTGGCTACCTAAAGAGAGTCATAGTTACTCGTCCCAATTGCTCACCCAGTGCAACATTTATTCTTACTGCGACCAGTCTGCCAGAAGCGATATGTCACTAGTTGTGTATCTTAAAAGAGTAATCGTTACTCCTCCCAGGGGTTATTCGAGATATCTTAATCGAAACCCTAGTAACGAGGCATTGGCTACCTTAAGAGAGTCATAGTTACTCGTCCCAATTGCTCACAAAGTCCAACATTTCTTTTTACTGCAGCCAGTCTGCCAGATGCGATATGTCACTAGTTGTGTATCATAAAAGAGTCGTCGTTACTCCTCCGAGGGGTTATTCGAGATATCTTAATCGAAAAACTAGTAACGAGGCATTGGCTACCTTAAGAGAGTCATAGTTACTCGTCCCAATTGCTCACCCAGTCCAACATTTTTTCTTACTGCGACCAGTCTGCCAGAAGCGATATGTCACTAGTTGTGTATCATAAAAGAGTGATCGTTACTCCTCCCAGGGGTTATTCGAGATATCTTAATCGAAACCCTAGTAACGAGGCCTTGGCTGCCTTAAGAGAGTCATAGTTACTCGTCCCAATAGCTCAACCAGTCCAACAATTTTTCTTACTGCAGCCAGTCTGCCAAAAGCGATATGTCACTAGTTGTGTATCATAAAAGAGTCATCGTTACTCCTCCGAGGGGTTATTCGAGATATCTTAATCGAAACCCTAGTAACGAGGCATTGGCTACCCTAAGAGAGTCATAGTTACTCCTCCCAATTGCTCACCCAGTTTGCCATTTTGTCTCACTGTGGCCAGTCTGTCAGAAGCGATATGTCACTAGTTGTGTATCATAAAGGAGTCATCGTTACTCCTCCCAGGGGTTATTCGAGATATCTTAATCGAAACCCTAGTAACGAGGCATTGGCTACCTAAAGAGAGTCATAGTTACTCGTCCCAATTGCTCACCGATTCTGCCATTTTTTCTTACTGTGGCCAGTCTGCCAGAAGCGATATGTCACTAGTTGTGTATCATAAAAGAGTCATCGTTACTCCTCAAAGGGGTTATTCGAGATATCTTAATCGAAACACTAGTAACGAGTCATTGGCTACCTTAAGAGAGTCATAGTTACTCGTCCCAATTGCTCACACAGTCTGCCATTTTTTCTTACTGCGGCCAGTCTGCCAGAAGCGATATGTCACTAGTTGTGTATCATAAAAGAGTCATCGTTACTCCTCGCAGGGGTTATTAGAGTTATCTTAATCGAAACCCTAGTAACGAGGCATTGGCTACCTTAAGAGAGTCATAGTTACTCGTCCCAATTGCTCACCCAGTCCAACATTTTCTCTTACTGCAGCCAGTCTGCCAGAAGCAATTTGTCACTAGTTGTGTATCATAAAAGAGTCATCGTTTCTCCTCCCAGGGGTTATTCGAGATATCTTAATCGAAACCCTAGTAACGAGGCATTGGCTACCTTAAGAGAGTCATAGTTACTCGTCCCAATTGCTCACCCAGTCCAACATTTTTTCTTACTGTGGCCAGTCTGCCAGAAGCGATATGTCACTAGTTGTGTATCATAAAAGAGTCATCATTACTCCTCCCAGGGGTTATTCGAGATATCTTAATCGAAACCCTAGTAACGAGGCATTGGCTACCTAAAGAGAGTCATAGTTACTCGTCCCAATTGCTCACCCAGTCCAACATTTATTCTTACTGCGACCAGTCTGCCAGAAGCGATATGTCACTAGTTGTGTATCATAAAAGAGACATCGTTACTCCTCCCAGGGGTTATTCGAGATATATTAATCGAAACCTAGTAACGAGGCATTGGCTACCTAAAGAGAGTCATAGTTACTCGTCCCAATTGCTCACCCTTTCTGAAATTTTTCTTACTGTGGCCAGTCTGCCAGAAGCGATATGTCACTAGTTGTGTATCATAAAAGAGTCATCGTTACTCCTCCCAGGGGTTATTCGAGATATCTTAATCGAAACCCTAGTAACGAGGCTTTAGCTACCTAGAGAGAGTCATAGTTACTCGTCCCAATTGCTCACCGATTCTGCCATTTTTTCTTACTGTGGCCAGTCTGCCAGAAGCGATATGTCACTAGTTGTGTATCATAAAAGAGTCATCGTTACTCCTCAAAGGGGTTATTCGAGATATCTTAATCGAAACCCTAGTAACGAGTCATTGGCTACCTTAAGAGAGTCATAGTTACTCGTCCCAATTGCACACACAGTCTGCCATTTTTTCTTACTGCGTCCAGTCTGCCAGAAGCGATATGTCACTAGTTGTGTATCATAAAAGAGTCATCGTTACTCCTCGCAGGGGTTATTAGAGTTATCTTAATCGAAACCCTAGTAACGAGGCATTGGCTACCTTAAGAGAGTCATAGTTACTCGTCCCAATTGCTCACCCAGTCCAACATTTTCTCTTACTGCAGCCAGTCTGCCAGAAGCAATTTGTCACTAGTTGTGTATCATAAAAGAGTCATCGTTTCTCCTCCCAGGGGTTATTCGAGATATCTTAATCGAAACCCTAGTAACGAAGCATTGGCTACCTTAAGAGAGTCATAGTTACTCGTCCCAATTGCTCACCCAGTCTGCCATTTTGTCTTACTGTGGCCAGTCTGCCAGAAGCGATATGTCACTAGTTGTGTATCATAAAAGAGTCATCATTACTCCTCCCAGGGGTTATTCGAGATATCTTAATCGAAACCCTAGTAACGAGGCATTGGCTACCTAAAGAGAGTCATAGTTACTCGTCCCAATTGCTCACCCAGTCCAACATTTATTCTTACTGCGACCAGTCTGCCAGAAGCGACATGTCACTAGTTGTGTATCATAAAAGAGTCATCGTTACTCCTCCCAGGGGTTATTCGAGATATCTTAATCGAAACCCTAGTAACGAGGCATTGGCTACCTAAAGAGAGTCATAGTTACTCGTCCCAATTACTCACCCTTTCTGAAATTTTTCTTACTGTGGCCAGTCTGCCAGAAGCGATATGTCACTAGTTGTGTATCTTAAAAGAGTAATCGTTACTCCTCCCAGGGGTTATTCGAGATATCTTAATCGAAACCCTAGTAACGAGGCATTGGCTACCTTAAGAGAGTCATAGTTACTCGTCCCAATTGCTCACAAAGTCCAACATTTCTTCTTACTGCAGCCAGTCTGCCAGATGCGATATGTCACTAGTTGTGTATCATAAAAGAGTCGTCGTTACTCCTCCGAGGGGTTATTCGAGATATCTTAATCGAAAAACTAGTAACGAGGCATTGGCTACCTTAAGAGAGTCATAGTTACTCGTCCCAATTGCTCACCCAGTCCAACATTTTTTCTTACTGCGACCAGTCTGCCAGAAGCGATATGTCACTAGTTGTGTATCATAAAAGAGTGATCGTTACTCCTCCCAGGGGTTATTCGAGATATCTTAATCGAAACCCTAGTAACGAGGCATTGGCTACCTAAAGAGAGTCATAGTTACTCGTCCCAATTGCTCACCGATTCTGCCATTTTTTCTTACTGTGGCCAGTCTGCCAGAAGCGATATGTCACTAGTTGTGTATCATAAAAGAGTCATCGTTACTCCTCAAAGGGGTTATTCGAGATATCTTAATCGAAACACTAGTAACGAGTCATTGGCTACCTTAAGAGAGTCATAGTTACTCGTCCCAATTGCTCACACAGTCTGCCATTTTTTCTTACTGCGGCCAGTCTGCCAGAAGCGATATGTCACTAGTTGTGTATCATAAAAGAGTCATCGTTACTCCTCGCAGGGGTTATTAGAGTTATCTTAATCGAAACCCTAGTAACGAGGCATTGGCTACCTTAACAGAGTCATAGTTACTCGTCCCAATTGCTCACCCAGTCCAACATTTTCTCTTACTGCAGCCAGTCTGCCAGAAGCAATTTGTCACTAGTTGTGTATCATAAAAGAGTCATCGTTTCTCCTCCCAGGGGTTATTCGAGATATCTTAATCGAAACCCTAGTAACGAGGCATTGGCTACCTTAAGAGAGTCATAGTTACTCGTCCCAATTGCTCACCCAGTCCAACATTTTTTCTTACTGTGGCCAGTCTGCCAGAAGCGATATATCACTAGTTGTGTATCATAAAAGAGTCATCATTACTCCTCCCAGGGGTTATTCGAGATATCTTAATCGAAACCCTAGTAACGAGGCATTGGCTACCTAAAGAGAGTCATAGTTACTCGTCCCAATTGCTCACCCAGTCCAACATTTATTCTTACTGCGACCAGTCTGCCAGAAGCGATATGTCACTAGTTGTGTATCTTAAAAGAGTAATCGTTACTCCTCCCAGGGGTTATTCGAGATATCTTAATCGAAACCCTAGTAACGAGGCATTGGCTACCTTAAGAGAGTCATAGTTACTCGTCCCAATTGCTCACAAAGTCCAACATTTCTTTTTACTGCAGCCAGTCTGCCAGATGCGATATGTCACTAGTTGTGTATCATAAAAGAGTCGTCGTTACTCCTCCGAGGGGTTATTCGAGATATCTTAATCGAAAAACTAGTAACGAGGCATTGGCTACCTTAAGAGAGTCATAGTTACTCGTCCCAATTGCTCACCCAGTCCAACATTTTTTCTTACTGCGACCAGTCTGCCAGAAGCGATATGTCACTAGTTGTGTATCATAAAAGAGTGATCGTTACTCCCCCCAGGGGTTATTCGAGATATCTTAATCGAAACCCTAGTAACGAGGCCTTGGCTGCCTTAAGAGAGTCATAGTTACTCGTCCCAATAGCTCAACCAGTCCAACAATTTTTCTTACTGCAGCCAGTCTGCCAAAAGCGATATGTCACTAGTTGTGTATCATAAAAGAGTCATCGTTACTCCTCCGAGGGGTTATTCGAGATATCTTAATCGAAACCCTAGTAACGAGGCATTGGCTACCTTAAGAGAGTCATAGTTACTCCTCCCAATTGCTCACCCAGTTTGCCATTTTGTCTCACTGTGGCCAGTCTGCCAGAAGCGATATGTCACTAGTTGTGTATCATAAAGGAGTCATCGTTACTCCTCCCAGGGGTTATTCGAGATATCTTAATCGAAACATTAGTAACGAGTCATTGGCTACCTTAAGAGAGTCATAGTTACTCGTCCCAATTGCTCACACAGTCTGCCATTTTTTCTTACTGCGGCCAGTCTGCCAGAAGCGATATGTCACTAGTTGTGTATCATAAAAGAGTCATCGTTACTCCTCGCAGGGGTTATTAGAGTTATCTTAATCGAAACCCTAGTAACGAGGCATTGGCTACCTTAAGAGGGTCATAGTTACTCGTCCCAATTGCTCACCCAGTCCAACATTTTCTCTTACTGCAGCCAGTCTGCCAGAAGCAATTTGTCACTAGTTGTGTATCATAAAAGAGTCATCGTTTCTCCTCCCAGGGGTTATTCGAGATATCTTAATCGAAACCCTAGTAACGAGGCATTGGCTACCTTAAGAGAGTCATAGTTACTCCTCCCAATTGCCCACCCAGTCCAACATTTTTTCTTACTGTGGCCAGTCTGCCAGAAGCGATATGTCACTAGTTGTGTATCATAAAAGAGTCATCATTACTCCTCCCAGGGGTTATTCGAGATATCTTAATCGAAACCCTAGTAACGAGGCATTGGCTACCTAAAGAGAGTCATAGTTACTCGTCCCAATTGCTCACCCAGTCCAACATTTATTCTTACTGCGACCAGTCTGCCAGAAGCGATATGTCGCTAGTTGTGTATCATAAAAGAGACATCGTTACTCCTCCCAGGGGTTATTCGAGATATATTAATCGAAACCTAGTAACGAGGCATTGGCTACCTAAAGAGAGTCACAGTTACTCGTCCCAATTGCTCACCCTTTCTGAAATTTTTCTTACTGTGGCCAGTCTGCCAGAAGCGATATGTCACTAGTTGTGTATCATAAAAGAGTCATCGTTACTCCTCCCAGGGGTTATTCGAGATATCTTAATCGAAACCCTAGTAACGAGGCTTTGGCTACCTAAAGAGAGTCATAGTTACTCGTCCCAATTGCTCACCGATTCTGCCATTTTTTCTTACTGTGGCCAGTCTGCCAGAAGCGATATGTCACTAGTTGTGTATCATAAAAGAGTCATCGTTACTCCTCAAAGGGGTTATTCGAGATATCTTAATCGAAACCCTAGTAACGAGTCATTGGCTACCTTAAGAGAGTCATAGTTACTCGTCCCAATTGCTCACACAGTCTGCCATTTTTTCTTACTGCGTCCAGTCTGCCAGATGCGATATGTCACTAGTTGTGTATCATAAAAGAGTCATCGTTACTCCTCGCAGGGGTTATTAGAGTATCTTAATCGAAACCCTAGTAACGAGGCATTGGCTACCTTAAGAGAGTCATAGTTACTCGTCCCAATTGCTCACCCAGTCCAACATTTTCTCTTACTGCAGCCAGTCTGCCAGAAGCGATATGTCACTAGTTGTGTATCATAAAAGAGTCATCGTTACTCCTCGCAGGGGTTATTAGAGTTATCTTAATCGAAACCCTAGTAACGAGGCATTGGCTACCTTAAGAGAGTCATAGTTACTCGTCCCAATTGCTCACCCAGTCCAACATTTTCTCTTACTGCAGCCAGTCTGCCAGAAGCAATTTGTCACTAGTTGTGTATCATAAAAGAGTCATCGTTTCTCCTCCCAGGGGTTATTCGAGGTATCTTAATCTAAACCCTAGTAACGAGGCATTGGCTACCTTAAGAGAGTCATAGTTACTCGTCCCAATTGCTCACCCAGTCCAACATTTTTTCTTACTGTGGCCAGTCTGCCAGAAGCGATATGTCACTAGTTGTGTATCATAAAAGAGTCATCTTTACTCCTCCCAGGGGTTATTCGAGATATCTTAATCGAAACCCTAGTAACGAGGCATTGGCTACCTAAAGAGAGTCATAGTTACTCGTCCCAATTGCTCACCCAGTCCAACATTTATTCTTACTGCGACCAGTCTGCCAGAAGCGATATGTCACTAGTTGTGTATCATAAAAGAGACATCGTTACTCCTCCCAGGGGTTATTCGAGATATATTAATCGAAACCTAGTAACGAGGCATTGGCTACCTACAGAGAGTCATAGTTACTCGTCCCAATTGCTCACCCTTTCTGAAATTTTTCTTACTGTGGCCAGTCTGCCAGAAGCGATATGTCACTAGTTGTGTATCATAAAAGAGTCATCGTTACTCCTCCCAGGGGTTATTCGAGATATCTTAATCGAAACCCTAGTAACGAGGTTTTGGCTACCTAAAGAGAGTCATAGTTACTCGTCCCAATTGCTCACCGATTCTGCCATTTTTTCTTACTATGGCCAGTCTGCTAGAAGCGATATGTCACTAGTTGTGTATCATAAAAGAGTCATCGTTACTCCTCAAAGGGGTTATTCGAGATATCTTAATCGAAACCCTAGTAACGAGTCATTGGCTACCTTAAGAGAGTCATAGTTACTCGTCCCAATTGCTCACACAGTCTGCCATTTTTTCTTACTGCGTCCAGTCTGCCAGATGCGATATGTCACTAGTTGTGTATCATAAAAGAGTCATCGTTACTCCTCGCAGGGGTTATTAGAGTATCTTAATCGAAACCCTAGTAACGAGGCATTTGCTACCTTAAGAGAGTCATAGTTACTCGTCCCAATTGCTCACCCAGTCCAACATTTTCTCTTACTGCAGCCAGTCTGCCAGAAGCAATTTGTCACTAGTTGTGTATCATAAAAGAGTCATCGTTTCTCCTCCCAGGGGTTATTCGAGATATCTTAACCGAAACCCT
Organism: Schistocerca gregaria; assembly: GCF_023897955.1. NCBI lineage: Eukaryota > Metazoa > Arthropoda > Insecta > Orthoptera > Acrididae > Schistocerca > Schistocerca gregaria. The sequence goes on from NC_064931.1 coordinate 8,310,478, forward strand.
AGTAACGAGGCATTGGCTACCTTAAAAGAGTCATAGTTACTCGTCCCAATTGCTCACCCAGTTTGCCATATTGTCTTACTGTGGCCAGTCTGCCAGAAGCGATATGTCACTAGCTGTGTATCATAAAAGAGTCATCGTTACTCCTCAAAGGGGTTATTCGAGATATCTTAATCGAAACCCTAGTAACGAGGCATTGGCTACCTTAAGAGAGTCATAGTAACTCGTCCCAATTGCTCACCCAGTCTGCCATTTTGTCTTACTGTGGCCAGTCTGCCAGAAGCGAGATGTCACTAGTTGTGTATCATAAAAGAGTCATCGTTACTCCTCCCAGGGGTTATTCGAGATATCTTAATCGAAACCCTAGTAACGAGGCATTGGCTACCTAAAGAGAGTCATAGTTACTCGTCCCAATTGCTCACCCAGTCCAACATTTATTCTTACTGCGACAAGTCTGCCAGAAGCGATATGTCACTAGTTGTGTATCTTAAAAGAGTAATCGTTACTCCTCCCAGGGGTTATTCGAGATATCTTAATCGAAACCCTAGTAACGAGGCATTGGCTACCTTAAGAGAGTCATAGTTACTCGTCCCAATTGCTCAGAAAGTCCAACATTTCTTTTTACTGCAGCCAGTCTGCCAGATGCGATATGTCACTAGTTGTGTATCATAAAAGAGTCGTCGTTACTCCTCCGAGGGGTTTTTCGAGATATCTTAATCGAAAAACTATTAACGAGGCATTGGCTACCTTAAGAGAGTCATAGTTACTCGTCCCAATTGCTCACCCAGTCAAACATTTTTTCTTACTGCGACCAGTCTGCCAGAAGCGATATGTCACTAGTTGTGTATCATAAAAGAGTGATCGTTACTCCTCCCAGGGGTTATTCGAGATATCTTAATCGAAACCCTAGTAACGAGGCCTTGGCTGCCTTAAGAGAGTCATAGTTACTCGTCCCAATAGCTCAACCAGTCCAACAATTTTTCTTACTGCAGCCAGTCTGCCAAAAGCGATATGTCACTAGTTGTGTATCATAAAAGAGTCATCGTTACTCCTCCGAGGGGTTATTCGAGATATCTTAATCGAAACCCTAGTAACGAGGCATTGGCTACCTTAAGAGAGTCATAGTTACTCCTCCCAATTGCTCACCCAGTTTGCCATTTTGTCTCACTGTGGCCAGTCTGCCAGAAGCGATATGTCACTAGTTGTGTATCATAAAAGAGTCATCGTTACTCCTCCCAGGGGTTATTCGAGATATCTTAATCGAAACCCTAGTAACGAGGCATTGGCTACCTAAAGAGAGTCATAGTTACTCGTCCCAATTGCTCACCGATTCTGCCATTTTTTCTTACTGTGGCCAGTCTGCCAGAAGCGATATGTCACTAGTTGTGTATCATAAAAGAGTCATCGTTACTCCTCAAAGGGGTTATTCGAGATATCTTAATCGAAACACTAGTAACGAGTCATTGGCTACCTTAAGAGAGTCATAGTTACTCGTCCCAATTGCTCACACAGTCTGCCATTTTTTCTTACTGCGGCCAGTCTGCCAGAAGCGATATGTCACTAGTTGTGTATCATAAAAGAGTCATCGTTACTCCTCGCAGGGGTTATTAGAGTTCTCTTAATCGAAACCCTAGTAACGAGGCATTGGCTACCTTAAGAGAGTCATAGTTACTCGTCCCAATTGCTCACCCAGTCCAACATTTTCTCTTACTGCAGCCAGTCTGCCAGAAGCAATTTGTCACTAGTTGTGTATCATAAAAGAGTCATCGTTTCTCCTCCCAGGGGTTATTCGAGATATCTTAATCGAAACCCTAGTAACGAGGCATTGGCTACCTTAAGAGAGTCATAGTTACTCGTCCCAATTGCTCACCCAGTCCAACATTTTTTCTTACTGTGGCCAGTCTGCCAGAAGCGATATGTCACTAGTTGTGTATCATAAAAGAGTCATCTTTACTCCTCCCAGGGGTTATTCGAGATATCTTAATCGAAACCCTAGTAACGAGGCATTGGCTACCTAAAGAGAGTCATAGTTACTCGTCCCAATTGCTCACCCAGTCCAACATTTATTCTTACTGCGACCAGTCTGCCAGAAGCGATATGTCACTAGTTGTGTATCATAAAAGAGACATCGTTACTCCTCCCAGGGGTTATTCGAGATATATTAATCGAAACCTAGTAACGAGGCATTGGCTACCTAAAGAGAGTCATAGTTACTCGTCCCAATTGCTCACCCTTTCTGAAATTTTTCTTACTGTGGCCAGTCTGCCAGAAGCGATATGTCACTAGTTGTGTATCATAAAAGAGTCATCGTTACTCCTCCCAGGGGTTATTCGAGATATCTTAATCGAAACCCTAGTAACGAGGCTTTGGCTACCTAAAGAGAGTCATAGTTACTCGTCCCAATTGCTCACCGATTCTGCCATTTTTTCTTACTGTGGCCAGTCTGCCAGAAGCGATATGTCACTAGTTGTGTATCATAAAAGAGTCATCGTTACTCCTCAAAGGGGTTATTCGAGATATCTTAATCGAAACCCTAGTAACGAGTCATTGGCTACCTTAAGAGAGTCATAGTTACTCGTCCCAATTGCTCACACAGTCTGCCATTTTTTCTTACTGCGTCCAGTCTGCCAGAAGCGATATGTCACTAGTTGTGTATCATAAAAGAGTCATCGTTACTCCTCGCAGGGGTTATTAGAGTTATCTTAATCGAAACCCTAGTAACGAGACATTGGCTACCTTAAGAGAGTCATAGTTACTCGTCCCAATTGCTCACCCAGTCCAACATTTTCTCTTACTGCAGCCAGTCTGCCAGAAGCAATTTGTCACTAGTTGTGTATCATAAAAGAGTCATCGTTACTCCTCCCAGGGGTTATTCGAGATATCTTAATCGAAACCCTAGTAACGAGGCATTGGCTACCTAAAGAGAGTCATAGTTACTCGTCCCAATTGCTCACCCAGTCCAACATTTATTCTTACTGCGACCAGTCTGCCAGAAGCGATATGTCACTAGTTGTGTATCTTAAAAGAGTAATCGTTACTCCTCCCAGGGGTTATTCGAGATATCTTAATCGAAACCCTAGTAACGAGGCATTGGCTACCTTAAGAGAGTCATAGTTACTCGTCCCAATTGCTCACAAAGTCCAACATTTCTTTTTACTGCAGCCAGTCTGCCAGATGCGATATGTCACTAGTTGTGTATCATAAAAGAGTCGTCGTTACTCCTCCGAGGGGTTATTCGAGATATCTTAATCGAAAAACTAGTAACGAGGCATTGGCTACCTTAAGAGAGTCATAGTTACTCGTCCCAATTGCTCACCCAGTCCAACATTTTTTCTTACTGCGACCAGTCTGCCAGAAGCGATATGTCACTAGTTGTGTATCATAAAAGAGTGATCGTTACTCCTCCCAGGGGTTATTCGAGATATCTTAATCGAAACCCTAGTAACGAGGCCTTGGCTGCCTTAAGAGAGTCATAGTTACTCGTCCCAATAGCTCAACCAGTCCAACAATTTTTCTTACTGCAGCCAGTCTGCCAAAAGCGATATGTCACTAGTTGTGTATCATAAAAGAGTCATCGTTACTCCTCCGAGGGGTTATTCGAGATATCTTAATCGAAACCCTAGTAACGAGGCATTGGCTACCTTAAGAGAGTCAAAGTTACTCCTCCCAATTGCTCACCCAGTTTGCCATTTTGTCTCACTGTGGCCAGTCTGTCAGAAGCGATATGTCACTAGTTGTGTATCATAAAGGAGTCATCGTTACTCCTCCCAGGGGTTATTCGAGATATCTTAATCGAAACCCTAGTAACGAGGCATTGGCTACCTAAAGAGAGTCATAGTTACTCGTCCCAATTGCTCACTGATTCTGCCATTTTTTCTTACTGTGGCCAGTCTGCCAGAAGCGATATGTCACTAGTTGTGTATCATAAAAGAGTCATCGTTACTCCTCAAAGGGGTTATTCGAGATATCTTAATCGAAACACTAGTAACGAGTCATTGGCTACCTTAAGAGAGTCATAGTTACTCGTCCCAATTGCTCACACAGTCTGCCATTTTTTCTTACTGCGGCCAGTCTGCCAGAAGCGATATGTCACTAGTTGTGTATCATAAAAGAGTCATCGTTACTCCTCGCAGGGGTTATTAGGGTTATCTTAATCGAAACCCTAGTAACGAGGCATTGGCTACCTTAAGAGTGTCATAGTTACTCGTCCCAATTGCTCACCCAGTCCAACATTTTCTCTTACTGCAGCCAGTCTGCCAGAAGCAATTTGTCACTAGTTGTGTATCATAAAAGAGTCATCGTTTCTCCTCCCAGGGGTTATTCGAGATATCTTAATCGAAACCCTAGTAACGAGGCATTGGCTACCTTAAGAGAGTCATAGTTACTCGTCCCAATTGCTCACCCAGTCCAACATTTTTTCTTACTGTGGCCAGTCTGCCAGAAGCGATATGTCACTAGTTGTGTATCATAAAAGAGTCATCATTACTCCTCCCAGGGGTTATTCGAGATATCTTAATCGAAACCCTAGTAACGAGGCATTGGCTACCTAAAGAGAGTCATAGTTACTCGTCCCAATTGCTCACCCAATCCAACATTTATTCTTACTGCGACCAGTCTGCCAGAAGCGATATGTCACTAGTTGTGTATCATAAAAGAGACATCGTTACTCCTCCCAGGGGTTATTCGAGATATATTAATCGAAACCTAGTAACGAGGCATTGGCTACCTAAAGAGAGTCATAGTTACTCGTCCCAATTGCTCACCCTTTCTGAAATTTTTCTTACTGTGGCCAGTCTGCCAGAAGCGATATGTCACTAGTTGTGTATCTTAAAAGAGTAATCGTTACTCCTCCCAGGGGTTATTCGAGATATCTTAATCGAAACCCTAGTAACGAGGCATTGGCTACCTTAAGAGAGTCATAGATACTCGTCCCAATTGCTCACAAAGTCCAACATTTCTTTTTACTGCAGCCAGTCTGCCAGATGCGATATGTCACTAGTTGTGTATCATAAAAGAGTCGTCGTTACTCCTCCGAGGGGTTATTCGAGATATCTTAATCGAAAAACTAGTAACGAGGCATTGGCTACCTTAAGAGAGTCATAGTTACTCGTCCCAATTGCTCACCCAGTCCAACATTTTTTCTTACTGCGACCAGTCTGCCAGAAGCGATATGTCACTAGTTGTGTATCATAAAAGAGTGATCGTTACTCCTCCCAGGGGTTATTCGAGATATCTTAATCGAAACCCTAGTAACGAGGCCTTGGCTGCCTTAAGAGAGTCATAGTTACTCGTCCCAATAGCTCAACCAGTCCAACAATTTTTCTTACTGCAGCCAGTCTGCCAAAAGCGATATGTCACTAGTTGTGTATCATAAAAGAGTCATCGTTACTCCTCCGAGGGGTTATTCGAGATATCTTAATCGAAACCCTAGTAACGAGGCATTGGCTACCTTAAGAGAGTCATAGTTACTCCTCCCAATTGCTCACCCAGTTTGCCATTTTGTCTCACTGTGGCCAGTCTGTCAGAAGCGATATGTCACTAGTTGTGTATCATAAAGGAGTCATCGTTACTCCTCCCAGGGGTTATTCGAGATATCTTAATCGAAACCCTAGTAACGAGGCATTGGCTACCTAAAGAGAGTCATAGTTACTCGTCCCAATTGCTCACCGATTCTGCCATTTTTTCTTACTGTGGCCAGTCTGCCAGAAGCGATATGTCACTAGTTGTGTATCATAAAAGAGTCATCGTTACTCCTCAAAGGGGTTATTCGAGATATCTTAATCGAAACACTAGTAACGAGTCATTGGCTACCTTAAGAGAGTCATAGTTACTCGTCCCAATTGCTCACACAGTCTGCCATTTTTTCTTACTGCGGCCAGTCTGCCAGAAGCGATATGTCACTAGTTGTGTATCATAAAAGAGTCATCGTTACTCCTCGCAGGGGTTATTAGAGTTATCTTAATCGAAACCCTAGTAACGAGGCATTGGCTACCTTAAGAGAGTCATAGTTACTCGTCCCAATTGCTCACCCAGTCCAACATTTTCTCTTACTGCAGCCAGTCTGCCAGAAGCAATTTGTCACTAGTTGTGTATCATAAAAGAGTCATCGTTTCTCCTCCCAGGGGTTATTCGAGATATCTTAATCGAAACCCTAGTAACGAGGCATTGGCTACCTTAAGAGAGTCATAGTTACTCGTCCCAATTGCTCACCCAGTCCAACATTTTTTCTTACTGTGGCCAGTCTGCCAGAAGCGATATGTCACTAGTTGTGTATCATAAAAGAGTCATCATTACTCCTCCCAGGGGTTATTCGAGATATCTTAATCGAAACCCTAGTAACGAGGCATTGGCTACCTAAAGAGAGTCATAGTTACTCGTCCCAATTGCTCACCCAGTCCAACATTTATTCTTACTGCGACCAGTCTGCCAGAAGCGATATGTCACTAGTTGTGTATCATAAAAGAGACATCGTTACTCCTCCCAGGGGTTATTCGAGATATATTAATCGAAACCTAGTAACGAGGCATTGGCTACCTAAAGAGAGTCATAGTTACTCGTCCCAATTGCTCACCCTTTCTGAAATTTTTCTTACTGTGGCCAGTCTGCCAGAAGCGATATGTCACTAGTTGTGTATCATAAAAGAGTCATCGTTACTCCTCCCAGGGGTTATTCGAGATATCTTAATCGAAACCCTAGTAACGAGGCTTTAGCTACCTAAAGAGAGTCATAGTTACTCGTCCCAATTGCTCACCGATTCTGCCATTTTTTCTTACTGTGGCCAGTCTGCCAGAAGCGATATGTCACTAGTTGTGTATCATAAAAGAGTCATCGTTACTCCTCAAAGGGGTTATTCGAGATATCTTAATCGAAACCCTAGTAACGAGTCATTGGCTACCTTAAGAGAGTCATAGTTACTCGTCCCAATTGCTCACCCAGTCCAACATTTATTCTTACTGCGACCAGTCTGCCAGAAGCGACATGTCACTAGTTGTGTATCATAAAAGAGTCATCGTTACTCCTCCCAGGGGTTATTCGAGATATCTTAATCGAAACCCTAGTAACGAGGCATTGGCTACCTAAAGAGAGTCATAGTTACTCGTCCCAATTACTCACCCTTTCTGAAATTTTTCTTACTGTGGCCAGTCTGCCAGAAGCGATATGTCACTAGTTGTGTATCTTAAAAGAGTAATCGTTACTCCTCCCAGGGGTTATTCGAGATATCTTAATCGAAACCCTAGTAACGAGCAATTGGCTACCTTAAGAGAGTCATAGTTACTCGTCCCAATTGCTCACAAAGTCCAACATTTCTTCTTACTGCAGCCAGTCTGCCAGATGCGATATGTCACTAGTTGTGTATCATAAAAGAGTCGTCGTTACTCCTCCGAGGGGTTATTCGAGATATCTTAATCGAAAAACTAGTAACGAGGCATTGGCTACCTTAAGAGAGTCATAGTTACTCGTCCCAATTGCTCACCCAGTCCAACATTTTTTCTTACTGCGACCAGTCTGCCAGAAGCGATATGTCACTAGTTGTGTATCATAAAAGAGTGATCGTTACTCCTCCCAGGGGTTATTCGAGATATCTTAATCGAAACCCTAGTAACGAGGCATTGGCTACCTAAAGAGAGTCATAGTTACTCGTCCCAATTGCTCACCGATTCTGCCATTTTTTCTTACTGTGGCCAGTCTGCCAGAAGCGATATGTCACTAGTTGTGTATCATAAAAGAGTCATCGTTACTCCTCAAAGGGGTTATTCGAGATATCTTAATCGAAACACTAGTAACGAGTCATTGGCTACCTTAAGAGAGTCATAGTTACTCGTCCCAATTGCTCACACAGTCTGCCATTTTTTCTTACTGCGGCCAGTCTGCCAGAAGCGATATGTCACTAGTTGTGTATCATAAAAGAGTCATCGTTACTCCTCGCAGGGGTTATTAGAGTTATCTTAATCGAAACCCTAGTAACGAGGCATTGGCTACCTTAACAGAGTCATAGTTACTCGTCCCAATTGCTCACCCAGTCCAACATTTTCTCTTACTGCAGCCAGTCTGCCAGAAGCAATTTGTCACTAGTTGTGTATCATAAAAGAGTCATCGTTTCTCCTCCCAGGGGTTATTCGAGATATCTTAATCGAAACCCTAGTAACGAGGCATTGGCTACCTTAAGAGAGTCATAGTTACTCGTCCCAATTGCTCACCCAGTCCAACATTTTTTCTTACTGTGGCCAGTCTGCCAGAAGCGATATGTCACTAGTTGTGTATCATAAAAGAGTCATCATTACTCCTCCCAGGGGTTATTCGAGATATCTTAATCGAAACCCTAGTAACGAAGCATTGGCTACCTAAAGAGAGTCATAGTTACTCGTCCCAATTGCTCACCCAGTCCAACATTTATTCTTACTGCGACCAGTCTGCCAGAAGCGATATGTCACTAGTTGTGTATCTTAAAAGAGTAATCGTTACTCCTCCCAGGGGTTATTCGAGATATCTTAATCGAAACCCTAGTAACGAGGCATTGGCTACCTTAAGAGAGTCATAGTTACTCGTCCCAATTGCTCACAAAGTCCAACATTTCTTTTTACTGCAGCCAGTCTGCCAGATGCGATATGTCACTAGTTGTGTATCATAAAAGAGTCGTCGTTACTCCTCCGAGGGGTTATTCGAGATATCTTAATCGAAAAACTAGTAACGAGGCATTGGCTACCTTAAGAGAGTCATAGTTACTCGTCCCAATTGCTCACCCAGTCCAACATTTTTTCTTACTGCGACCAGTCTGCCAGAAGCGATATGTCACTAGTTGTGTATCATAAAGGAGTCATCGTTACTCCTCCCAGGGGTTATTCGAGATATCTTAATCGAAACCCTAGTAACGAGGCATTGGCTACCTAAAGAGAGTCATAGTTACTCGTCCCAATTGCTCACCGATTCTGCCATTTTTTCTTACTGTGGCCAGTCTGCCAGAAGCGATATGTCACTAGTTGTGTATCATAAAAGAGTCATCGTTACTCCTCAAAGGGGTTATTCGAGATATCTTAATCGAAACACTAGTAACGAGTCATTGGCTACCTTAAGAGAGTCATAGTTACTCGTCCCAATTGCTCACACAGTCTGCCATTTTTTCTTACTGCGGCCAGTCTGCCAGAAGCGATATGTCACTAGTTGTGTATCATAAAAGAGTCATCGTTACTCCTCGCAGGGGTTATTAGAGTTATCTTAATCGAAACCCTAGTAACGAGGCATTGGCTACCTTAAGAGAGTCATAGTTACTCGTCCCAATTGCTCACCCAGTCCAACATTTTCTCTTACTGCAGCCAGTCTGCCAGAAGCAATTTGTCACTAGTTGTGTATAATAAAAGAGTCATCGTTTCTCCTCCCAGGGGTTATTCGAGATATCTTAATCGAAACCCTAGTAACGAGGCATTGGCTACCTTAAGAGAGTCATAGTTACTCGTCCCAATTGCTCACCCAGTCCAACATTTTTTCTTACTGTGGCCAGTCTGCCAGAAGCGATATGTCACTAGTTGTGTATCATAAAAGAGTCATCATTACTCCTCCCAGGGGTTATTCGAGATATCTTAATCGAAACCCTAGTAACGAGGCATTGGCTACCTAAAGAGAGTCATAGTTACTCGTCCCAATTGCTCACCCAGTCCAACATTTATTCTTACTGCGACCAGTCTGCCAGAAGCGATATGTCACTAGTTGTGTATCATAAAAGAGACATCGTTACTCCTCCCAGGGGTTATTCGAGATATATTAATCGAAACCTAGTAACGAGGCATTGGCTACCTAAAGAGAGTCATAGTTACTCGTCCCAATTGCTCACCCTTTCTGAAATTTTTCTTACTGTGGCCAGTCTGCCAGAAGCGATATGTCACTAGTTGTGTATCATAAAAGAGTCATCGTTACTCCTCCCAGGGGTTATTCGAGATATCTTAATCGAAACCCTAGTAACGAGGCTTTAGCTACCTAAAGAGAGTCATAGTTACTCGTCCCAATTGCTCACCGATTCTGCCATTTTTTCTTACTGTGGCCAGTCTGCCAGAAGCGATATGTCACTAGTTGTGTATCATAAAAGAGTCATCGTTACTCCTCAAAGGGGTTATTCGAGATATCTTAATCGAAACCCTAGTAACGAGTCATTGGCTACCTTAAGAGAGTCATAGTTACTCGTCCCAATTGCTCACCCAGTCCAACATTTATTCTTACTGCGACCAGTCTGCCAGAAGCGACATGTCACTAGTTGTGTATCATAAAAGAGTCATCGTTACTCCTCCCAGGGGTTATTCGAGATATCTTAATCGAAACCCTAGTAACGAGGCATTGGCTACCTAAAGAGAGTCATAGTTACTCGTCCCAATTACTCACCCTTTCTGAAATTTTTCTTACTGTGGCCAGTCTGCCAGAAGCGATATGTCACTAGTTGTGTATCTTAAAAGAGTAATCGTTACTCCTCCCAGGGGTTATTCGAGATATCTTAATCGAAACCCTAGTAACGAGGCATTGGCTACCTTAAGAGAGTCATAGTTACTCGTCCCAATTGCTCACAAAGTCCAACATTTCTTCTTACTGCAGCCAGTCTGCCAGATGCGATATGTCACTAGTTGTGTATCATAAAAGAGTCGTCGTTACTCCTCCGAGGGGTTATTCGAGATATCTTAATCGAAAAACTAGTAACGAGGCATTGGCTACCTTAAGAGAGTCATAGTTACTCGTCCCAATTGCTCACCCAGTCCAACATTTTTTCTTACTGCGACCAGTCTGCCAGAAGCGATATGTCACTAGTTGTGTATCATAAAAGAGTGATCGTTACTCCTCCCAGGGGTTATTCGAGATATATTAATCGAAACCCTAGTAACGAGGCATTGGCTACCTAAAGAGAGTCATAGTTACTCGTCCCAATTGCTCACCGATTCTGCCATTTTTTCTTACTGTGGCCAGTCTGCCAGAAGCGATATGTCACTAGTTGTGTATCATAAAAGAGTCATCGTTACTCCTCAAAGGGGTTATTCGAGATATCTTAATCGAAACACTAGTAACGAGTCATTGGCTACCTTAAGAGAGTCATAGTTACTCGTCCCAATTGCTCACACAGTCTGCCATTTTTTCTTACTGCGGCCAGTCTGCCAGAAGCGATATGTCACTAGTTGTGTATCATAAAAGAGTCATCGTTACTCCTCGCAGGGGTTATTAGAGTTATCTTAATCGAAACCCTAGTAACGAGGCATTGGCTACCTTAACAGAGTCATAGTTACTCGTCCCAATTGCTCACCCAGTCCAACATTTTCTCTTACTGCAGCCAGTCTGCCAGAAGCAATTTGTCACTAGTTGTGTATCATAAAAGAGTCATCGTTTCTCCTCCCAGGGGTTATTCGAGATATCTTAATCGAAACCCTAGTAACGAGGCATTGGCTACCTTAAGAGAGTCATAGTTACTCGTCCCAATTGCTCACCCAGTCCAACATTTTTTCTTACTGTGGCCAGTCTGCCAGAAGCGATATGTCACTAGTTGTGTATCATAAAAGAGTCATCATTACTCCTCCCAGGGGTTATTCGAGATATCTTAATCGAAACCCTAGTAACGAAGCATTGGCTACCTAAAGAGAGTCATAGTTACTCGTCCCAATTGCTCACCCAGTCCAACATTTATTCTTACTGCGACCAGTCTGCCAGAAGCGATATGTCACTAGTTGTGTATCTTAAAAGAGTAATCGTTACTCCTCCCAGGGGTTATTCGAGATATCTTAATCGAAACCCTAGTAACGAGGCATTGGCTACCTTAAGAGAGTCATAGTTACTCGTCCCAATTGCTCACAAAGTCCAACATTTCTTTTTACTGCAGCCAGTCTGCCAGATGCGATATGTCACTAGTTGTGTATCATAAAAGAGTCGTCGTTACTCCTCCGAGGGGTTATTCGAGATATCTTAATCGAAAAACTAGTAACGAGGCATTGGCTACCTTAAGAGAGTCATAGTTACTCGTCCCAATTGCTCACCCAGTCCAACATTTTTTCTTACTGCGACCAGTCTGCCAGAAGCGATATGTCACTAGTTGTGTATCATAAAAGAGTGATCGTTACTCCCCCCAGGGGTTATTCGAGATATCTTAATCGAAACCCTAGTAACGAGGCCTTGGCTGCCTTAAGAGAGTCATAGTTACTCGTCCCAATAGCTCAACCAGTCCAACAATTTTTCTTACTGCAGCCAGTCTGCCAAAAGCGATATGTCACTAGTTGTGTATCATAAAAGAGTCATCGTTACTCCTCCGAGGGGTTATTCGAGATATCTTAATCGAAACCCTAGTAACGAGGCATTGGCTACCTTAAGAGAGTCATAGTTACTCCTCCCAATTGCTCACCCAGTTTGCCATTTTGTCTCACTGTGGCCAGTCTGCCAGAAGCGATATGTCACTAGTTGTGTATCATAAAGGAGTCATCGTTACTCCTCCCAGGGGTTATTCGAGATATCTTAATCGAAACCCTAGTAACGAGGCATTGGCTACCTAAAGAGAGTCATAGTTACTCGTCCCAATTGCTCACCGATTCTGCCATTTTTTCTTACTGTGGCCAGTCTGCCAGAAGCGATATGTCACTAGTTGTGTATCATAAAAGAGTCATCGTTACTCCTCAAAGGGGTTATTCGAGATATCTTAATCGAAACATTAGTAACGAGTCATTGGCTACCTTAAGAGAGTCATAGTTACTCGTCCCAATTGCTCACACAGTCTGCCATTTTTTCTTACTGCGGCCAGTCTGCCAGAAGCGATATGTCACTAGTTGTGTATCATAAAAGAGTCATCGTTACTCCTCGCAGGGGTTATTAGAGTTATCTTAATCGAAACCCTAGTAACGAGGCATTGGCTACCTTAAGAGGGTCATAGTTACTCGTCCCAATTGCTCACCCAGTCCAACATTTTCTCTTACTGCAGCCAGTCTGCCAGAAGCAATTTGTCACTAGTTGTGTATCATAAAAGAGTCATCGTTTCTCCTCCCAGGGGTTATTCGAGATATCTTAATCGAAACCCTAGTAACGAGGCATTGGCTACCTTAAGAGAGTCATAGTTACTCCTCCCAATTGCCCACCCAGTCCAACATTTTTTCTTACTGTGGCCAGTCTGCCAGAAGCGATATGTCACTAGTTGTGTATCATAAAAGAGTCATCATTACTCCTCCCAGGGGTTATTCGAGATATCTTAATCGAAACCCTAGTAACGAGGCATTGGCTACCTAAAGAGAGTCATAGTTACTCGTCCCAATTGCTCACCCAGTCCAACATTTATTCTTACTGCGACCAGTCTGCCAGAAGCGATATGTCGCTAGTTGTGTATCATAAAAGAGACATCGTTACTCCTCCCAGGGGTTATTCGAGATATATTAATCGAAACCTAGTAACGAGGCATTGGCTACCTAAAGAGAGTCACAGTTACTCGTCCCAATTGCTCACCCTTTCTGAAATTTTTCTTACTGTGGCCAGTCTGCCAGAAGCGATATGTCACTAGTTGTGTATCATAAAAGAGTCATCGTTACTCCTCCCAGGGGTTATTCGAGATATCTTAATCGAAACCCTAGTAACGAGGCTTTGGCTACCTAAAGAGAGTCATAGTTACTCGTCCCAATTGCTCACCGATTCTGCCATTTTTTCTTACTGTGGCCAGTCTGCCAGAAGCGATATGTCACTAGTTGTGTATCATAAAAGAGTCATCGTTACTCCTCAAAGGGGTTATTCGAGATATCTTAATCGAAACCCTAGTAACGAGTCATTGGCTACCTTAAGAGAGTCATAGTTACTCGTCCCAATTGCTCACACAGTCTGCCATTTTTTCTAGCTGCGTCCAGTCTGCCAGAAGCGATATGTCACTAGTTGTGTATCATAAAAGAGACATCGTTACTCCTCGCAGGGGTTATTAGAGTTATCTTAATCGAAACCCTAGTAACGAGGCATTGGCTACCTAAAGAGAGTCATAGTTACTCGTCCCAATTGCTCACCCAGTCCAACATTTATTCTTACTGCGACCAGTCTGCCAGAAGCGATATGTCACTAGTTGTGTATCATAAAAGAGTCATCGTTACTCCTCCCAGGGGTTATTCGAGATATCTTAATCGAAACCCTAGTAACGAGGCATTGGCTACCTAAAGAGAGTCATAGTTACTCGTCCCAATTACTCACCCTTTCTGAAATTTTTCTTACTGTGGCCAGTCTGCCAGAAGCGATATGTCACTAGTTGTGTATCTTAAAAGAGTAATCGTTACTCCTCCCAGGGGTTATTCGAGATATCTTAATCGAAACCCTAGTAACGAGGCATTGGCTACCTTAAGAGAGTCATAGTTACTCGTCCCAATTGCTCACAAAGTCCAACATTTCTTCTTACTGCAGCCAGTCTGCCAGATGCGATATGTCACTAGTTTTGTATCATAAAAGAGTCGTCGTTACTCCTCCGAGGGGTTATTCGAGATATCTTAATCGAAAAACTAGTAACGAGGCATTGGCTACCTTAAGAGAGTCATAGTTACTCGTCCCAATTGCTCACCCAGTCCAACAATTTTTCTTACTGCGACCAGTCTGCCAGAAGCGATATGTCACTAGTTGTGTATCATAAAAGAGTGATCGTTCCTCCTCCCTGGGGTTATTCGAGATATCTTAATCGAAACCCTAGTAACGAGGCATTGGCTACCTAAAGAGAGTCATAGTTACTCGTCCCAATTGCTCACCGATTCTGCCATTTTTTCTTACTGTGGCCAGTCTGCCAGAAGCGATATGTCACTAGTTGTGTATCATAAAAGAGTCATCGTTACTCCTCAAAGGGGTTATTCGAGATATCTTAATCGAAACACTAGTAACGAGTCATTGGCTACCTTAAGAGAGTCATAGTTACTCGTCCCAATTGCTCACACAGTCTGCCATTTTTTCTTACTGCGGCCAGTCTGCCAGAAGCGATATGTCACTAGTTGTGTATCATAAAAGAGTAATCCTTACTCCTCGCAGGGGTTATTAGAGTTATCTTAATCGAAACCCTAGTAACGAGGCATTGGCTACCTTAAGAGAGTCATAGTTACTCGTCCCAATTGCTCACCCAGTCCAACATTTTTCTCTTACTGCAGCCAGTCTGCCAGAAGCAATTTGTCACTAGTTGTGTATCATAAAAGAGTCATCGTTTCTCCTCCCAGGGGTTATTCGAGATATCTTAATCGAAACCCTAGTAACGAGGCATTGGCTACCTTAAGAGAGTCATAGTTACACGTCCCAATTGCTCACCCAGTCCAACATTTTTTCTTACTGTGGCCAGTCTGCCAGAAGCGATATGTCACTAGTTGTGTATCATAAAAGAGTCATCATTACTCCTCCCAGGGGTTATTCGAGATATCTTAATCGAAACCCTAGTAACGAGGCATTGGCTACCTAAAGAGGGTCATAGTTACTCGTCCCAATTGCTCACCCAGTCCAACATTTATTCTTACTGCGACCAGTCTGCCAGAAGCGATATGTCACTAGTTGTGTATCATAAAAGAGACATCGTTACTCCTCCCAGGGGTTATTCGAGATATATTAATCGAAACCCTAGTAACGAGGCATTGGCTACCTAAAGAGAGTCACAGTTACTCGTCCCAATTGCTCACCCTTTCTGAAATTTTTCTTACTGTGGCCAGTCTGCCAGAAGCGATATGTCACTAGTTGTGTATCATAGAAGAGTCATCGTTACTCCTCCCAGGGGTTATTCGAGATATCTTAATCGAAACCCTAGTAACGAGGCTTTGGCTACCTAAAGAGAGTCATAGTTACTCGTCCCAATTGCTCACCGATTCTGCCATTTTTTCTTACTGTGGCCAGTCTGCCAGAAGCGATATGTCACTAGTTGTGTATCATAAAAGAGTCATCGTTACTCCTCAAAGGGGTTATTCGAGATATCTTAATCGAAACCCTAGTAACGAGTCATTGGCTACCTTAAGAGAGTCATAGTTACTCGTCCCAATTGCTCACACAGTCTGCCATTTTTTCTTACTGCGTCCAGTCTGCCAGAAGCGATATGTCACTAGTTGTGTATCATAAAAGAGTCATCGTTACTCCTCGCAGGGGTTATTAGAGTTATCTTAATCGAAACCCTAGTAACGAGGCATTGGCTACCTTAAGAGAGTCATAGGTACTCGTCCCAATTGCTCACCCAGTCCAACATTTTCTCTTACTGCAGCCAGTCTGCCAGAAGCAATTTGTCACTAGTTGTGTATCATAAAAGAGTCATCGTTTCTCCTCCCAGGGGTTATTCGACATATCTTAATCGAAACCCTAGTAACGAGGCATTGGCTACCTTAAGAGAGTCATAGTTACTCGTCCCAATTGCTCACCCAGACCAACATTTTGTCTTACTGTGGCCAGTCTGCCAGAAGCGATATGTCACTAGTTGTGTATCATAAAAGAGTCATCATTACTCCTCCCAGGGGTTATTCGAGATATCTTAATCGAAACCCTAGTAACGAGGCATTGGCTACCTAAAGAGAGTCATAGTTACTCGTCCCAATTGCTCACCCAGTCCAACATTTATTCTTACTGCAGCCAGTCTGCCAGAAGCGATATGTCACTAGTTGTGTATCATAAAAGAGTCATCGTTACTCCTCCCAGGGGTTATTCGAGGTATCTTAATCGAAACCCTAGTAACGAGGCATTGGCTACCTTAAGAGAGTCATAGTTACTCCTCCCAATTTCTCACCCAGTTTGCCATTTTGTCTTACTGTGGCCAGTCTGCCAGAAGCGATATGTCACTAGTTGTTTATCATAAAAGAGTCATCGTTACTCCTCCCAGGGGTTATTCGAGATATCTTAATCGAAACCCTAGTAACGAGGCATTGTCTACCTAAAGAGAGTCATAGTTACTCGTCCCAATTGCTCACCGATTTTGCCATTTTTTCTTACTGTGGCCAGTCTGCCAGAAGCGATATGTCACTAGTTGTGTATCATAAAAGAGTCATCATTACTCCTCCCAGTGGTTATTCGAGATACCTTAATCGAAACCCTAGTAACGAGTCATTGGCTACCTTAAGAGAGTCATAGTTACTCGTCCCAATTGCTCACACAGTCTGCCATTTTTTCTTACTGCGTCCAGTCTGCCAGAAGCGATATGTCACTAGTTGTGTATCATAAAAGAGTCATCGTTACTCCTCGCAGGGGTTATTAGGGTTATCTTAATCGAAACCCTAGTAACGAGGCATTGGCTACCTTAAGAGAGTCATAGTTACTCGTCCCAATTGCTCACCCAGTCCAACATTTTCTCTTACTGCAGCCAGTCTGCCAGAAGCAATTTGTCACTAGTTGTGTATCATAGAAGAGTCATCGTTTCTCCTCCCAGGCGTTATTCGAGATATCTTAATCGAAACCCTAGTAACGAGGCATTGGCTACCTTAAGAGTCATAGTTACTCATACCAATTGCTCACCCAGTCTGCCATTTTGTCTTACCGTGGCCAGTCTGCCAGAAGCGATATGTCACTAGTTGTGTATCATAAAAGAGTCATCATTACTCCTCCCAGGGGTTATTCGAGATATCTTAATCGAAACCCTAGTAACGAGGCATTGGCTACCTTAAGAGGGTCATAGTTACTCGTCCCAATTGCTCACCCAGTCCAACATTTTCTCTTACTGCAGCCAGTCTGCCAGAAGCAATTTGTCACTAGTTGTGTATCATAAAAGAGTCATCGTTTCTCCTCCCAGGGGTTATTCGAGATATCTTAATCGAAACCCTAGTAACGAGGCATTGGCTACCTTAAGAGAGTCATAGTTACTCGTCCCAATTGCCCACCCAGTCCAACATTTTTTCTTACTGTGGCCAGTCTGCCAGAAGCGATATGTCACTAGTTGTGTATCATAAAAGAGTCATCATTACTCCTCCCAGGGGTTATTCGAGATATCTTAATCGAAACCCTAGTAACGAGGCATTGGCTACCTAAAGAGAGTCATAGTTACTCGTCCCAATTGCTCACCCAGTCCAACATTTATTCTTACTGCGACCAGTCTGCCAGAAGCGATATGTCACTAGTTGTGTATCATAAAAGAGACATCGTTACTCCTCCCAGGGGTTATTCGAGATATATTAATCGAAACCTAGTAACGAGGCATTGGCTACCTAAAGAGAGTCATAGTTACTCGTCCCAATTGCTCACCCTTTCTGAAATTTTTCTTACTGTGGCCAGTCTGCCAGAAGCGATATGTCACTAGTTGTGTATCATAAAAGAGTCATCGTTTCTCCTCCCAGGGGTTATTCGAGATATCTTAATCGAAACCCTAGTAACGAGGCATTGGCTACCTAAAGAGAGTCATAGTTACTCGTCCCAATTGCTCACCCAGTCCAACATTTATTCTTACTGCAGCCAGTCTGCCAGAAGCGATATGTCACTAGTTGTGTATCATAAAAGAGTCATCGTTACTCCTCCGAGGGGTTATTCGAGGTATCTTAATCGAAACCCTAGTAACGAGGCATTGGCTACCTTAAGAGAGTCATAGTTACTCCTCCCAATTTCTCACCCAGTTTGCCATTTTGTCTTACTGTGGCCAGTCTGCCAGAAGCGATATGTCACTAGTTGTGTATCATAAAAGAGTCATCGTTACTCCTCCCAGGGGTTATTCGAGATATCTTAATCGAAACCCTAGTAACGAGGCATTGTCTACCTAAAGAGAGTCATAGTTACTCGTCCCAATTGCTCACCGATTCTGCCATTTTTTCTTACTGTGGCCAGTCTGCCAGAAGCGATATGTCACTAGTTGTGTATCATAAAAGAGTCATCATTACTCCTCCCAGTGGTTATTCGAGATACCTTAATCGAAACCCTAGTAACGAGTCATTGGCTACCTTAAGAGAGTCATAGTTACTCGTCCCAATTGCTCACACAGTCTGCCATTTTTTCTTACTGCGTCCAGTCTGCCAGAAGCGATATGTCACTAGTTGTGTATCATAAAAGAGTCATCGTTACTCCTCGCAGGGGTTATTAGGGTTATCTTAATCGAAACCCTAGTAACGAGGCATTGGCTACCTTAAGAGAGTCATAGTTACTCGTCCCAATTGCTCACCCAGTCCAACATTTTCTCTTACTGCAGCCAGTCTGCCAGAAGCAATTTGTCACTAGTTGTGTATCATAGAAGAGTCATCGTTTCTCCTCCCAGGGGTTATTCGAGATATCTTAATCGAAACCCTAGTAACGAGGCATTGGCTACCTTAAGAGTCATAGTTACTCGTACCAATTGCTCACCCAGTCTGCCATTTTGTCTTACCGTGGCCAGTCTGCCAGAAGCGATATGTCACTAGTTGTGTATCATAAAAGAGTCATCATTACTCCTCCCAGGGGTTATTCGAGATATCTTAATCGAAACCCTAGTAACGAGGCATTGGCTACCTAAAGAGGGTCATAGTTACTCGTCCCAATTGCTCACCCAGTCCAACATTTTCTCTTACTGCAGCCAGTCTGCCAGAAGCAATTTGTCACTAGTTGTGTATCATAAAAGAGTCATCGTTTCTCCTCCCAGGGGTTATTCGAGATATCTTAATCGAAACCCTAGTAACGAGGCATTGGCTACCTTAAGAGAGTCATAGTTACTCGTCCCAATTGCCCACCCAGTCCAACATTTTTTCTTACTGTGGCCAGTCTGCCAGAAGCGATATGTCACTAGTTGTGTATCATAAAAGAGTCATCATTACTCCTCCCAGGGGTTATTCGAGATATCTTAATCGAAACCCTAGTAACGAGGCATTGGCTACCTAAAGAGAGTCATAGTTACTCGTCCCAATTGCTCACCCAGTCCAACATTTATTCTTACTGCGACCAGTCTGCCAGAAGCGATATGTCACTAGTTGTGTATCATAAAAGAGACATCGTTACTCCTCCCAGGGGTTATTCGAGATATATTAATCGAAACCTAGTAACGAGGCATTGGCTACCTAAAGAGAGTCATAGTTAGTCGTCCCAATTGCTCACCCTTTCTGAAATTTTTCTTACTGTGGCCAGTCTGCCAGAAGCGATATGTCACTAGTTGTGTATCATAAAAGAGTCATCGTTACTCCTCCCAGGGGTTATTCGAGATATCTTAATCGAAACCCTAGTAACGAGGCTTTGGCTACCTAAAGAGAGTCATAGTTACTCGTCCCAATTGCTCACCGATTCTGCCATTTTTTCTTACTGTGGCCAGTCTGCCAGAAGCGATATGTCACTAGTTGTGTATCATAAAAGAGTCATCGTTACTCCTCAAAGGGGTTATTCGAGATATCTTAATCGAAACCCTAGTAACGAGTCATTGGCTACCTTAAGAGAGTCATAGTTACTCGTCCCAATTGCTCACACAGTCTGCCATTTTTTCTTACTGCGTCCAGTCTGCCAGAAGCGATATGTCACTAGTTGTGTATCATAAAAGAGACATCGTTACTCCTCGCAGGGGTTATTAGAGTTATCTTAAACGAAACCCTAGTAACGAGGCATTGGCTACCTTAAGAGAGTCATAGTTACTCGTCCCAATTGCTCACCCAGTCCAACATTTATTCTTACTGCGACCAGTCTGCCAGAAGCGATATGTCACTAGTTGTGTATCATAAAAGAGTCATCGTTACTCCTCCCAGGGGTTATTCGAGATATCTTAATCGAAACCCTAGTAACGAGGCATTGGCTACCTAAAGAGAGTCATAGTTACTCGTCCCAATTACTCACACTTTCTGAAATTTTTCTTACTGTGGCCAGTCTGCCAGAAGCGATATGTCACTAGTTGTGTATCTTAAAAGAGTAATCGTTACTCCTCCCAGGGGTTATTCGAGATATCTTAATCGAAACCCTAGTAACGAGGCATTGGCTACCTTAAGAGAGTCATAGTTACTCGTCCCAATTGCTCACAAAGTCCAACATTTCTTCTTACTGCAGCCAGTCTGCCAGATGCGATATGTCACTAGTTTTGTATCATAAAAGAGTCGTCGTTACTCCTCCGAGGGGTTATTCGAGATATCTTAATCGAAAAACTAGTAACGAGGCATTGGCTACCTTAAGAGAGTCATAGTTACTCGTCCCAATTGCTCACCCAGTCCAACATTTTTTCTTACTGCGACCAGTCTGCCAGAAGCGATATGTCACTAGTTGTGTATCATAAAAGAGTGATCGTTCCTCCTCCCAGGGGTTATTCGAGATATCTTAATCGAAACCCTAGTAACGAGGCATTGGCTACCTAAAGAGAGTCATAGTTACTCGTCCCAATTGCTCACCGATTCTGCCATTTTTTCTTACTGTGGCCAGTCTGCCAGAAGCGATATGTCACTAGTTGTGTATCATAAAAGAGTCATCGTTACTCCTCAAAGGGGTTATTCGAGATATCTTAATCGAAACACTAGTAACGAGTCATTGGCTACCTTAAGAGAGTCATAGTTACTCGTCCCAATTGCTCACACAGTCTGCCATTTTTTCTTACTGCGGCCAGTCTGCCAGAAGCGATATGTCACTAGTTGTGTATCATAAAAGAGTCATCGTTACTCCTCGCAGGGGTTATTAGAGTTATCTTAATCGAAACCCTAGTAACGAGGCATTGGCTACCTTAAGAGAGTCATAGTTACTCGTCCCAATTGCTCACCCAGTCCAACATTTTCTCTTACTGCAGCCAGTCTGCCAGAAGCAATTTGTCACTAGTTGTGTATCATAAAAGAGTCATCGTTTCTCCTCCCAGGGGTTATTCGAGATATCTTAATCGAAACCCTAGTAACGAGGCATTGGCTACCTTAAGAGAGTCATAGTTACTCGTCCCAATTGCTCACCCAGTCCAACATTTTTTCTTACTGTGGCCAGTCTGCCAGAAGCGATATGTCACTAGTTGTGTATCATAAAAGAGTCATCATTACTCCTCCCAGGGGTTATTCGAGATATCTTAATCGAAACCCTAGTAACGAGGCATTGGCTACCTAAAGAGAGTCATAGTTACTCGTCCCAATTGCTCACCCAGTCCAACATTTATTCTTACTGCGACCAGTCTGCCAGAAGCGATATGTCACTAGTTGTGTATCATAAAAGAGACATCGTTACTCCTCCCAGGGGTTATTCGAGATATATTAATCGAAACCCTAGTAACGAGGCATTGGCTACCTAAAGAGAGTCACAGTTACTCGTCCCAATTGCTCACCCTTTCTGAAATTTTTCTTACTGTGGCCAGTCTGCCAGAAGCGATATGTCACTAGTTGTGTATCATAGAAGAGTCATCGTTACTCCTCCCAGGGGTTATTCGAGATATCTTAATCGAAACCCTAGTAACGAGGCTTTGGCTACCTAAAGAGAGTCATAGTTACTCGTCCCAATTGCTCACCGATTCTGCCATTTTTTCTTACTGTGGCCAGTCTGCCAGAAGCGATATGTCACTAGTTGTGTATCATAAAAGAGTCATCGTTACTCCTCAAAGGGGTTATTCGAGATATCTTAATCGAAACCCTAGTAACGAGTCATTGGCTACCTTAAGAGAGTCATAGTTACTCGTCCCAATTGCTCACACAGTCTGCCATTTTTTCTTACTGCGTCCAGTCTGCCAGAAGCGATATGTCACTAGTTGTGTATCATAAAAGAGTCATCGTTACTCCTCGCAGGGGTTATTAGAGTTATCTTAATCGAAACCCTAGTAACGAGGCATTGTCTACCTTAAGAGAGTCATAGGTACTCGTCCCAATTGCTCACCCAGTCCAACATTTTCTCTTACTGCAGCCAGTCTGCCAGAAGCAATTTGTCACTAGTTGTGTATCATAAAAGAGTCATCGTTTCTCCTCCCAGGGGTTATTCGACATATCTTAATCGAAACCCTAGTAACGAGGCATTGGCTACCTTAAGAGAGTCATAGTTACTCGTCCCAATTGCTCACCCAGACCAACATTTTGTCTTACTGTGGCCAGTCTGCCAGAAGCGATATGTCACTAGTTGTGTATCATAAAAGAGTCATTATTACTCCTCCCAGGGGTTATTCGAGATATCTTAATCGAAACCCTAGTAACGAGGCATTGGCTACCTAAAGAGAGTCATAGTTACTCGTCCCAATTGCTCACCCAGTCCAACATTTATTCTTACTGCAGCCAGTCTGCCAGAAGCGATATGTCACTAGTTGTGTATCATAAAAGAGTCATCGTTACTCCTCCGAGGGGTTATTCGAGGTATCTTAATCGAAACCCTAGTAACGAGGCATTGGCTACCTTAAGAGAGTCATAGTTACTCCTCCCAATTTCTCACCCAGTTTGCCATTTTGTCTTACTGTGGCCAGTCTGCCAGAAGCGATATGTCACTAGTTGTGTATCATAAAAGAGTCATCGTTACTCCTCCCAGGGGTTATTCGAGATATCTTAATCGAAACCCTAGTAACGAGGCATTGTCTACCTAAAGAGAGTCATAGTTACTCGTCCCAATTGCTCACCGATTCTGCCATTTTTTCTTACTGTGGCCAGTCTGCCAGAAGCGATATGTCACTAGTTGTGTATCATAAAAGAGTCATCATTACTCCTCCCAGTGGTTATTCGAGATACCTTAATCGAAACCCTAGTAACGAGTCATTGGCTACCTTAAGAGAGTCATAGTTACTCGTCCCAATTGCTCACACAGTCTGCCATTTTTTCTTACTGCGTCCAGTCTGCCAGAAGCGATATGTCACTAGTTGTGTATCATAAAAGAGTCATCGTTACTCCTCGCAGGGGTTATTAGGGTTATCTTAATCGAAACCCTAGTTACGAGGCATTGGCTACCTTAAGAGAGTCATATTTAATCGTCCCAATTGCTCACCCAGTCCAACATTTTCTCTTACTGCAGCCAGTCTGCCAGAAGCAATTTGTCACTAGTTGTGTATCATAGAAGAGTCATCGTTTCTCCTCCCAGGGGTTATTCGAGATATCTTAATCGAAACCCTAGTAACGAGGCATTGGCTACCTTAAGAGTCATAGTTACTCGTACCAATTGCTCACCCAGTCTGCCATTTTGTCTTACCGTGGCCAGTCTGCCAGAAGCGATATGTCACTAGTTGTGTATCATAAAAGAGTCATCATTACTCCTCCCAGGGGTTATTCGAGATATCTTAATCGAAACCCTAGTAACGAGGCATTGGCTACCTAAAGAGAGTCATAGTTACTCGTCCCAATTGCTCACCCAGTCCAACAGTTTCACTTACTGCAGCCAGTCTGCCAGAAGCAATATGTCACTAGTTGTGTATCATAAAAGAGTCATCGTTTCTCCTCGCAGGGGTTATTCGAGATATCTTAATCGAAACCCTAGTAACGAGGCATTGGCTACCTTAAGAGAGTCATAGTTACTCGTCCCAATTGCTCACCCATTCCAACATTTATTCTTACTGCGACCAGTCTGCCAGAAGCGATATGTCACTAGTTGTGTATCATAAAAGAGTGATCGTTACTCCTCCCAGGGGTTATTCGTGATATCTTAATCGAAACCCTAGTAACGAGGCATTGGCTGCCTTAAGAGAGTCATAGTTACTCCTCCCAATTGCTCACCCAGTTTGCCATTTTGTCTTACTGTGGCCAGTCTGCCAGAAGCGATATGTCACTAGTTGTGTATCATAAAAGAGTCATCGTTACTCCTCCCAGGGGTTATTCGAGATATCTTAATCGAAACCCTAGTAACGAGGCATTGGCTACCTAAAGAGAGTCATAGTTACTCGTCCCAATTGCTCACCGATTCTGCCATTTTTTCTTACTGTGGCCAGTCTGCCAGAAGCGATATGTCACTAGTTGTGTATCATAAAAGAGTCATCGTTACTCCTCAAAGGGGTTATTCGAGTTATCTTAATCGAAACCCTAGTAACGAGGCATTGGCTACCTTAAGAGAGTCATAGTTACTCGTCCGCATTGCTCACCCAGTCCAACATTTTCTCTTACTGCAGCCAGTCTGCCAGAAGCAATTTGTCACTAGTTGTGTATCATAAAAGAGTCATCGTTTCTCCTCCCAGGGGTTATTCGAGATATCTTAATCGAAACCCTACTAACGAGGCATTGGCTACCTTAAGAGTCATAGTTACTCGTACCAATTGCTCACCCAGTCCAACATTTATTCTTACTGCGACCAGTCTGCCAGAAGCGATATGTCACTAGTTGTGTATCATAAAAGAGTGATCGTTACTCCTCCCAGGGGTTATTCGAGATATCTTAATCGAAACCCTAGTAACGAGGCATTGGCTGCCATAAGAGAGTCATAGTTACTCGTCCCAATAGCTCAACCAGTCGAACATTTTTTCTTACTGCAGCCAGTCTGCCAAAAGCGATATGTCACTAGTTGTGTATCATAAAAGAGTCATCGTTACTCCTCCGAGGGGTTATTCGAGATATCTTAATCGAAACCCTAGTAACGAGGCATTGGCTACCTTAAGAGAGTCATAGTTACTCCTCCCAATTGCTCACCCAGTTTGCCATTTTGTCTTACTGTGGCCAGTCTGCCAGAAGCGATATGTCACTAGTTGTGTATCATAAAAGAGTCATCGTTAGTCCTCCCAGGGGTTATTCGAGATATCTTAATCGAAACCCTAGTAACGAGGCATTGGCTACCTAAAGAGAGTCATAGTTACTCGTCCCAATTGCTCACCGATTCTGCCATTTTTTCTTACAGTGGCCAGTCTGCCAGAAGCGATATGTCACTAGTTGTGTATCATAAAAGAGTGATCGTTACTCCTCCCAGGGGTTATTCGAGATATCTTAATCGAAACCCTAGTAACGAGGCATTGGCTACCTTAAGAGTGTCATAGTTAGTCGTCCCAGTTGCTCACCCAGTAAAACGTTTTCTTCTTACTGCGACCAGTCTGCCAGAAGCGATATGTCACTAGTTGTGTATCATAAAAGAGTGATCGTTACTCCTCGCAGTGGTTATTAGAGTTATCTTAATCGAAACCCTAGTAAGGAGGCATTGTCTACCTTAAGAGAGTCATAGTTACTCGTCCCAATTGCTCACCCAGTCCAACATTTTCTCTTACTGCAGCCAGTCTGCCAGGAGCAATTTGTCACTAGTTGTGTATCATAAAAGAGTCATCGTTTCTCCTCCTAGGGGTTATTCGAGATATCTTAATCGAAACCCTAGTAACGAGGCATTGGCTACCTTAAGAGTCATAGTTACTCGTACCTATTGATCACCCAGTCTGCCATTTTGTCTTACTGTGGCCAGTCTGCCAGAAGCGATATGTCACTAGTTGTGTATCATAAAAGAGTCATCGTTACTCCTCCCAGGGGTTATTCGAGATATCTTAAAAGAAACCCTAGTAACGAGGCATTGGCTACCTAAAGAGAGTCATAGTTACTCGTCCCAATTGCTCACTCAGTCCAACATTTTCACTTACTGCAGCCAGTCTGCCAGAAGCAATATGTCACTAGTTGTGTATCATAAAAGAGTCATCGTTTCTCCTCGCAGGGGTTATTCGAGATATCTTAATCGAAACCCTAGTAACGAGTCTTTGGCTACCTTAAGAGAGTCATAGTTACTCGTCCCAATTGCTCACCCTGTCCAACATTTATTCTTACTGCGACCAGTCTGCCAGAAGCGATATGTCACTAGTTGTGTATCATAAAAGAGTCATCGTTACTCCTCCCAGGGGTTATTCGAGATATCTTAATCGAAACCCTAGTAACGAGGTATTGGCCACCTAAAGAGTGTCATAGTTACTCGTCCCAATTGCTCACCCTTTCTGAAATTTTTCTTACTGTGGCCAGTCTGCCAGAAGCGATATGTCACTAATTGTGTATCATAAAAGAGTCATCGTTACTCCTTGCAGGGGTTATTAGAGTTATCTTAATCGAAACCCTAGTAACGAGGCATTGGCTACCTTAAGAGAGTCATAGTTACTCGTCCCAATTGCTCACCCAGTCCAACATTTTCTCTTACTGCAGCCAGTCTGCCAGAAACAATTTGTCACTAGTTGTGTATCATAAAAGAGTCATCGTTTCTCCTCCCAGGGGTTATTCGAGATATCTTAATTGAAACCCTAGTAACGAGGCATTGGCTACCTTAAGAGAGTCATAGTTACTCGTCCCAATTGCTCACCCAGTCTGCCATTTTGTCTTACTGTGGCCAGTCTGCCAGAAGCGATATGTCACTAGTTGTGTATCATAAAAGAGTCATCGTTACTCCTCCCAGGGGTTATTCGAGATATCTTAATCGAAACCCTAGTAACGAGGCATTGGCTACCTAAAGAGAGTCATAGTTACTCGTCCCAATTGCTCACCCAGTCCAACATTTATTCTTACTGCGACCAGTCTGCCAGAAGCGATATGTCACTAGTTGTGTATCATAAAAGAGTCATCGTCACTCCTCCCAGGGGTTATTCGAGATATCTTAATTGAAACCCTAGTAACGAGGCATTGGCTACCTTAAGAGAGTCATAGTTACTCGTCCCAATTGCTCACACAGTCTGCCATTTTTTCTTACTGCGGCCAGTCTGCCAGAAGCGATATGTCACTAGTTGTGTATCATAAAAAAGTCATCGTTACTCCTCAAAGGGGTTATTCGAGATATCTTAATCGAAACCCTAGTAACGAGGCAATGGCTACCTAAAGAGAGTCATAGTTACTCGCCCCAATTGCTCACCCAGTCCAACATTTATTCTTACTGCGACCAGTCTGCCAGAATCGATATGTCACTAGTTGTGTATCATAAAAGAGTCATCGTTACACTTCCCAGGGGTTATTCGAGATATCTTAATCGAAACCCTAGTAACGAGGCATTGGCTACCTTAAGAGTGTCATTGTTACTCGTCCCAATTGCTCACCCAGTCCAACATTTTCACTTACTGCAGCCAGTCTGCCAGAAGCAATATGTCACTAGTTGTGTATCATAAAAGAGTCATCGTTTCTCCTCCCAGGGGTTATTCGAGATATCTTAATCGAAACCCTAGTAGCGAGGCATTGGCTACCTTAAAAGAGTCATAGTTACTCGTCCCATTTGCTCACCCAGTTTGCCATTTTGTCTTACTGTGGCCAGTCTGCCAGAAGCGATATGTCACTAGCTGTGTAACATAAAAGAGTCATCGTTGCTCCTCAAAGGGTTTATTCGAGATATCTTAATCGAAACCCTAGTAACGAGGCATTGGCTACCTTAAGAGAGTCATAGTTACTCGTCCTAATTGCTCACCCAGTCTGCCATTTTGTCTTACTGTGGCCAGTCTGCCAGAAGCGAGATGTCACTAGTTGTGTATCATAAAAGAGTCATCGTTACTCCTCCCAGGGGTTATTCGAGATATCTTAATCGAAACCCTACTAACGAGGCATTGGCTACCTAAAGAGAGTCATAGTTACTCGTCCCAATTGCTCACCCAGTCCAACATTTATTCTTACTGCGACCAGTCTGCCAGAAGCGATATGTCACTAGTTGTGTATCTTAAAAGAGTAATCGTTACTCCTCCCAGGGGTTATTCGAGATATCTTAATCGAAACCCTAGTAACGAGGCATTGGCTACCTTAAGAGAGTCATAGTTACTCGTCCCAATTGCTCACAAAGTCCAACATTTCTTCTTACTGCAGCCAGTCTGCCAGATGCGATATGTCACTAGTTGTGTATCATAAAAGAGTCGTCGTTACTCCTCCGAGGGGTTATTCGAGATATCTTAATCGAAAAACTAGTAACGAGGCATTGGCTACCTTAAGAGAGTCATAGTTACTCGTCCCAATTGATCACACAGTCCAACATTTTTTCTTACTGCGACCAGTCTGCCAGAAGCAATATGTCACTAGTTGTGTATCATAAAAGAGTCATCGTTTCTCCTCCCAGGGGTTATTCGAGATATCTTAATCGAAACCCTAGTAACGAGGCATTGGCTACCTTAAAAGAGTCACAGTTACTCGTCCCAATTGCTCACCCAGTTTGCCATTTTGTCTTACTGTGGCCAGTCTGCCAGAAGCGATATGTCACTAGCTGTGTATCATAAAAGAGACATCGTTACTCCTCAAAGGGGTTATTCGAGATATCTTAATCGAAACCCTAGTAACGAGGCATTGGCTACCTTAAGAGAGTCATAGTTACTCGTCCCAATTGCTCACCCAGTCTGCCATTTTGTCTTACTGTGGCCAGTCTGCCAGAAGCGATATGTCACTAGTTGTGTATCATAAGAGTCTTCGTTACTCCTCCCAGGGGTTATTCGAGATATCTTAATCGAAACCCTAGTAACGAGGCATTGGTTACCTAAAGAGAGTCATAGTTACTCGTCCCAATTGCTCACCCTTTCTGAAATTTTTCTTACTGTGGCCAGTCTGCCAGAAGCGATATGTCACTACCTGTGTATCATAAAAGAGTCATCGTTACTCCTCAAAGGTGTTATTCGAGATATCTTAATCGAAACCCTAGTAACGAGGCAATGGCTACCTAAAGAGAGTCATAGTTACTCGCCCCAATTGCTCACCCAGTCCAACATTTATTCTTACTGCGACCAGTCTGCCAGAATCGATATGTCACTAGTTGTGTATCATAAAAGAGTCATCGTTACACTTCCCAGGGGTTATTCGAGATATCTTAATCGAAACCCTAGTAACGAGGCATTGGCTACCTTAAGAGTGTCATTGTTACTCGTCCCAATTGCTCACCCAGTCCAACATTTTCACTTACTGCAGCCAGTCTGCCAGAAGCAATATGTCACTAGTTGTGTATCATAAAAGAGTCATCGTTTCTCCTCCCAGGGGTTATTCGAGATATCTTAATCGAAACCCTAGTAACGAGGCATTGGCTACCTTAAAAGAGTCATAGTTACTCGTCCCAATTGCTCACCCAGTTTGCCATTTTGTCTTACTGTGGCCAGTCTGCCAGAAGCGATATGTCACTAGCTGTGTATCATAAAAGAGTCATCGTTACTCCTCAAAGGGGTTATTCGAGATATCTTAATCGAAACCCTAGTAACGAGGCATTGGCTACCTTAAGAGAGTCATAGTTACTCGTCCCAATTGCTCACCCAGTCTGCCATTTTGTCTTACTGTGGCCAGTCTGCCAGAAGCGAGATGTCACTAGTTGTGTATCATAAAAGAGTCATCGTTACTCCTCCCAGGGGTTATTCGAGATATCTTAATCGAAACCCTACTAACGAGGCATTGGCTACCTTAAGAGAGTCATAGTTACTCGTCCCAATTGCTCACCCAGTCTGCCATTTTGTCTTACTGTGGCCAGTCTGCCAGAAGCGAGATGTCACTAGTTGTGTATCATAAAAGAGTCATCGTTACTCCTCTCAGGGGTTATTCGAGATATCTTAATCGAAACCCTAGTAACGAGGCATTGGCTACCTCAAGAGTGTCATAGTTACTCGTCCCAATTGCTCACCCAGTCCATTATTTATTCTTACTGCGACCAGTCTGCCAGGAGCGATATGTCACTAGTTGTGTATCTTAAAAGAGTAGTCGTTACTCCTCCCAGGGGTTATTCGAGATATCTTAATCGAAACCCTAGTAACGAGGCATTGGCTACCTTAAGAGAGTCATAGTTACTCGTCCCAATTGCTCACAAAGTCCAACATTTTTTCTTACTGCGACCAGTCTGCCAGAAGCGATATGTCACTAGTTGTGTATCATAAAAGAGTCATCGTCACTCCTCCCAGGGGTTATTCGAGATATCTTAATCGAAACCCTAGTAACGAGGTATTGGCTACCTAAAGAGAGTCATAGTTACTCGTCCCAATTGCTCACCGATTCTGCCATTTTTTCTTACTGTGGCCAGTCTGCCAGAAGCGATATGTCACTAGTTGTGTATCATAAAAGAGTCATCGTTACTCCTCAAAGGGGTTATTCGAGATATCTTAATCGAAACCCTAGTAACGAGTCATTGGCTACCTTAAGAGAGTCATAGTTACTCGTCCCAATTGCTCACACAGTCTGCCATTTTTTCTTACTGCGGCCAGTCTGCCAGAAGCGATATGTCACTAGTTGTGTATCATAAAAGAGTCATCGTTACTCCTCGCAGGGGTTATTCGAGATATCTTAATCGAAACCCTAGTAACGAGGCATTGGCTACCTTAAGAGAGTCATAGTTACTCGTCCCAATTGCTCACCCAGTCCAACATTTTCTCTTACTGCAGCCAGTCTGCCAGAAGCAATTTGTCACTAGTTGTGTATCATAAAAGAGTCATCGTTTCTCCTCCCAGGGGTTATTCGAGATATCTTAATCGAAACCCTAGTAACGAGGCATTGGCTACCTTAAGAGAGTCATAGTTACTCGTCCCAATTGCTCACCCAGTCTGCCATTTTGTCTTACTGTGGCCAGTCTGCCAGAAGCGATATGTCACTAGTTGTGTATCATAAAAGAGTCATCATTACTCCTCCCAGGGGTTATTCGAGATATCTTAATCGAAACCCTAGTAACGAGGCATTGGCTACCTAAAGAGAGTCATAGTTACTGGTCCCAATTGCTCACCCAGTCCAACATTTATTCTTACTGCGACCAGTCTGCCAGAAGCGATATGTCACTAGTTGTGTATCATAAGAGTCATCGTTACTCCTCCCAGGGGTTATTCGAGATATCTTAATCGAAACCCTAGTAACGAGGCATTGGCTATCTAAAGAGAGTCATAGTTACTCGTCCCAATTGCTCACCCTTTCTTAAATTTTTCTTACTGTGGCCAGTCTGCCAGAAGCGATATGTCACTAGTTGTGTATCATAAAAGAGTCATCGTTACTCCTCAAAGGGGTTATTCGAGATATCTTAATCGAAACCCTAGTAACGAGGCAATGGCTACCTAAAGAGAGTCATAGTTACTCGCCCCAATTGCTCACCCAGTCCAACATTTATTCTTACTGCGACCATCTGCCAGAATCGATATGTCACTAGTTGTGTATCATAAAAGAGTCATCGTTACACTTCCCAGGGGTTATTCGAGATATCTTAATCGAAACCCTTGTAACGAGGCATTGGCTACCTTAAGAGTGTCATTGTTACTCGTCCCAATTGCTCAGCCAGTCCAACATTTTCACTTACTGCAGCCAGTCTGCCAGAAGCAATATGTCACTAGTTGTGTATCATAAAAGAGTCATCGTTTCTCCTCCCAGGGGTTATTCGAGATATCTTAATCGAAACCCTAGTAACGAGGCATTGGCTACCTTAAAAGAGTCATAGTTACTCGTCCCAATTGCTCACCCAGTTTGCCATTTTGTCTTACTGTGGCCAGTCTGCCAGAAGCGATATGTCACTAGCTGTGTATCATAAAAGAGTCATCGTTACTCCTCAAAGGGGTTATTCGAGATATCTTAATCGAAACCCTAGTAACGAGTCATTGGCTACCTTAAGAGAGTCATAGTTACTCGTCCCAATTGCTCACACAGTCTGCCATTTTTTCTTACTGCGGCCAGTCTGCCAGAAGCGATATGTCACTAGTTGTGTATCATAAAAGAGTCATCGTTACTCCTCGCAGGGGTTATTCGAGATATCTTAATCGAAACCCTAGTAACGAGGCATTGGCTACCTTAAGAGAGTCATAGTTACTCGTCCCAATTGCTCACCCAGTCCAACATTTTCTCTTACTGCAGCCAGTCTGCCAGAAGCAATTTGTCACTAGTTGTGTATCATAAAAGAGTCATCGTTTCTCCTCCCAGGGGTTATTCGAGATATCTTAATCGAAACCCTAGTAACGAGGCATTGGCTACCTTAAGAGAGTCATAGTTACTCGTCCCAATTGCTCACCCAGTCTGCCATTTTGTCTTACTGTGGCCAGTCTGCCAGAAGCGATATGTCACTAGTTGTGTATCATAAAAGAGTCATCATTACTCCTCCCAGGGGTTATTCGAGATATCTTAATCGAAACCCTAGTAACGAGGCATTGGCTACCTAAAGAGAGTCATAGTTACTGGTCCCAATTGCTCACCCAGTCCAACATTTATTCTTACTGCGACCAGTCTGCCAGAAGCGATATGTCACTAGTTGTGTATCATAAGAGTCATCGTTACTCCTCCCAGGGGTTATTCGAGATATCTTAATCGAAACCCTAGTAACGAGGCATTGGCTACCTTAAGAGAGTCATAGTTACTCGTCCCAATTGCTCACCCAGTCCAACATTTTCTCTTACTGCAGCCAGTCTGCCAGAAGCAATTTGTCACTAGTTGTGTATCATAAAAGAGTCATCGTTTCTCCTCCCAGGGGTTATTCGAGATATCTTAATCGAAACCCTAGTAACGAGGCATTGGCTACCTTAAGAGAGTCATAGTTACTCGTCCCAATTGCTCACCCAGTCTGCCATTTTGTCTTACTGTGGCCAGTCTGCCAGAAGCGATATGTCACTAGTTGTGTATCATAAAAGAGTCATCATTACTCCTCCCAGGGGTTATTCGAGATATCTTAATCGAAACCCTAGTAACGAGGCATTGGCTACCTAAAGAGAGTCATAGTTACTGGTCCCAATTGCTCACCCAGTCCAACATTTATTCTTACTGCGACCAGTCTGCCAGAAGCGATATGTCACTAGTTGTGTATCATAAGAGTCATCGTTACTCCTCCCAGGGGTTATTCGAGATATCTTAATCGAAACCCTAGTAACGAGGCATTGGCTACCTAAAGAGAGTCATAGTTACTCGTCCCAATTGCTCACCCTTTCTTAAATTTTTCTTACTGTGGCCAGTCTGCCAGAAGCGATATGTCACTAGTTGTGTATCATAAAAGAGTCATCGTTACTCCTCAAAGGGGTTATTCGAGATATCTTAATCGAAACCCTAGTAACGAGGCAATGGCTACCTAAAGAGAGTCATAGTTACTCGCCCCAATTGCTCACCCAGTCCAACATTTATTCTTACTGCGACCAGTCTGCCAGAATCGATATGTCACTAGTTGTGTATCATAAAAGAGTCATCGTTACACTTCCCAGGGGTTATTCGAGATATCTTAATCGAAACCCTTGTAACGAGGCATTGGCTACCTTAAGAGTGTCATTGTTACTCGTCCCAATTGCTCACCCAGTCCAACATTTTCACTTACTGCAGCCAGTCTGCCAGAAGCAATATGTCACTAGTTGTGTATCATAAAAGAGTCATCGTTTCTCCTCCCAGGGGTTATTCGAGATATCTTAATCGAAACCCTAGTAACGAGGCATTGGCTACCTTAAAAGAGTCATAGTTACTCGTCCCAATTGCTCACCCAGTTTGCCATTTTGTCTTACTGTGGCCAGTCTGCCAGAAGCGAGATGTCACTAGCTGTGTATCATAAAAGAGTCATCGTTACTCCTCAAAGGGGTTATTCGAGATATCTTAATCGAAACCCTAGTAACGAGGCATTGGCTACCTTAAGAGAGTCATAGTTACTCGTCCCAATTGCTCACCCAGTCTGCCATTTTGTCTTACTGTGGCCAGTCTGCCAGAAGCGAGATGTCACTAGTTGTGTATCATAAAAGAGTCATCGTTACTCCTCCCAGGGGTTATTCGAGATATCTTAATCGAAACCCTAGTAACGAGGCATTGGCTACCTCAAGAGTGTCATAGTTACTCGTCCCAATTGCTCTCCCAGTCCATTATTTATTCTTACTGCGACCAGTCTGCCAGGAGCGATATGTCACTAGTTGTGTATCTTAAAAGAGTAATCGTTACTCCTCCCAGGGGTTATTCGAGATATCTTAATCGAAACCCTAGTAACGAGGCATTGGCTACCTTAAGAGAGTCATAGTTACTCGTCCCAACTGCTCACAAAGTCCAACATTTCTTCTTACTGCAGCCAGTCTGCCAGATGCGATATGTCACTAGTTGTGTATCATAAAAGAGTCGTCCTTACTCCTCCGAGGGGTTATTCGAGATATCTTAATCGAAAAACTAGTAACGAGGCATTGGCTACCTTAAGAGAGTCATAGTTACTCGTCCCAATTGCTCACCCAGTCCAACATTTTTTCTTACTGCGACCAGTCTGCCAGAAGCGATATGTCACTAGTTGTGTATCATAAAGAGTGATCGTAACTCCTCCCTGGGGTTATTCGAGATATCTTAATCGAAACCCTAGTAACGAGGCATTGGCTGCCTTAAGAGAGTCATAGTTACTCGTCCCAATAGCTCAACCAGTCCAACATTTTTTCTTACTGCAGCCAGTCTGCCAGGAGCGATATGTCACTAGTTGTGTATCTTAAAAGAGTAATCGTTACTCCTCCCAGGGGTTATTCGAGATATCTTAATCGAAACCCTAGTAACGAGGCATTGGCTACCTAAAGAGAGTCATAGTTACTCGTCCCAATTGCTCACCCAGTCCAACATTTATTCTTACTGCGACCAGTCTG
This sequence comes from Schistocerca gregaria, assembly GCF_023897955.1. Taxonomy (NCBI): domain Eukaryota; kingdom Metazoa; phylum Arthropoda; class Insecta; order Orthoptera; family Acrididae; genus Schistocerca; species Schistocerca gregaria. The sequence goes on from NC_064931.1 coordinate 8,345,642, forward strand.
CCAGAAGCGATATGTCACTAGTTGTGTATCATAAGAGTCTTCGTTATTCCTCCCAGGGGTTATTCGAGATATCTTAATCGAAACCCTAGTAACGAGGCATTGGTTACCTAAAGAGAGTCATAGTTACTCGTCCCAATTGCTCACCCTTTCTGAAATTTTTCTTACTGTGGCCAGTCTGCCAGAAGCGATATGTCACTACCTGTGTATCATAAAAGAGTCATCGTTACTCCTCAAAGGGGTTATTCGAGATATCTTAATCGAAACCCTAGTAACGAGGCATTGGCTACCTTAAGAGAGTCATAGTTACTCGTCCCAATTGCTCACCTAGTCTACCATATTGTCTTACTGTGGCCAGTCTGCCAGAAGCGAGATGTCACTAGTTGTGTATCATAAAAGAGTCATCGTTACTCCTCCCAGGGGTTATTCGAGATATCTTAATCGAAACCCTACTAACGAGGCATTGGCTACCTTAAGAGAGTCATAGTTACTCGTCCCAATTGCTCACCCAGTCTGCCATTTTGTCTTACTGTGGCCAGTCTGCCAGAAGCGAGATGTCACTAGTTGTGTATCATAAAAGAGTCATCGTTACTCCTCCCAGGGGTTATTCGAGATATCTTAATCGAAACCCTAGTAACGAGGCATTGGCTACCTTAAGAGAGTCATAGTTACTCGTCCCAATTGCTCACAAAGTCCAACATTTTTTCTTACTGCGACCAGTCTGCCAGAAGCGATATGTCACTAGTTGTGTATCATAAAAGAGTCATCGTCACTCCTCCCAGGGGTTATTCGAGATATCTTAATCGAAACCCTAGTAACGAGGTATTGGCTACCTAAAGAGAGTCATAGTTACTCGTCCCAATTGCTCACCGATTCTGCCATTTTTTCTTACTGTGGCCAGTCTGCCAGAAGCGATATGTCACTAGTTGTGTATCATAAAAGAGTCATCGTTACTCCTCAAAGGGGTTATTCGAGATATCTTAATCGGAACCCTAGTAACGAGTCATAGGCTACCTTAAGAGAGTCATAGTTACTCGTCCCAATTGCTCACACAGTCTGCCATTTTTTCTTACTGCGGCCAGTCTGCCAGAAGCGATATGTCACTAGTTGTGTATCATAAAAGAGTCATCGTTACTCCTCGCAGGGGTTATTCGAGATATCTTAATCGAAACCCTAGTAACGAGGCATTGGCTACCTTAAGAGAGTCATAGTTACTCGTCCCAATTGCTCACCCAGTCCAACATTTTCTCTTACTGCAGCCAGTCTGCCAGAAGCAATTTGTCACTAGTTGTGTATCATAAAAGAGTCATCGTTTCTCCTCCCAGGGGTTATTCGAGATATCTTAATCGAAACCCTAGTAACGAGGCATTGGCTACCTTAAGAGAGTCATAGTTACTCGTCCCAATTGCTCACCCAGTCTGCCATTTTGTCTTACTGTGGCCAGTCTGCCAGAAGCGATATGTCACTAGTTGTGTATCATAAAAGAGTCATCATTACTCCTCCCAGGGGTTATTCGAGATATCTTAATCGAAACCCTAGTAACGAGGCATTGGCTACCTAAAGAGAGTCATAGTTACTCGTCCCAATTCCTCACCCAGTCCAACATTTATTCTTACTGCGACCAGTCTGCCAGAAGCGATATGTCACTAGTTGTGTATCATAAGAGTCATCGTTACTCCTCCCAGGGGTTATTCGAGATATCTTAATCGAAACCCTTGTAACGAGGCATTGGCTACCTTAAGAGTGTCATTGTTACTCGTCCCAATTGCTCACCCAGTCCAACATTTTCACTTACTGCAGCCAGTCTGCCAGAAGCAATATGTCACTAGTTGTGTATCATAAAAGAGTCATCGTTTCTCCTCCCAGGGGTTATTCGAGATATCTTAATCGAAACCCTAGTAACGAGGCATTGGCTACCTTAAAAGAGTCATAGTTACTCGTCCCAATTGCTCACCCAGTTTGCCATTTTGTCTTACTGTGGCCAGTCTGCCAGAAGCGATATGTCACTAGCTGTGTATCATAAAAGAGTCATCGTTACTCCTCAAAGGGGTTATTCGAGATATCTTAATCGAAACCCTAGTAACGAGGCATTGGCTACCGTAAGAGAGTCATAGTTACTCGTCCCAATTGCTCACCCAGTCTGCCATATTGTCTTACTGTGGCCAGTTTGCCAGAAGCGAGATGTCACTAGTTGTGTATCATAAAAGAGTCATCATTACTCCTCCCAGGGGTTATTCGAGATATCTTAATCGAAACCCTATTAACGAGGCATTGGCTACCTAAAGAGAGTCATAGTTACTCGTCCCAATTGCTCACCCAGTCCAATATTTATTCTTACTGCGACCAGTCTGCCAGAAGCGATATGTCAATAGTTGTGTATCTTAAAAGAGTAATCGTTACTCCTCCCAGGGGTTATTCGAGATATCTTAATCGAAACCCTAGTAACGAGGCATTGGCTACCTTAAGAGAGTCATAGTTACTCGTCACAATTGCTCACAAAGTCCAACATTTCTTCTTACTGCAGCCAGTCTGCCAGATGCGATATGTCACTAGTTGTGTATCATAAAAGAGTCGTCGTTACTCCTCCGAGGGGTTATTCGAGATATCTTAATCGAAAAACTAGTAACGAGGCATTGGCTACCTTAAGAGAGTCAAAGTTACTCGTCCCAATTGCTCACCCAGTCCAACATTTTTTCTTACTGCGACCAGTCTGCCAGAAGCAATATGTCACTAATTGTGTATCATAAAAGAGTCATCGTTTCTCCTCCCAGGGGTTATTCGAGATATCTTAATCGAAACCCTAGTAACGAGGCATTGGCTACCTTAAAAGAGTCATAGTTACTCGTCCCAATTGCTCACCCAGTTTGCCATTTTGTCTTACTGTGGCCAGTCTGCCAGAAGCGATATGTCACTAGCTGTGTATCATAAAAGAGTCATCGTTACTCCTCAAAGGGGTTATTCGAGATATCTTAATCGAAACCCTAGTAACGAGGCATTGGCTACCTTAAGAGAGTCATAGTTACTCGTCCCAATTGCTCACCCAGTCTGCCATTTTGTCTTACTGTGGCCAGTCTGCCAGAAGCGAGATGTCACTAGTTGTGTATCATAAAAGAGTCATCGTTACTCCTCCCAGGGGTTATTCGAGATATCTTAATCGAAACCCTAGTAATGAGGCATTGGCTACCTGAAGAGTGTCATAGTTACTCGTCCCAATTGCTCACCCAGTCCATTATTTATTCTTACTGCGACCAGTCTGCCAGGAGCGATATGTCACTAGTTGTGTATCTTAAAAGAGTAATCGTTACTCCTGCCAGGGGTTATTCGAGATATCTTAATCGAAACCCTAGTAACGAGGCATTGGCTACCTTAAGAGAGTCATAGTTACTCGTCCCAACTGCTCACAAAGTCCAACATTTCTTCTTACTGCAGCCAGTCTGCCAGATGCGATATGTCACTAGTTGTGTATCATAAAAGAGTCGTCCTTACTCCTCCGAGGGGTTATTCGAGATATCTTAATCGAAAAACTAGTAACGAGGCATTGGCTACCTTAAGAGAGTCATAGTTACTCGTCCCAATTGCTCACCCAGTCCAACATTTTTTCTTACTGCGACCAGTCTGCCAGAAGCGATATGTCACTAGTTGTGTATCATAAAGAGTGATCGTTACTCCTCCCTGGGGTTATTCGAGATATCTTAATCGAAACCCTAGTAACGAGGCATTGGCTGCCTTAAGAGAGTCATAGTTACTCGTCCCAATAGCTCAACCAGTCCAACATTTTTTCTTACTGCAGCCAGTCTGCCAGGAGCGATATGTCACTAGTTGTGTATCTTAAAAGAGTAATCGTTACTCCTCCCAGGGGTTATTCGAGATATCTTAATCGAAACCCTAGTAACGAGGCATTGGCTACCTTAAGAGAGTCATAGTTACTCGTCCCAACTGCTCACAAAGTCCAACATTTCTTCTTACTGCAGCCAGTCTGCCAGATGCGATATGTCACTAGTTGTGTATCATAAAAGAGTCATCGTTATTCCTCCGAGGGTTTATTCGAGATATCTTAATCGAAAAACTAGTAACGAGACATTGGCTACCTTAAGAGAGTCATAGTTACTCGTCCCAATTGCTCAACCAGTCCAACATTTATTCTTACTGCGACCAGTCTGCCAGAAGCAATATGTCACTAGTTGTGTATCATAAAAGAGTCATCGTTTCTCCTCCCAGGGGTTATTCGAGATATCTTAATCGAAACCCTAGTAACGAGGTATTGGCTACCTTAAAAGAGTCATAGTTACTCGTCCCAATTGCTCACCCAGTTTGCCATTTTGTCTTACTGTGGCCAGTCTGCCAGAAGCGATATGTCACTAGCTGTGTATCATAAAAGAGTCATCGTTACTCCTCAAAGGGGTTATTCGAGATATCTTAATCGAAACCCTAGTAACGAGGCAGTGGCTACCTTAAGAGAGTCATAGTTACTCGTCCCAATTGCTCACCCAGTCTGCCATTTTGTCTTACTGTGGCCAGTCTGCCAGAAGCGAGATGTCACTAGTTGTTTATCATAAAAGAGTCATCGTTACTCCTCCCAGGGGTTATTCGAGATATCTTAATCGAAACCCTAATAACGAGGCATTCGCTACCTCAAGAGAGTCATAGTTACTCGTCCCAATTGCTCACCCAGTCCATTATTTATTCTTACTGCGACCAGTCTGCCAGAAGCGATATGTCACTAGTTTTGTATCTTAAAAGAGTAATCGTTACTCCTCCCAGGGGTTATTCGAGATATCTTAATCGAAACCCTAGTAACGAGGCATTGGCTACCTTAAGAGAGTCATAGTTACTCGTCCCAATTGCTCACCCAGTCCAACATTTTTTCTTACTGCTACCAGTCTGCCAGAAGCGATATGTCACTAGTTGTGTATCATAAAGAGTGATCGTTACTCCTCAAAGGGGTTATTCGAGATATCTTAATCGAAACCCTAGTAACGAGGCATTGGCTACCTTAGGAGAGTCATAGTTACTCCTCCCAATTGCTCACCCAGTTTGCCATTTTGTCTTACTGTGGCCAGTCTGCCAAAAGCGATATGTCACTAGTTGTGTATCATAAAAGAGTCATCGTTACTCCTCCCAGGGGTTATTCGAGATATCTTAATCGAAACCATAGTAACGAGTCATTGGCTACCTTAAGAGAGTCATAGTTACTCGTCCCAATTGCTCACACAGTCTGCCATTTTTTCTTACTGCGGCCAGTCTGCCAGAAGCGATATGTCACTAGTTGTGTATCATAAAAGAGTCATCGTTACTCCTCGCAGGGGTTATTAGAGTTAATTTAATCGAAACCCTAGTAACGAGGCATTGGCTACCTTAAGAGGGTCATAGTTACTCGTCCCAATTGCTCACCCAGTCCAACATTTTCTCTTACTGCAGCCAGTCTGCCAGAAGCAATTTGTCACTAGTTGTGTATCATAAAAGAGTCATCGTTTCTCCTCCCAGGGGTTATTCGAGATATCTTAATCGAAACCCTAGTAACGAGGCATTGGCTACCAAAAGAGAGTGATAGTAACTCGTCCCAATTGCTCACCCAGTCCAACATTTATTCTTACTGCGACCAGTCTGCCAAAGCGATATGTCACTAGTTGTGTATCATAAAAGAGTCATCGTTACTCCTCCCAGGGGTTATTCGAGATATCTTAATCGAAACCCTAGTAACGAGGCATTGGCTACCTAAAGAGAGTCATAGTTACTCGTCCCAATTGCTCACCTTTTCTGAAATTTTTCTTACTGTGGCCAGTCTGCCAGAATGATATGTCACTAGCTGTGTATCATAAAAGAGTCATCGTTACTCCTCAAAGGGGTTATTCGAGATATCTTAATCGAAACCCTAGTAACGAGGCATTGGCTACCTAAAGAGAGTCATAGTTACTCGCCCCAATTGCTCACCCAGTCCAACATTTATTCTTACTTCGACCAGTCTGCCAGAAGCGATATGTCACTAGTTGTGTATCATAAAAGAGTCATCGTTACACTTCCCAGGGGTTATTCGAGATATCTTAATCGAAACCCTAGTAACGAGGCATTGGCTACCTTAAGAGAGTCATAGTTACTCGTCCCAATTGCTCACCCAGTCCAACATTTTCACTTACTGCAGCCAGTCTGCCAGAAGCCATATGTCACTAGTTGTGTATCATAAAAGAGTCATCGTTTCTCCTCCCAGGGGTTATTCGAGATATCTTAATCGAAACCCTAGTAACGAGGCATTGGCTACCTTAAGAGAGTCATAGTTACTCGTCCCAATTGCTCACCCAGTTTGCCATTTTGTCTTACTGTGGCCAGTCTGCCAGAAGCGATATGTCACTAGTTGTGTATCATAAAAGAGTCATCGTTACTCCTCCCAGGGGTTATTCGAGATATCTTAATCGAAACCCTAGTAACGAGGCATTGGCTACCTAAAGAGAGTCATAGTTACTCGTCCCAATTGCTCACCGATTCTGCCATTTTTTCTTACTGTGGCCAGTCTGCCAGAAGCGATATGTCACTAGCTGTGTATCATAAAAGAGTCATCGTTACTCCTCAAAGGGGTTATTCGAGATATCTTAATCGAAACCCTAGTAACGAGGCATTGGTTACCTAAAGAGAGTCATAGTCACTCGTCCCAATTGCTCACCCAGTCCAACATTTATTCTTACTGCGACCAGTCTGCCAGAAGCGATATGTCACTAGTTGTGTATCATAAAAGAGTCATCGTTACTCCTCCCAGGGATTATTCGAGATATCTTAATCGAAACCCTAGTAACGAGGCATTGGCTACCTAAAGAGAGTTATAGTTACTCGTCCCAATTGCTCAGCTTTTCTGAAATTTTTCTTACTGTGGCCAGTCTGCCAGAAGCGATATGTCACTAGTTGTGTATCATAAAAGAGTCATCGTGCCTCCTCGCAGGTGTTATTCGAGATATCTTAATCGAAACCCTAGTAACGAGGCATTGGCTACCTTAAGAGAGTCATAGTTACTCGTCCCAATTGCTCACCCAGTCCAACATTTCTTCTTACTGCAGCCAGTCTGCCAGATGCGATATGTCACTAGTTGTGTATCATAAAAGAGTCGTCGTTACTCCTCCGAGGGGTTATTCGAGATATCTTAATCGAAAAACTAGTAACGAGGCATTGGCTACCTTAAGAGTGTCATAGTTACTCGTCCCAATTGCTCACCCAGTCCAACATTTTTTCTTACTGCGATCAGTCTGCCAGAAGCGATATGTCACTAGTTGTGTATCATAAAAGAGACATCGTTACTCCTCCCAGGGGTTATTCGAGATATCTTAATCGAAACCCTAATAACGAGGCATTGGCTACCTCAAGAGAGTCATAGTTACTCGTCCCAATTGCTCACCCAGTCCATTATTTATTCTTACTGCGACCAGTCTGCCAGAAGCGATATGTCACTAGTTTTGTATCTTAAAAGAGTAATCGTTACTCCTCCCAGGGGTTATTCGAGATATCTTAATCGAAACCCTAGTAACGAGGCATTGGCTACTTTAAGAGAGTCATAGTTACTCGTCCCAATTGCTCACCCAGTCCAACATTTTTTCTTACTGCTACCAGTCTGCCAGAAGCGATATGTCACTAGTTGTGTATCATAAAGAGTGATCGTTACTCCTCCCAGGGGTTATTCGAGATATCTTAATCGAAACCCTAGTAACGAGGCATTGGCTACCTTAGGAGAGTCATAGTTACTCCTCCCAATTGCTCACCCAGTTTGCCATTTTGTCTTACTGTGGCCAGTCTGCCAAAAGCGATATGTCACTAGTTGCGTATCATAAAAGAGTCATCGTTACTCCTCCCAGGGGTTATTCGAGATATCTTAATCGAAACCCTAGTAACGAGGCATTGGCTACCTAAAGAGAGTCATAGTTACTCGTCCCAATTGCTCACCGATTCTGCCATTTTTTCTTACTGTGGCCAGTCTGCCAGAAGCGATATGTCACTAGCTCTGTATCATAAAAGAGTCATCGTTACTCCTCAAAGGGGTTATTCGACATTTCTTAATCGAAACCCTAGTAACGAGGCAATGGCTACCTTAAGAGAGTCATAGTTACTCGTCCCAATTGCTCACACAGTCTGCCATTTTTTCTTACTGCGGCCAGTCTGCCAGAAGCGATATGTCACTAGTTGTGTATCATAAAAGAGTCATCGTTCCTCCTCGCAGGGGTTATTCGAGATATCGTAATTGAAACCCTAGTAACGAGGCATTGGCTACCTTAAGAGAGTCATAGTTACTCGTCCCAATTGCTCACCCAGTCCAACATTTCTTCTTACTGCAGCCAGTCTGCCAGATGCGATATGTCACTATTTGCGTATCATAAAAGAGTCGTCGTTACTCCTCCGAGGGGTTATTCGAGATATCTTAATCGAAAAACTAGTAACGAGGCATTGGCTACTATGAGAGTGTCATAGTTACTCGTCCCAATTGCTCACCCAGTCCAACATTTTTTCTTACTGCGACCAGTCTGCCAGAAGCGATATGTCACTAGTTGTGTATTATAAAAGAGTGATCGTTACTCCTCCCAGGGGTTATTCGAGATATCTTAATCGAAACCCTAGTAACGAGGCCTTGGCTGCCTTAAGAGAGTCATAGTTACTCGTCCCAATAGCTCAACCAGTCCAACATTTTTTCTTACTGCAGCCAGTCTGCCAAAAGCGATATGTCACTAGTTGTGTATCATAAAAGAGTCATCGTTTCTCCTCCCAGGGGTTATTCGAGATATCTTAATCGAAACCCTAGTAACAAGGCATTGGCTACGTTTAGAGAGTCATAGTTACTCGTCCCAATTGCTCACCGATTCTGCCATTTTTTCTTACTGTGGCCAGTCTGCCAGAAGCGATATGTCACTAGTTGTGTATCATAAAAGAGTCATCGTTACTCCTCAAAGGGGTTATTCGAGATATCTTAATCGAAACCATAGTAACGAGTCATTGGCTACCTTAAGAGAGTCATAGTTACTCGTCCCAATTGCTCACACAGTCTGCCATTTTTTCTTACTGCGGCCAGTCTGCCAGAAGCGATATGTCACTAGTTGTGTATCATAATAGAGTCATCGTTACTCCTCGCAGGGGTTATTAGAGTTAATTTAATCGAAACCCTAGTAACGAGGCATTGGCTACCTTAAGAGGGTCATAGTTACTCGTCCCAATTGCTCACCCAGTCCAACATTTTCTCTTACTGCAGCCAGTCTGCCAGAAGCAATTTGTCACTAGTTGTGTATCATAAAAGAGTCATCGTTTCTCCTCCCAGGGGTTATTCGAGATATCTTAATTGAAACCCTAGTAACGAGGCATTGGCTACCTTAAGAGAGTCATAGTTACTCGTCCCAATTGCTCACCCAGTCTGCCATATTGTCTTACTGTGGCCAGTCTGCCAGAAGCGATATGTCACTAGTTGTGTATCATAAAAGAGTCATCGTTACTCCTCCCAGGGGTTATTCGAGATATCTTAATCGAAACCCTAGTAACGAGGCATTGGCTACCAAAAGAGAGTCATAGTTACTCGTCCCAATTGCTCACCCAGTCCAACATTTATTCTTACTGCGACCAGTCTGCCAAAGCGATATGTCACTAGTTGTGTATCATAAAAGAGTCATCGTTACTCCTCCCAGGGGTTATTCGAGATATCTTAATCGAAACCCTAGTAACGAGGCATTGGCTACCTAAAGAGAGTCATAGTTACTCGTCCCAATTGCTCACCTTTTCTGAAATTTTTCTTACTGTGGCCAGTCTGCCAGAATGATATGTCACTAGCTGTGTATCATAAAAGAGTCATCGTTACTCCTCAAAGGGGTTATTCGAGATATCTTAATCGAAACCCTAGTAACGAGGCATTGGCTACCTAAAGAGAGTCATAGTTACTCGCCCCAATTGCTCACCCAGTCCAACATTTATTCTTACTTCGACCAGTCTGCCAGAAGCGATATGTCACTAGTTGTGTATCATAAAAGAGTCATCGTTACACTTCCCAGGGGTTATTCGAGATATCTTAATCGAAACCCTAGTAACGAGGCATTGGCTACCTTAAGAGAGTCATAGTTACTCGTCCCAATTGCTCACCCAGTCCAACATTTTCACTTACTGCAGCCAGTCTGCCAGAAGCCATATGTCACTAGTTGTGCATCATAAAAGAGTCATCGTTTCTCCTCCCAGGGGTTATTCGAGATATCTTAATCGAAACCCTAGTAACGAGGCATTGGCTACCTTAAGAGAGTCATAGTTACTCGTCCCAATTGCTCACCCAGTTTGCCATTTTGTCTTACTGTGGCCAGTCTGCCAGAAGCGATATGTCACTAGTTGTGTATCATAAAAGAGTCATCGTTACTCCTCCCAGGGGTTATTCGAGATATCTTAATCGAAACCCTAGTAACGAGGCATTGGCTACCTAAAGAGAGTCATAGTTACTCGTCCCAATTGCTCACCGATTCTGCCATTTTTTCTTACTGTGGCCAGTCTGCCAGAAGCGATATGTCACTAGCTGTGTATCATAAAAGAGTCATCGTTACTCCTCAAAGGGGTTATTCGAGATATCTTAATCGAAACCCTAGTAACGAGGCATTGGTTACCTAAAGAGAGTCATAGTCACTCGTCCCAATTGCTCACCCAGTCCAACATTTATTCTTACTGCGACCAGTCTGCCAGAAGCGATATGTCACTAGTTGTGTATCATAAAAGAGTCATCGTTACTCCTCCCAGGGATTATTCGAGATATCTTAATCGAAACCCTAGTAACGAGGCATTGGCTACCTAAAGAGAGTTATAGTTACTCGTCCCAATTGCTCAGCTTTTCTGAAATTTTTCTTACTGTGGCCAGTCTGCCAGAAGCGATATGTCACTAGTTGTGTATCATAAAAGAGTCATCGTTCCTCCTCGCAGGTGTTATTCGAGATATCTTAATCGAAACCCTAGTAACGAGGCATTGGCTACCTTAAGAGAGTCATAGTTACTCGTCCCAATTGCTCACCCAGTCCAACATTTCTTCTTACTGCAGCCAGTCTGCCAGATGCGATATGTCACTAGTTGTGTATCATAAAAGAGTCGTCGTTACTCCTCCGAGGGGTTATTCGAGATATCTTAATCGAAAAACTAGTAACGAGGCATTGGCTACCTTAAGAGTGTCATAGTTACTCGTCCCAATTGCTCACCCAGTCCAACATTTTTTCTTACTGCGATCAGTCTGCCAGAAGCGATATGTCACTAGTTGTGTATCATAAAAGAGACATCGTTACTCCTCCCAGGGGTTATTCGACATATCTTAATCGAAACCCTAGTAACGAGGCCTTGGCTGCCTTAAGAGAGTCATAGTTACTCGTCCCAATAGCTCAACCAGTCCAACATTTTTTCTTACTGCAGCCAGTCTGCCAAAAGCGATATGTCACTAGTTGTGTATCATAAAAGAGTCATCGTTATTCCTCCGAGAGGTTATTCGAGATATCTTAATCGAAACCCTAGTAACGAGGCATTGGCTACCTAAAGAGAGTCATAGTTACTCGTCCCAATTGCTCACCGATTCTGCCATTTTTTCTTACTGTGGCCAGTCTGCCAGAAGCGATATGTCACTAGCTCTGTATCATAAAAGAGTCATCGTTACTCCTCAAAGGGGTTATTCGACATTTCTTAATCGAAACCCTAGTAACGAGGCAATGGCTACCTTAAGAGAGTCATAGTTACTCGTCCCAATTGCTCACACAGTCTGCCATTTTT